>NW_027478811.1:0-300000 GCF_051014685.1 Ptiloglossa arizonensis | reverse complement strand
ACTGTTGAGGAACTCGAGAAATTCCTGTTGCATCTGAAAGTAGAAACTCGCCCGATTACAATAGTATGTGTACTTTTCCCCTAGGCCATTCCAGTTATTGGTTTCGAGTATCAGACTTGCGAAAATTTTGATGGTTTCTCAACCATTCCTTAACTTCAAACTCCCATATCTCGCGAACTGTTGAGGAACTCGAGAAATTCCTGTTGCATCTGAAAGTAGAAACTCGCCCGATTACAATGGTATGTGTACTTTTCCCCTAGGCCATTCCAGTTATTGGTTTCGAGTATCAGACTTGCGAAAATTTTGATGGTTTCTCAACCATTCCTTAACTTCAAACTCCCATATCTCGCGAACTGTTGAGGAACTCGAGAAATTCCTGTTGCATCTGAAAGTAGAAACTCGCCCGATTACAATGGTATGTGTACTTTTCCCCTAGGCCATTCCAGTTATTGGTTTCGAGTTTCAGACCAGCGAAAATATTGATGGTTTCTCAACCATTCCTTAACTTCAAACTCTCATATCTCGCGAACGGATTGACGAACTCGAGAAACTCCTGTTGCATCTGAAACAGAAACTCGTCCGATTACAATGGTATGTGAATTTTTGCCCTAGGCCGTAGTAGTTATTGGTTTCGACTATCAGACTTGCGAAAATTTTGTTGGTTTCTCAACCATTCCTTAACTTCAAACTCCCATATCTCGCGAACGGCTGACGAACTCGAGAAATTCCTGTTGCATCTGAAACCAGAAACTCGTCCGATTACAATTGTATGTTTATTTTTGCCCTAGGCCATAGTAGTTATTGGTTTCGAGTATCAGACTTGCGAAAATTTTCATGGTTTCTCAACCATTCCTTAACTTCAAACTCCCATACCTCGCGAACTGTTGACGAACTCGAGAAATTCCTGTTGCATCTGAAAGTAGAAACTCGCCCGATTACAATGGTATGTGTACTTTTCCCCTAGGTCATTCCAGTTATCGGTTTCGAGTATCAGACCAGCGAAAATTTTGTTGGTTTCTCAACCATTCCGTAACTTCAAACTCCCATATGTCGCGAACGGCTGACGAACTCGAGAAATTCCTGTTGCATCTGAAACCAGAAACTCGTCCGATTACAATTGTATGTTTATTTTTGCCCGAGGCCATAGTAGTTATTGGTTTCGAGTATCAGACTTGCGAAAATTTTTATGGTTTCTCAACCATTCCTTAACTTCAAACTCCCTAATCTCGCGAACGGAATGACGAATCCCAAAAATTTCTGTTGCATCTGAAAACAGAAACTCTCCCGATTACAACGCTATGTGTATTTTTCCCCTAGGCCATTGTAGTTATTGGTTTCGAGTATCAAACATGCGAAAATTTTGATGGTTTCTCAACCATTCCTTAACTTCAAACTCCCATATGTCGCGAACGGCTGACGAACTCGAGAAATTCCTGTTGCATCTGAAACCAGAAACTCGTCCGATTACAACTGTATGTTTATTTTTGCCCTAGGCAATAGTAGTTATTGGTTTCGAGTATCAGACTTGCGAAAATTTTTATGGTTTCTCAACCATTCCTTAACTTTAAACTCCCATATCTCGCGAACGGATTGACGAACTCGAGAAATTCCTGTTGCATCTGAAAACAGAAACTCTCCCGATTACAACGCTATGTGTATTTTTCCCCTAGGCCATTGTAGTTATTGGTTTCGAGTATCAGACCAGCGAAAGTTTTGATGGTTTCTCATCCATTCCTTACGTTCATACACCCATATCTCGCGACGGAATGACGAACTCGAGAAATTCCTGTTGCATCTGAAACAGAAACTCGTCCGATACAATGGTATGTGTATTTTTGCCCTAGGCCATTCCAGTTATTGGTTTCGAGTAACAGACTTGCGAAAATTTTGATGGTTTCTCAACCATTCCTTAACTTCAAACTCCCATATCTCGCGAACGGATTGACGAACTCGAGAAATTCCTGTTGCATCTGAAAGTAGAAGCTCGCCCGATTACAAAGGTATGTGTATATTAGCCCTAGGCCATTCCAGTTATTTGTTTCGAGTATCAGACCAGCGAAAATTTTGTAGGATTCTCAACCATTCCTTACCCACAAACACCCATTTCTCGCGAACGAAATGACGAACTCGAGAAATTCCTGTTGCATCTGAAAGTAGGAACTCGCCCCATTACAATGGTGTGTGTACTTTTCCCCTAGGCAATTCCAGTTATTGGTTTCGAGTAACAGACTTGCGAAAATTTTGATGGTTTCTCAACCATTTCTTACCTTCAAACTCCCATATCTCGCGAACGGATTGACGAACTCGAGAAATTCCTGTTGCATCTGAAAGCAGAAACTCGTCCGATTACAACGGTATCTGTATTTTTGCCCTAGGCCATAGTAGTTATTGGTTTCGAGTATCAGACTTGCGAAAATTTTGATGGTTTCTCAAGCATTCCTTAACTTCAAACTCCCATATCTCGCGAACGGATTGACGAACTCGATTATTTCCTGTTGCATCTGAAAGTAGAAACTCGCCCGATTACAAAGGTATGTGTATTCTTCCCCTAGGCAATAGTAGTTATTGGTTTCGAGTATCAGATTTGCGAAAATTGTGATGGTTTCTCAACCATTCCTTAACTTCAAACTCCCATATCTCGCGAACGGATTAACGAACTCGAGAATTTCCTATTGCATCTGAAACCAGAAACTCGCCCGATTACTTCGGTATGTGTATTTTTGCCCTAGGCCATTGTAGTTATTGGTTTCGAGTATCAAACTTGCGAAAATTTTGATGGTTTCTCAACCATTCCTTAATTTCAAACTCCCATATCTCGCGAACGGATTGACGAACTCGAGAAATTCCTGATACATCTGAAAGTAGAAACTCGCCCGATTACAAAGGTATGTGTATATTTGACCTAGGCAATTCCAGTTATTGGTTTTGAGTATCAGAACAGCGAAAATTTTGATGGTTTCTCAACCACTCCTTAACTTCAAACTCCCATATCTCGCGAACAGATTGACGAACTCGAGAAATTCCTGATGCATCTGAAAGTAGAAACTCGCCCGATTACAAAGGTATGTGTATATTTGACCTAGGCCATTTCAGTTATTGGTTTCGAGTATCAGACCAGCGAAAATTTTGATGGATTCTCAACCATTCCTTACCCACAAACACCCATTTCTCGCGAACGAATTGACGAACACGAGAAATTGCAGTTGCATCTGGAAGAAGAAACTCTCCCGATTACAACGGTATGTGTATTTTTCCCCTAAGCCTTTGTAGTTATTGGTTTCGTGTATCAGACTTGCGAAAACTGTGATGGTTTCTCAACCATTCCTTAACTTCAAACTCCCATATCTCGCGAACGGATTATCGAACTCGAGAATTTCCTATTGCATCTGAAAGCAGAAACTCGCCCGATTACAACGGTATGTGTATCTTTGCCCTAGGCCATAGTAGTTATTGGTTACGAGTATCAGACTTGAAAAATTTTGATGGTTTCTCAACCATTCCTTAACTTCAAACTCCCATATCTCGCGAACAGATTGAAGAACTCGAGAATTTCCTATTACATCGGAAAGCAGAAACTCTTCCGATTACAACGCTATGTGTATTTTTCCCCTAGGCCATTGTAGTTATTGGTTTCGAGTATCAGACTTGCGAAAATTTTGATGGTTTCTCAACCATTCCTTAACTTCAAACTCCCATATCTCGCGAACTGTTGAGGAACTCGAGAAATTCCTGTTGCATCTGAAAGTAGAAACTCGCCCGATTACAATAGTATGTGTACTTTTCCCCTAGGCCATTCCAGTTATTGGTTTCGAGTATCAGACTTGCGAAAATTTTGATGGTTTCTCAACCATTCCTTAACTTCAAACTCCCATATCTCGCGAACTGTTGAGGAACTCGAGAAATTCCTGTTGCATCTGAAAGTAGAAACTCGCCCGATTACAATGGTATGTGTACTTTTCCCCTAGGCCATTCCAGTTATTGGTTTCGAGTATCAGACTTGCGAAAATTTTGATGGTTTCTCAACCATTCCTTAACTTCAAACTCCCATATCTCGCGAACTGTTGAGGAACTCGAGAAATTCCTGTTGCATCTGAAAGTAGAAACTCGCCCGATTACAATGGTATGTGTACTTTTCCCCTAGGCCATTCCAGTTATTGGTTTCGAGTTTCAGACCAGCGAAAATATTGATGGTTTCTCAACCATTCCTTAACTTCAAACTCTCATATCTCGCGAACGGATTGACGAACTCGAGAAACTCCTGTTGCATCTGAAACAGAAACTCGTCCGATTACAATGGTATGTGAATTTTTGCCCTAGGCCGTAGTAGTTATTGGTTTCGACTATCAGACTTGCGAAAATTTTGTTGGTTTCTCAACCATTCCTTAACTTCAAACTCCCATATCTCGCGAACGGCTGACGAACTCGAGAAATTCCTGTTGCATCTGAAACCAGAAACTCGTCCGATTACAATTGTATGTTTATTTTTGCCCTAGGCCATAGTAGTTATTGGTTTCGAGTATCAGACTTGCGAAAATTTTCATGGTTTCTCAACCATTCCTTAACTTCAAACTCCCATACCTCGCGAACTGTTGACGAACTCGAGAAATTCCTGTTGCATCTGAAAGTAGAAACTCGCCCGATTACAATGGTATGTGTACTTTTCCCCTAGGTCATTCCAGTTATCGGTTTCGAGTATCAGACCAGCGAAAATTTTGTTGGTTTCTCAACCATTCCGTAACTTCAAACTCCCATATGTCGCGAACGGCTGACGAACTCGAGAAATTCCTGTTGCATCTGAAACCAGAAACTCGTCCGATTACAATTGTATGTTTATTTTTGCCCGAGGCCATAGTAGTTATTGGTTTCGAGTATCAGACTTGCGAAAATTTTTATGGTTTCTCAACCATTCCTTAACTTCAAACTCCCTAATCTCGCGAACGGAATGACGAATCCCAAAAATTTCTGTTGCATCTGAAAACAGAAACTCTCCCGATTACAACGCTATGTGTATTTTTCCCCTAGGCCATTGTAGTTATTGGTTTCGAGTATCAAACATGCGAAAATTTTGATGGTTTCTCAACCATTCCTTAACTTCAAACTCCCATATGTCGCGAACGGCTGACGAACTCGAGAAATTCCTGTTGCATCTGAAACCAGAAACTCGTCCGATTACAACTGTATGTTTATTTTTGCCCTAGGCAATAGTAGTTATTGGTTTCGAGTATCAGACTTGCGAAAATTTTTATGGTTTCTCAACCATTCCTTAACTTTAAACTCCCATATCTCGCGAACGGATTGACGAACTCGAGAAATTCCTGTTGCATCTGAAAACAGAAACTCTCCCGATTACAACGCTATGTGTATTTTTCCCCTAGGCCATTGTAGTTATTGGTTTCGAGTATCAGACCAGCGAAAGTTTTGATGGTTTCTCATCCATTCCTTACGTTCATACACCCATATCTCGCGACGGAATGACGAACTCGAGAAATTCCTGTTGCATCTGAAACAGAAACTCGTCCGATACAATGGTATGTGTATTTTTGCCCTAGGCCATTCCAGTTATTGGTTTCGAGCAACAGACTTGCGAAAATTTTGATGGTTTCTCAACCATTCCTTAACTTCAAACTCCCATATCTCGCGAACGGATTGACGAACTCGAGAAATTCCTGTTGCATCTGAAAGTAGAAGCTCGCCCGATTACAAAGGTATGTGTATATTAGCCCTAGGCCATTCCAGTTATTGGTTTCGAGTATCAGACCAGCGAAAATTTTGTTGGATTCTCAACCATTCCTTACCCACAAACACCCATTTCTCGCGAACGAAATGACGAACTCGAGAAATTCCTGTTGCATCTGAAAGTAGGAACTCGCCCCATTACAATGGTGTGTGTACTTTTCCCCTAGGCAATTCCAGTTATTGGTTTCGAGTAACAGACTTGCGAAAATTTTGATGGTTTCTCAACCATTTCTTACCTTCAAACTCCCATATCTCGCGAACGGATTGACGAACTCGAGAAATTCCTGTTGCATCTGAAAGCAGAAACTCGTCCGATTACAACGGTATCTGTATTTTTGCCCTAGGCCATAGTAGTTATTGGTTTCGAGTATCAGACTTGCGAAAATTTTGATGGTTTCTCAAGCATTCCTTAACTTCAAACTCCCATATCTCGCGAACGGATTGACGAACTCGATTATTTCCTGTTGCATCTGAAAGTAGAAACTCGCCCGATTACAAAGGTATGTGTATTCTTCCCCTAGGCAATAGTAGTTATTGGTTTCGAGTATCAGATTTGCGAAAATTGTGATGGTTTCTCAACCATTCCTTAACTTCAAACTCCCATATCTCGCGAACGGATTAACGAACTCGAGAATTTCCTATTGCATCTGAAACCAGAAACTCGCCCGATTACTTCGGTATGTGTATTTTTGCCCTAGGCCATTGTAGTTATTGGTTTCGAGTATCAAACTTGCGAAAATTTTGATGGTTTCTCAACCATTCCTTAATTTCAAACTCCCATATCTCGCGAACGGATTGACGAACTCGAGAAATTCCTGATGCATCTGAAAGTAGAAACTCGCCCGATTACAAAGGTATGTGTATATTTGACCTAGGCAATTCCAGTTATTGGTTTTGAGTATCAGAACAGCGAAAATTTTGATGGTTTCTCAACCACTCCTTAACTTCAAACTCCCATATCTCGCGAACAGATTGACGAACTCGAGAAATTCCTGATGCATCTGAAAGTAGAAACTCGCCCGATTACAAAGGTATGTGTATATTTGACCTAGGCCATTTCAGTTATTGGTTTCGAGTATCAGACCAGCGAAAATTTTGATGGATTCTCAACCATTCCTTACCCACAAACACCCATTTCTCGCGAACGAATTGACGAACACGAGAAATTCCAGTTGCATCTGGAAGAAGAAACTCTCCCGATTACAACGGTATGTGTATTTTTCCCCTAAGCCTTTGTAGTTATTGGTTTCGTGTATCAGACTTGCGAAAACTGTGATGGTTTCTCAACCATTCCTTAACTTCAAACTCCCATATCTCGCGAACGGATTATCGAACTCGAGAATTTCCTATTGCATCTGAAAGCAGAAACTCGCCCGATTACAACGGTATGTGTATCTTTGCCCTAGGCCATAGTAGTTATTGGTTACGAGTATCAGACTTGAAAAATTTTGATGGTTTCTCAACCATTCCTTAACTTCAAACTCCCATATCTCGCGAACAGATTGAAGAACTCGAGAATTTCCTATTACATCGGAAAGCAGAAACTCGCCCGATTACTACGGTATGTGTATTTTTGCCCTAGGCCATAGTAGTTATTGGTTTCGAGTATCAGACTTGCGAAAATTTTGATGGTTTCTCAAGCATTCCTTAATTTCAAACTCCCATATCTCGCGAACGGATTGACGAACTCGAGAAATTCCTGTTGCATCTGAAAGTAGAAACTAGCCTGATTACAAAGGTATGTGTATTTTTGCCCTAGGCCATCCCAGTTATTGGTTTCGAGTATCAGACCAGCGAAAATTTTGATGGTTTCTCAACCATTCCTTACCTTCATACATCCATATCTCGCGAACGGAATGACGAACTCGAGAAATTCCTGTTGCATCTGACAGTAGAAACTCGCCCGATTACAACGGTATGTGCATTTTTCCCCTAGGCCTTTGTAGTTATTGGTTTCGAGTATCAGACTTGCGAAAATTTTGATGGTTTCTCAACCATTCCTTAACTTCAAACTCCCATATCTCGCGAACCGATTGACGAACTCGAGAAATTCCTGTTGCATCTGAAACCAGAAACTCGTCCGATTACAACGGTATGTGTACTTTTCCCCTGGGCCATTCCAGTTATTGGTTTCGAGTATCAGACTTGCGAAAATTTTTATGGTTTCTCAACCATTCCTTAACTTCAAACTCCCATATCTCGCGAACGGATTGACGAACTCGAGAAATTCCTGTTGCACCTGAAACCAGAAACTCGTCCGATTACTACGGTATGTGTATTTTTGCCCTAGGCCATTGTAGTTATTGGTTTCGAGTATCAAACTTGCGAAAATATTGGTGGTTTCTCAACCATTCCTTAACTTCAAACTCCCGTATCTCACGAAAGGATTGACGAACTCGAGAAATTCCTGTTGCATCTGAAAGCAGAAGCTCGACCGATTACAATGGTGTGTGTACTTTTCCCCTAGGTCATTCCAGTTATTTGTTTCTAGCATCAGAATTACGAAAATTTTTATGGTTTCTCAACCATTCCTTAACTTCAAACTCCCATATCTCGCGAACGGAATGACGAACTCGAGAAATTCCTGTTGCATCTGAAAGTAGAAACTCGCCCGATTACAACGGTATGTGTATTTTCCCCTAGGCCTTTGTAGTTATTGGTTTCGAGTATCAGACTTGCGAAAATTTTGATGGTTTCTCAACCATTCCTTAACTTCAAACTCCCATATCTCGCGAACTGTTGAGGAACTCGAGAAATTCCTGTTGCATCTGAAAGTAGAAACTCGCCCGATTACAATGGTATGTGTACTTTTCCCCTAGGCCATTCCAGTTATTGGTTTCGAGTTTCAGACCAGCGAAAATATTGATGGTTTCTCAACCATTCCTTAACTTCAAACTCTCATATCTCGCGAACGGATTGACGAACTCGAGAAACTCCTGTTGCATCTGAAACAGAAACTCGTCCGATTACAATGGTATGTGAATTTTTGCCCTAGGCCGTAGTAGTTATTGGTTTCGACTATCAGACTTGCGAAAATTTTGTTGGTTTCTCAACCATTCCTTAACTTCAAACTCCCATATCTCGCGAACGGCTGACGAACTCGAGAAATTCCTGTTGCATCTGAAACCAGAAACTCGTCCGATTACAATTGTATGTTTATTTTTGCCCTAGGCCATAGTAGTTATTGGTTTCGAGTATCAGACTTGCGAAAATTTTCATGGTTTCTCAACCATTCCTTAACTTCAAACTCCCATACCTCGCGAACTGTTGACGAACTCGAGAAATTCCTGTTGCATCTGAAAGTAGAAACTCGCCCGATTACAATGGTATGTGTACTTTTCCCCTAGGTCATTCCAGTTATCGGTTTCGAGTATCAGACCAGCGAAAATTTTGTTGGTTTCTCAACCATTCCGTAACTTCAAACTCCCATATGTCGCGAACGGCTGACGAACTCGAGAAATTCCTGTTGCATCTGAAACCAGAAACTCGTCCGATTACAATTGTATGTTTATTTTTGCCCGAGGCCATAGTAGTTATTGGTTTCGAGTATCAGACTTGCGAAAATTTTTATGGTTTCTCAACCATTCCTTAACTTCAAACTCCCTAATCTCGCGAACGGAATGACGAATCCCAAAAATTTCTGTTGCATCTGAAAACAGAAACTCTCCCGATTACAACGCTATGTGTATTTTTCCCCTAGGCCATTGTAGTTATTGGTTTCGAGTATCAAACATGCGAAAATTTTGATGGTTTCTCAACCATTCCTTAACTTCAAACTCCCATATGTCGCGAACGGCTGACGAACTCGAGAAATTCCTGTTGCATCTGAAACCAGAAACTCGTCCGATTACAACTGTATGTTTATTTTTGCCCTAGGCAATAGTAGTTATTGGTTTCGAGTATCAGACTTGCGAAAATTTTTATGGTTTCTCAACCATTCCTTAACTTTAAACTCCCATATCTCGCGAACGGATTGACGAACTCGAGAAATTCCTGTTGCATCTGAAAACAGAAACTCTCCCGATTACAACGCTATGTGTATTTTTCCCCTAGGCCATTGTAGTTATTGGTTTCGAGTATCAGACCAGCGAAAGTTTTGATGGTTTCTCATCCATTCCTTACGTTCATACACCCATATCTCGCGACGGAATGACGAACTCGAGAAATTCCTGTTGCATCTGAAACAGAAACTCGTCCGATACAATGGTATGTGTATTTTTGCCCTAGGCCATTCCAGTTATTGGTTTCGAGCAACAGACTTGCGAAAATTTTGATGGTTTCTCAACCATTCCTTAACTTCAAACTCCCATATCTCGCGAACGGATTGACGAACTCGAGAAATTCCTGTTGCATCTGAAAGTAGAAGCTCGCCCGATTACAAAGGTATGTGTATATTAGCCCTAGGCCATTCCAGTTATTGGTTTCGAGTATCAGACCAGCGAAAATTTTGTTGGATTCTCAACCATTCCTTACCCACAAACACCCATTTCTCGCGAACGAAATGACGAACTCGAGAAATTCCTGTTGCATCTGAAAGTAGGAACTCGCCCCATTACAATGGTGTGTGTACTTTTCCCCTAGGCAATTCCAGTTATTGGTTTCGAGTAACAGACTTGCGAAAATTTTGATGGTTTCTCAACCATTTCTTACCTTCAAACTCCCATATCTCGCGAACGGATTGACGAACTCGAGAAATTCCTGTTGCATCTGAAAGCAGAAACTCGTCCGATTACAACGGTATCTGTATTTTTGCCCTAGGCCATAGTAGTTATTGGTTTCGAGTATCAGACTTGCGAAAATTTTGATGGTTTCTCAAGCATTCCTTAACTTCAAACTCCCATATCTCGCGAACGGATTGACGAACTCGATTATTTCCTGTTGCATCTGAAAGTAGAAACTCGCCCGATTACAAAGGTATGTGTATTCTTCCCCTAGGCAATAGTAGTTATTGGTTTCGAGTATCAGATTTGCGAAAATTGTGATGGTTTCTCAACCATTCCTTAACTTCAAACTCCCATATCTCGCGAACGGATTAACGAACTCGAGAATTTCCTATTGCATCTGAAACCAGAAACTCGCCCGATTACTTCGGTATGTGTATTTTTGCCCTAGGCCATTGTAGTTATTGGTTTCGAGTATCAAACTTGCGAAAATTTTGATGGTTTCTCAACCATTCCTTAATTTCAAACTCCCATATCTCGCGAACGGATTGACGAACTCGAGAAATTCCTGATGCATCTGAAAGTAGAAACTCGCCCGATTACAAAGGTATGTGTATATTTGACCTAGGCAATTCCAGTTATTGGTTTCGAGTATCAAACTTGCGAAAATTTTGATGGTTTCTCAACCACTCCTTAACTTCAAACTCCCATATCTCGCGAACAGATTGACGAACTCGAGAAATTCCTGATGCATCTGAAAGTAGAAACTCGCCCGATTACAAAGGTATGTGTATATTTGACCTAGGCCATTTCAGTTATTGGTTTCGAGTATCAGACCAGCGAAAATTTTGATGGATTCTCAACCATTCCTTACCCACAAACACCCATTTCTCGCGAACGAATTGACGAACACGAGAAATTCCAGTTGCATCTGGAAGAAGAAACTCTCCCGATTACAACGGTATGTGTATTTTTCCCCTAAGCCTTTGTAGTTATTGGTTTCGTGTATCAGACTTGCGAAAACTGTGATGGTTTCTCAACCATTCCTTAACTTCAAACTCCCATATCTCGCGAACGGATTATCGAACTCGAGAATTTCCTATTGCATCTGAAAGCAGAAACTCGCCCGATTACAACGGTATGTGTATCTTTGCCCTAGGCCATAGTAGTTATTGGTTACGAGTATCAGACTTGAAAAATTTTGATGGTTTCTCAACCATTCCTTAACTTCAAACTCCCATATCTCGCGAACAGATTGAAGAACTCGAGAATTTCCTATTACATCGGAAAGCAGAAACTCGCCCGATTACTACGGTATGTGTATTTTTGCCCTAGGCCATAGTAGTTATTGGTTTCGAGTATCAGACTTGCGAAAATTTTGATGGTTTCTCAAGCATTCCTTAATTTCAAACTCCCATATCTCGCGAACGGATTGACGAACTCGAGAAATTCCTGTTGCATCTGAAAGTAGAAACTAGCCTGATTACAAAGGTATGTGTATTTTTGCCCTAGGCCATCCCAGTTATTGGTTTCGAGTATCAGACCAGCGAAAATTTTGATGGTTTCTCAACCATTCCTTACCTTCATACATCCATATCTCGCGAACGGAATGACGAACTCGAGAAATTCCTGTTGCATCTGACAGTAGAAACTCGCCCGATTACAACGGTATGTGCATTTTTCCCCTAGGCCTTTGTAGTTATTGGTTTCGAGTATCAGACTTGCGAAAATTTTGATGGTTTCTCAACCATTCCTTAACTTCAAACTCCCATATCTCGCGAACCGATTGACGAACTCGAGAAATTCCTGTTGCATCTGAAACCAGAAACTCGTCCGATTACAACGGTATGTGTACTTTTCCCCTGGGCCATTCCAGTTATTGGTTTCGAGTATCAGACTTGCGAAAATTTTTATGGTTTCTCAACCATTCCTTAACTTCAAACTCCCATATCTCGCGAACGGATTGACGAACTCGAGAAATTCCTGTTGCACCTGAAACCAGAAACTCGTCCGATTACTACGGTATGTGTATTTTTGCCCTAGGCCATTGTAGTTATTGGTTTCGAGTATCAAACTTGCGAAAATATTGGTGGTTTCTCAACCATTCCTTAACTTCAAACTCCCGTATCTCACGAAAGGATTGACGAACTCGAGAAATTCCTGTTGCATCTGAAAGCAGAAGCTCGACCGATTACAATGGTGTGTGTACTTTTCCCCTAGGTCATTCCAGTTATTTGTTTCTAGCATCAGAATTACGAAAATTTTTATGGTTTCTCAACCATTCCTTAACTTCAAACTCCCATATCTCGCGAACGGAATGACGAACTCGAGAAATTCCTGTTGCATCTGAAAGTAGAAACTCGCCCGATTACAACGGTATGTGTATTTTCCCCTAGGCCTTTGTAGTTATTGGTTTCGAGTATCAGACTTGCGAAAATTTTGATGGTTTCTCAACCATTCTTTAATTTCAAACTCGCATATCTCGCGAACGGATTGACGAACTCGAGAAATTCCTGTTGCATCTGAAAGTAGAAACTCGCCCGATTACAAAGGTATGTGTATTCTTCCCCTAGGCAATAGTAGTTATTGGTTTCGAGTATCAGATTTGCGAAAATTGTGATGGTTTCTCAACCATTCCTTAACTTCAAACTCCCATATCTCGCGAACGGATTAACGAACTCGAGAATTTCCTATTGCATCTGAAACCAGAAACTCGCCCGATTACTTCGGTATGTGTATTTTTGCCCTAGGCCATTGTAGTTATTGGTTTCGAGTATCAAACTTGCGAAAATTTTGATGGTTTCTCAACCATTCCTTAACTTCAAACTCCCATATCTCGCGAACGGATTGACGAACTCGAGAAATTCCTGATGCATCTGAAAGTAGAAACTCGCCCGATTACAAAGGTATGTGTATATTTGACCTAGGCAATTCCAGTTATTGGTTTTGAGTATCAGAACAGCGAAAATTTTGATGGTTTCTCAACCACTCCTTAACTTCAAACTCCCATATCTCGCGAACAGATTGACGAACTCGAGAAATTCCTGATGCATCTGAAAGTAGAAACTCGCCCGATTACAAAGGTATGTGTATATTTGACCTAGGCCATTTCAGTTATTGGTTTCGAGTATCAGACCAGCGAAAATTTTGATGGATTCTCAACCATTCCTTACCCACAAACACCCATTTCTCGCGAACGAATTGACGAACACGAGAAATTCCAGTTGCATCTGGAAGAAGAAACTCTCCCGATTACAACGGTATGTGTATTTTTCCCCTAAGCCTTTGTAGTTATTGGTTTCGTGTATCAGACTTGCGAAAACTGTGATGGTTTCTCAACCATTCCTTAACTTCAAACTCCCATATCTCGCGAACGGATTATCGAACTCGAGAATTTCCTATTGCATCTGAAAGCAGAAACTCGCCCGATTACAACGGTATGTGTATCTTTACCCTAGGCCATAGTAGTTATTGGTTACGAGTATCAGACTTGAAAAATTTTGATGGTTTCTCAACCATTCCTTAACTTCAAACTCCCATATCTCGCGAACAGATTGAAGAACTCGAGAATTTCCTATTACATCGGAAAGCAGAAACTCGCCCGATTACTACGGTATGTGTATTTTTGCCCTAGGCCATAGTAGTTATTGGTTTCGAGTATCAGACTTGCGAAAATTTTGATGGTTTCTCAAGCATTCCTTAACTTCAAACTCCCATATCTTGCGAACGGATTGACGAAATCGATTATTTCCAGTTGCATCTGAAAGTAGAAACTCGCCCGATTACAAAGGTATGTGTATTTTTGCCCTAGGCCATTCCAGTTATTGGTTTCGAGTATCAGACCAGCGAAAATTTTGATGGTTTCTCAACCGTTCCTTAATTTCAAACTCCCATATCTCGCGAACGGATTGACGAACTCGAGAAATTCCTGTTGCATCTGAAAGTAGAAACTAGCCTGATTACAAAGGTATGTGTATTTTTGCCCTAGGCCATTCCAGTTATTGGTTTCGAGTATCAGACCAGCGAAAATTTTGATGGTTTCTCAACCATTCCTTACCTTCATACATCCATATCTCGCGAACGGAATGACGAACTCGAGAAATTCCTGTTGCATCTGACAGTAGAAACTCGCCCGATTACAACGGTATGTGCATTTTTCCCCTAGGCCTTTGTAGTTATTGGTTTCGAGTATCAGACTTGCGAAAATTTTGATGGTTTCTCAACCATTCCTTAACTTCAAACTCCCATATCTCGCGAACCGATTGACGAACTCGAGAAATTCCTGTTGCATCTGAAA
Source organism: Ptiloglossa arizonensis (assembly GCF_051014685.1). Classification (NCBI taxonomy): domain Eukaryota; kingdom Metazoa; phylum Arthropoda; class Insecta; order Hymenoptera; family Colletidae; genus Ptiloglossa; species Ptiloglossa arizonensis. The sequence continues at coordinate 285,306 of NW_027478811.1, read as the reverse complement.
CCAGAAACTCGTCCGATTACAACGGTATGTGTATTTTTCCCCTAGGCCGTTGTAGTTATTGGTTTCGAGTATCAGACTTGCGAAAATTTTGATGGTTTCTCAACCGTTCCTTAACTTCACACTCCCATATCACGCGAACGGATTGACGACCTCAAGAAATTCCTATTGCATCTGAAAGTAGAAACACGCCCGATTACAAAGGTATGTGTATTTTTCCCCTAGGCCATAGTAGTTATTGGTTTCGAGTATCAGACTTGCGAAAATTGTGATGGTTTCTCAACCATTCCTTAACATCAAACTACCATATCTCGCGAACGGAATGACGAACTCGAGAAATTCCTGTTGCATCTGAAAGTAGAAACTCGCCCGATTACAACGGTATGTGTATTTTTCCCCTAGGCCTTTGTAGTTATTGGTTTCGAGTATCAGATTTGCGAAAATTGTGATGGTTTCTTAACCATTCCTTAACTTCAAACTCCCATATCTCGCGAACCGACTGACGAACTCGAGAAATTCCTGTTGCATCTGAAACCAGAAACTCGCCCGATTACAACGGTATGTGTATTTTTCCCCTAGGCCTTTGTAGTTATTGGTTTCGAGTATCAGACTTGCGAAAATTTTGATGGTTTCTCAACCATTCCTTACCTTCATACACCCATATCTCGCGAACGGACTAACGAACTCGAGAATTTCCTATTGCATTTGAAAGCAGAAACACGCCCGATTACAACGGTATGTGTATTTTTGCCCTTGGCCATTGTAGTTATTGGTTTCGAGTATCAAACTTGCGAAAATTTTGATGGTTTCTCAACCATTCCTTAACTTCAAACTCCCATATCTCGCGAACGGAATGACGAACTCGAGAAATTCCTGTTGCATCTGAAAGTAGAAACTCGCCCGATTACAACGGTATGTGTATTTTTCCCCTAGGCCTTTGTAGTTATTGGTTTCGAGTATCAGACTTGCGAAAATTTTGATGGTTTCTCAACCATTCCTTACCTTCATACACCCATATCTCGCGAACCGATTGACGAACTCGAGAAATTCCTGTTGCATCTGAAAGCAGAAGCTCGACCGATTACAATGGTGTGTGTACTTTTCCCCTAGGTCATTCCAGTTAATCGTTTCTAGCATCAGAATTGCGAAAATTTTGATGGTTTCTCAACCATTCCTTACCTTCAAACTCCCATATCTCGCGAACGGAATGACGAGCTCGAGAAATTCCTGTTGCATCTGAAAGTAGAAACTCGCCTGAATACAAAGGTATGTGTATTTTTGCCCTAGGCCATTCCAGTTATTGGTTTCGAGTATCAGACCAGCGAAAATTTTGATGGTTTCTCAACCATTCCTTAACTTCAAACTCCCATATCTCGCGTACGGATTGACGAACTCGAGAAATTGCTGTCGCATCTGAAAGCAGAAGCTCGACCGAATACAATGGTGTGTGTACTCTTCCCGTAGGTCATTCCAGTTATCCGTTTCTAGCATCAGAATTGCGAAAATTTTTATGGATTCTCAACCATTCCTTAACTTCAAACTCCCATATCTCGCGAACGAATTGACGAACTCGAGAAATTCCTGTTGCATCTGAAAGCAGAAGCTCGACCGATTACAATGGTGTGTGTACCTTTCCCCTAGGTCATTCCAGTTATTCGTTTCTAGCATCAGAATTGCGAAAATTTTGATGGTTTCTCAACCATTCCTTAACTTCAAACTCCCATATCTCTCGAACGGATGGACGAACTCGGGGAATTCCTGTTGCATCTGAAAGTAGAAACTCGCCCGATTACAAAGGTATGTGTATTTTTCCCCTAGGCCTTTGTAGTTACTGGTTTCGAGTATCAGACTTGCGAAAATTTTGAAAGTTTCTCAACCATTCCTTAACTTCAAACTCCGATGCCTCGCGAACGGATTGGCGCACTCGAGAAGTTCCTGTCGCCTCTGAAAGTAGAAACTTGCCCGATTAGAATGGTGTGTGTACTTTTCCCCTAGGTCATTCGAGTTATTCGTTTCTTGCATCAGAATTGCGAAAATTTTGATGGTTTCTCAACCATTCCTTAACTTCAAACTCCCATATCTCGCGAACCGATTGACGAACTCGAGAAATTCCAGTTGCATCTGAAAGTAGAAACTCGCCCGATTACAACGGTATGTGTATTTTTCCCCTAGGCCTTTGTAGTTATTGGTTTCGAGTATCAGACCAGCGAAAATTTTGATGGTTTCTCAACCATTCCTTACCTTTATACACCCATATCTCGCGAACGGAATGACGAACTCGAGAAATTCCTGTTGCATCTGAAAGTAGAAACTCGCCCGATTACAACGGTATGTGTATTTTTCCCCTAGGCCTTTGTAGTTATTGGTTTCGAGTATCAGATTTGCGAAAATTGTGATGGTTTCTTAACCATTCCTTAACTTCAAACTCCCATATCTCGCGAACCGACTGACGAACTCGAGAAATTCCTGTTGCATCTGAAACCAGAAACTCGCCCGATTACAACGGTATGTGTATTTTTCCCCTAGGCCTTTGTAGTTATTGGTTTCGAGTATCAGACTTGCGAAAATTTTGATGGTTTCTCAACCATTCCTTACCTTCATACACCCATATCTCGCGAACGGACTAACGAACTCGAGAATTTCCTATTGCATTTGAAAGCAGAAACACGCCCGATTACAACGGTATGTGTATTTTTGCCCTTGGCCATTGTAGTTATTGGTTTCGATTATCAAACTTGCGAAAATTTTGATGGTTTCTCAACCATTCCTTAACTTCAAACTCCCATATCTCGCGAACGGAATGACGAACTCGAGAAATTCCTGTTGCATCTGAAACTAGAAACTCGCCCGATTACAACGGTATGTGTATTTTTCCCCTAGGCCTTTGTAGTTATTGGTTTCGAGTATCAGACTTGCGAAAATTTTGATGGTTTCTCAACCATTCCTTACCTTCATACACCCATATCTCGCGAACCGATTGACGAACTCGAGAAATTCCTGTTGCATCTGAAAGCAGAAGCTCGACCGATTACAATGGTGTGTGTACTTTTCCCCTAGGTCATTCCAGTTAATCGTTTCTAGCATCAGAATTGCGAAAATTTTGATGGTTTCTCAACCATTCCTTACCTTCAAACTCCCATATCTCGCGAACGGAATGACGAACTCGAGAAATTCCTGTTGCATCTGAAAGTAGAAACTCGCCTGAATACAAAGGTATGTGTATTTTTGCCCTAGGCCATTCCAGTTATTGGTTTCGAGTATCAGACCAGCGAAAATTTTGATGGTTTCTCAACCATTCCTTAACTTCAAACTCCCATATCTCGCGAACGGATTGACGAACTCGAGAAATTGCTGTCGCATCTGAAAGCAGAAGCTCGACCGATTACAATGGTGTGTGTACTCTTCCCGTAGGTCATTCCAGTTATCCGTTTCTAGCATCAGAATTGCGAAAATTTTTATGGACTCTCAACCATTCCTTAACTTCAAACTCCCATATCTCGCGAACGAATTGACGAACTCGAGAAATTCCTGTTGCATCTGAAAGCAGAAGCTCGACCGATTACAATGGTGTGTGTACCTTTCCCCTAGGTCATTCCAGTTATTCGTTTCTAGCATCAGAATTGCGAAAATTTTGATGGTTTCTCAACCATTCATTAACTTCAAACTCCCATATCTCTCGAACGGATGGACGAACTCGGGGAATTCCTGTTGCATCTGAAAGTAGAAACTCGCCAGATTACAAAGGTATGTGTATTTTTCCCCTAGGCCTTTGTAGTTACTGGTTTCGAGTATCAGACTTGCGAAAATTTTGAAAGTTTCTCAACCATTCCTTAACTTCAAACTCCGATGCCTCGCGAACGGATTGGCGCACTCGAGAAGTTCCTGTCGCCTCTGAAAGTAGAAACTTGCCCGATTAGAATGGTGTGTGTACTTTTCCCCTAGGTCATTCGAGTTATTCGTTTCTTGCATCAGAATTGCGAAAATTTTGATGGTTTCTCAACCATTCCTTAACTTCAAACTCCCATATCTCGCGAACCGATTGACGAACTCGAGAAATTCCTGTTGCACCTGAAACCAGAAACTCGTCCGATTACTACGGTATGTGTATTTCTGCCCTAGGCCATTGTAGTTATTGGTTTCGAGTATCAAACTTGCGAAAATTTTGGTGGTTTCTCAACCATTCCTTAACTTCAAACTCCCATATCTCGCGAACCGACTGACGAACTCGAGAAATTCCTGTTGCATCTGAAACCAGAAACTTGTCCGATTACAACGGTATGTGTACTTTTCCCCTGGGCCATTCCAGTTATTGGTTTCGAGTATCAGACTTGCGAAAATTTTTATGGTTTCTCAACCATTACTTACCTTTATACACCCATATCTCGCGAACGGAATGACGAACTCGAGAAATTCCTGTTGCATCTGAAAGTAGAAACTCGCCCGATTACAACGGTATGTGTATTTTTCCCCTAGGCCTTTGTAGTTATTGGTTTCGAGTATCAGACTTGCAAAAGTTTTGATGGTTTCTCAACCGCTCCTTAACTTCACACTCCCATATCACGCAAACGGATTGACGACCTCAAGGAATTCCTATTGCATCTGAAAGTAGAAACACGCCCGATTACAAAGGTATGTGTGTTTTTCCCTAGGCCATAGTAGTTATTGGTTTCGAGTATCCGATTTGCGAAAATTGTGATGGTTTCTCAACCATTCCTTAACTTCAAACTCCCATATCTCGCGAACCGACTGACGAACTCGAGAAATTCCTGTTGCATCTGAAACCAGAAACTTGTCCGATTACAACGGTATGTGTACTTTTCCCCTGGGCCATTCCAGTTATTGGTTTCGAGTATCAGACTTGCGAAAATTTTTATGGTTTCTCAACCATTCCTTAACTTCAAACTCCCATATCTCGCGAACGGATTGACGAACTCGAGAAATTCCTGTTGCACCTGAAACCAGAAACTCGTCCGATTACTACGGTATGTGTATTTTTGCCCTAGGCCATTGTAGTTATTGGTTTCGAGTATCAAACTTGCGAAAATTTTGGTGGTTTCTCAACCATTCCTTAACTTCAAACTCCCGTATCTCGCGAAAGGATTGACGAACTCGAGAAATTCCTGTTGCATCTGAAAGCAGAAGCTCGACCGATTACAATGGTGTGTGTACTTTTCCCCTAGGTCATTCCAGTTATTTGTTTCTAGCATCAGAATTACGAAAATTTTTATGGTTTCTCAACCATTCCTTAACTTCAAACTCCCATATCTCGAGAACGGAATGACGAACTCGAGAAATTCCTGTTGCATCTGAAAGTAGAAACTCGCCCGATTACAACGGTATGTGTATTTTCCCCTAGGCCTTTGTAGTTATTGGTTTCGAGTATCAGACTTGCGAAAATTTTGATGGTTTCTCAACCATTCCTTAACTTCATACACCCATATCTCGCGAACCGATTGACGAACTCGAGAAATTCCTGTTGCATCTGAAAGCAGAAGCTCGTCCGATTACAATGGTGTGTGTACTTTTCCCCTAGGTCATTCCAGTTATTCGTTTCTAGCATCAGAATTGCGAAAATTTTGATGGTTTCTCAACCATTCTTTAATTTCAAACTCGCATATCTCGCGAACGGATTGACGAACTCGAGAAATTCCTGTTGCATCTGAAAGTAGAAACTCGCCTGATTACAAAGGTATGTGTATTTTTGCCCTAGGCCACTCCAGTTATTGGTTTCGAGTATCAGACAAGCGAAAATTTTGATGCTTTCTCAACCATTGCTTACCTTCATACACCCATATCTCGCGAACGGAATGACGAACTCGAGAAATTCCTGTTGCATCTGAAAGTAGAAACTCGCCGATTACAACGGTATGTGTATTTTTCCCCTAGGCCGTTGTAGTTATTGGTTTCGAGTATCAGACTTGCGAAAATTTTGATGGTTTCTCAACCGTTCCTTAACTTCACACTCCCATATCACTCGAACGGATTGACGACCTCAAGAAATTCCTATTGCATCTGAAAGTAGAAACACGCCCGATTACAAAGGTATGTGTATTTTTCCCCTAGGCCATAGTAGTTATTGGTTTCGAGTATCAAACTTGCGAAAATTTTGATGGTTTCTCAACCATTCCTTAACTTCAAACTCCCATATCTCGCGAACGGATTGACGAACTCGAGAAATTGCTGTTGCATCTGAAAGCAGAAGCTCGACCGATTACAATGGTGTGTGTACTTTTCCCGTAGGTCATTCCAGTTATCCGTTTCTAGCATCAGAATTGCGAAAATTTTGATGGTTTCTCAACCATTCCTTAACTTCAAACTCCCATATCTCGCGAACGGATGGACGAACTCGTGAAATTCCTGTTGCATCTGAAAGTAGAAACGCGCCCGATTACAACGGTATGTGTATTTTTCCCCTAGGCCGTTGTAGTTATTGGTTTCGAGTATCAGACTTGCGAAAATTTTGATGGTTCCTCAACCGTTCCTTAACTTCACACTCCCATATCACGCGAACGGATTGACGACCTCAAGAAATTCCTATTGCATCTGAAAGTAGAAACACGCCCGATTACAAAGGTATGTGTATTTTTCCCCTAGGCCATAGTAGTTATTGGTTTCGAGTATCAGACTTGCGAAAATTGTGATGGTTTCTCAACCATTCCTTAACATCAAACTACCATATCTCGCGAACGGATTGAGGAACACGAGAAATTCCTGTTGCATCTGGAAGAAGAAACTCTCCCGATTACAACGGTATGCGTATTTTTCCCCTAAGCCTTTGTAGTTATTGGTTTCGAGTATCAGAATTGCGGAAATTTTGATGGTTTCTCAACCGTTCCTTAATTTCATACTCCCATATCTCGCGAACGGATTGACGAACTCGAGTAATTCCTGTTGCATCTGAAACCAGAAACTCGTCCGATTACTACGGTATGTGTATTTTTGCCCTAGGCCATTGTAGTTATTGGTTTCGAGTATCAAACTTGCGAAAATTTTGGTGGTTTCTCAACCATTCTTTAACTTCAAACTCCCATATCTCGCGAACGGAATGACGAACTCGAGAAATTCCTGTTGCATCTGAAAGTAGAAACTCGCCCGATTACAACGGTATGTGTATTTTTCCCCTAGGCCTTTGTAGTTATTGGTTTCGAGTATCAGACTTGCGAAAATTTTGATGGTTTCTCAACCATTCCTTACCTTCATACACCCATATCTCGCGAACCGATTGACGAACTCGAGAAATTCCTGTTGCATCTGAAAGCAGAAGCTCGACCGATTACAATGGTGTGTGTACTTTTCCCCTAGGTCATTCCAGTTATTCGTTTCTAGCATCAGAATTGCGAAAATTTTGATGGTTTCTCAACCATTCCTTAATTTCAAACTCCCATATCTCGCGAACGGATTGACGAACTCGTGAAATTCCTGTTGCATTTGAAAGTAGAAACTTGCCCGATTACAATACTGTGTGTAGTTTTCCCCTAGACCGTTCCAGTTTTTGGTTTCGAGTATCAGACCAGCGAAAATTTTGATGCTTTCTCAACCATTCCTTAACTTCAAACTCCCATATCTCGCGAACGGATTGACGAACTCGAGAAATTGCTGTCGCATCTGAAAGCAGAAGCTCGACCGATTACAATGGTGTGTGTACTCTTCCCGTAGGTCATTCCAGTTATCCGTTTCTAGCATCAGAATTGCGAAAATTTTTATGGATTCTCAACCATTCCTTAACTTCAAACTCCCATATCTCGCGAACGAATTGACGAACTCGAGAAATTCCTGTTGCATCTGAAAGCAGAAGCTCGACCGATTACAATGGTGTGTGTACTTTTCCCATAGGTCATTCCAGTTACTCGTTTCTAGCATCAGAATTGCGAAAATTTTGATGGTTTCTCAACCATTCCTTAACTTCAAACTCCCATATCTCTCGAACGGATGGACGAACTCAGGGAATTCCTGTTGCATCTGAAAGTAGAAACTCGCCCGATTACAAAGGTATGTGTATTTTTCCCCTAGGCCTTTGTAGTTACTGGTTTCGAGTATCAGACTTGCGAAAATTTTGAAGGTTTCTCAACCATTCCTTAACTTCAAACTCCGATGCCTCGCGAACGGATTGGCGAACTCGAGAAGTTCCTGTCGCCTCTGAAAGTAGAAACTTGCCCGATTGGAATGGTGTGTGTACTTTTCCCCTAGGTCATTCGAGTTATTCGTTTCTTGCATCAGAATTGCGAAAATTTTGATGGTTTCTCAACCATTCCTTAACTTCAAACTCCCATATCTCGCGAACCGATTGACGAACTCGAGAAATTCCTGTTGCATCTGAAAGTTGAAACTCGCCCGATTACAACGGTATGTGTATTTTTCCCCTAGGCCTTTGTAGTTATTGGTTTCTAGTATCAGACCAACGAAAATTTTGATGGTTTCTCAACCATTCCTTACCTTTATACACCCATATCTCGCGAACGGAATGACGAACTCGAGAAATTCCTGTTGCATCTGAAAGTAGAAACTCGCCCGATTACAACGGTATGTGTATTTTTCCCCTAGGCCTTTGTAGTTATTGGTTTCGAGTATCAGATTTGCGAAAATTGTGATGGTTTCTCAACCATTCCTTACCTTCATACACCCATATCTCGCGAACGGACTAACGAACTCGAGAATTTCCTATTGCATTTGAAAGCAGAAACACGCCCGATTACAACGGTATGTGTATTTTTGCCCTTGGCCATTGTAGTTATTGGTTTCGAGTATCAAACTTGCGAAAATTTTGATGGTTTCTCAACCATTCCTTAACTTCAAACTCCCATATCTCGCGAACGGAATGACGAACACGAGAAATTCCTGTTGCATCTGAAAGTAGAAACTCGCCCGATTACAACGGTATGTGTATTTTTCCCCTAGGCCTTTGTAGTTATTGGTTTCGAGTATCAGACTTGCGAAAATTTTGATGGTTTCTCAACCATTCCTTACCTTCATACACCCATATCTCGCGAACCGATTGACGAACTCGAGAAATTCCTGTTGCATCTGAAAGCAGAAGCTCGACCGATTACAATGGTGTGTGTACTCTTCCCGTAGGTCATTCCAGTTATCCGTTTCTAGCATCAGAATTGCGAAAATTTTTATGGATTCTCAACCATTCCTTAACTTCAAACTCCCATATCTCGCGAACGAATTGACGAACTCGAGAAATTCCTGTTGCATCTGAAAGCAGAAGCTCGACCGATTACATTGGTGTGTGTACTTTTCCCCTAGGTCATTCCAGTTATTCGTTTCTAGCATCAGAATTGCGAAAATTTTGATGGTTTCTCAACCATTCCTTAACTTCAAACTCCCATATCTCTCGAACGGATGGACGATCTCGGGGAATTCCTGTTGCATCTGAAAGTAGAAACTCGCCCGATTACAAAGGTATGTGTATTTTTCCCCTAGGCCTTTGTAGTTACTGGTTTCGAGTATCAGACTTGCGAAAATTTTGAAGGTTTCTCAACCATTCGTTAACTTCAAACTCCGATGCCTCGCGAACGGAGTGGCGAACTCGAGAAGTTCCTGTCGCCTCTGAAAGTAGAAACTTGCCCGATTAGAATGGTGTGTGTACTTTTCCCCTAGGTCATTCGAGTTATTCGTTTCTTGCATCAGAATTGCGAAAATTTTGATGGTTTCTCAACCATTCCTTAACTTCAAACTCCCATATCTCGCGAACCGATTGACGAACTCGAGAAATTCCAGTTGCATCTGAAAGTAGAAACTCGCCCGATTACAACGGTATGTGTATTTTTCCCCTAGGCGTTTGTAATTATTGGTTTCGAGTATCAGACTTGCAAAAATTTTGATGGTTTCTCAACCGTTCCTTAACTTCACACTCCCATATCACGCGAACGGATTGACGACCTCAAGGAATTCCTATTGCATCTGAAAGTAGAAACACGCCCGATTACAAAGGTATGTGTATTTTTCCCTAGGCCATAGTAGTTATTGGTTTCGAGTATCAGATTTGCGAAAATTGTGATGGTTTCTCAACCATTCCTTAACTTCAAACTCCCATATCTCGCGAACCGACTGACGAACTCGAGAAATTCCTGTTGCATCTGAAACCAGAAACTTGTCCGATTACAACGGTATGTGTACTTTTCCCCTGGGCCATTCCAGTTAATGGTTTCGAGTATCAGACTTGCGAAAATTTTTATGGTTTCTCAACCATTCCTTAACTTCAAACTCCCATATCTCGCGAACGGACTAACGAACTCGAGAATTTCCTATTGAATTTGAAAGCAGAAACACGCCCGATTACAACGGTATGTGTATCTTTGCCCTTGGCCATTGTAGTTATTGGTTTCGAGTATCAAACTTGCGAAAATTTTGATGGTTTCTCAACCATTCCTTAACTTCAAACTCCCATATCTAGCGAACGGATTGACGAACTCGAGAAATTCCTGTTGCATCTGAAAGCAGAAGCTCGACCGATTACAATGGTGTGTATACTTTTCCCCTAGGTCATTCGAGTTATTCGTTTCTAGCATCAGAATTGCGAAAATTTTGATGGTTTCTCAACCATTCCTTAACTTCAAACTCCCATATCTCGCGAACCGATTGACGAACTCGAGAAATTCCTGTTGCATCTGAAAGTAGAAACTCGCCCGATTACAACGGTATGTGTATTTTTCCCCTAGGCCTTTGTAGTTGTTGGTTTCGAGTATCAGACTTGCGAAAATTTTGATGGTTTCTCAACCGTTCCTTAACTTCACACTCCCATATCACGCGAACGGATTGACGACCTCAAGAAATTCCTATTGCATCTGAAAGTAGAAACTCGCCCGATTACAAAGGTATGTGTATTTTTCCCCTAGGGCTTTGTAGTTACTGGTTTCGAGTATCAGACTTGCGAAAATTTTGAAGGTTTCTCAACCATTCCTTAACTTCAAACTCCCATATCTCGCGAACGGATTGACGAACTCGAGAAATTCCTGTTGCATCTGAAAGCAGAAGCTCGACCGATTACAATGGTGTGTGTACTTTTCCCCTAGGTCATTCGAGTTATTCGTTTCTAGCATCAGAATTGCGAAAATTTTGATGGTTTCTCAACCATTCCTTAACTTCAAACTCCCATATCTCGCGAACCGATTGACGAACTCGAGAAATTCCTGTTGCATCTGAAAGTAGAAACTCGCCCTATTACAACGGTATGTGTATTTTTCCCCTAGGCCTTTGTAGTTGTTGGTTTCGAGTATCAGACTTGCGAAAATTTTGATGGTTTCTCAACCGTTCCTTAACTTCACACTCCCATATCACGCGAACGGATTGACGACCTCAAGAAATTACTATTGCATCTGAAAGTAGAAACACGCCCGATTACAAAGGTATGTGTATTTTTCCCCTAGGCCATAGTAGTTATTGGTTTCGAGTATCAGATTTGCGAAAATTGTGATGGTTTCTCAACCATTCCTTAAATTCAAACTCCGATATTTCGCGAACGCATTGAAGAATCCGAAAAATTTCTGTTGCATCTGAAAGTAGAATCTCTCCCGATTACAACGGTGTGTGAATTTTTCCCCTAAGCCTTTGTAGTTGTTGGTTTCGAGTATCAGACTTGCGATAATTTTGATGGTTTCTCAACCATTCCTTAACTTCAAACTCCCATATCTCGCGAACGAATTGACGATCTCGAGAAATTCCTGTTGCATCTGGAACCAGAAGCTCGTCCGATTACAACGGTATGTGAATTTCTGCCCTAGGCCATAGTAGTTATTGGTTTCTAGTATCAGACTTGCGAAAATTTTGAAGGTTTCTCAACCATTCCTTAACTTCAAACTCCGATGCCTCGCGAACGGATTGGCGAACTCGAGAAGTTCCTGTCGCCTCTGAAAGTAGAAACTTGCCCGATTACAATGGTGTGTGTACTTTTCCCCTAGGTCATTCGAGTTATTCGTTTCTAGCATCAGAATTGCGAAAATTTTGATGGTTTCTCAACCATTCCTTAACTTCAAACTCCCATATCTCGCGAACCGATTGACGAACTCGAGAAATTCCTGTTGCATCTGAAAGTAGAAACTCGCCCGATTACAACGGTATGTGTATTTTTCCCCTAGGCCTTTGTAGTTATTGGTTTCGAGTATCAGACTTGCGAATATTGCGATGGTCTCTCAACCATTCCTTAACTTCAAACTCCCATATCTCGCGAACGGATTGACCAACTCGAGATATTCCGTTTGCATCTGAAAGTAGAAACTTGCCCGATTACAATGGTGTGTGTACTTTTCCCCTAGGCCGTTCCAGTTATCGGTTTCGAGTATCAGACTTGCGAAAATTTTGATGGTTTCTCAACCATTCCTTAACTTCAAACTCCCATATCTCGCGAACGGATTGACGAGCTCGAGAAATTCCTGTTGCATCTGAAAGTAGAAACTCGTCAGATTACAAAGGTATGTGTATTTTTCCCCTAGGCCTTTGTAGTTATTGGTTTCGAGTATCAGACTTGCGAAAATTTTGATGGTTTCTCAAGCATTCCTTAACTTCAAACTCCCATATCTCGCGAACGGATTGACGAGCTCGAGAAATTCCTGTTGCATCTGAAAGTAGAAACTCGCCCGATTACAAAGGTATGTGTATTTTTCCCCTAGGCCTTTGTAGTTATTGGTTTCGAGTATCAGACTTGCGAAAATTTTGATGGTTTCTCAAGCATTCCTTAACTTCAAACTCCCATATCTCGAGAACGGATTGACGAACTCGATTATTTCCTGTTGCATCTGAAAGTAGAAAGTCGACCGATTACAATGGAGTGTGTACTTTTTCCCTAGGTCATTCCAGTTATTCGTTTCCAGCATCAGTTTTGCGGAAATTTTGATGGTTTCTCAACCGTTCCTTAATTTCAAACTCCCATATCTCGCGAACGAATTGACGAACTCGAGAAATTCCTGTTGCATCTGAAAGCAGAAACTCGTCCGATTACAACGGTATGTGTATTTTTGCCCTAGGCCATAGTAGTTATTGGTTTCGAGTATCAGACTTGCGAAAATTGTGATGGTCTCTCAAACCATTCCTTAACTTCAAACTCCCATATCTCGCGAACGGATTGACGAACTCGAGGAATTCCTGTTGCATCTGAAAGTAGAAACTCGCCCCATTACAATGGTGTGTGTACTTTTCCACTAGGCCATTCCAGTTATTGGTTTCGAGTATCAGTTTTGCGAAAATATTGATGGTTTCTCAACCGTTCCTTAATTTCAAACTTCCATATCTCGCGAACGGATTGACGAGCTCGAGAAATTCCTGTCGCACCTGAAAGTATAAACTCGCCCGATTACAAAGGTATGTGTATTTTTCCCCTGGGGCTTTGTAGTTATTGGTTTCGAATATCAGACTTGCGAAAATTTTGATGGTCTCACAACCATTCCTTAACTTCAAGCTCCCATATCTCGCGAACCGATTGACGAACTCGAGGAATTCCCGTTGCATCTGAAAGTAGAAACTCGCCCCATTACAATGGTGTGTGTACTTTTCCCCTAGGCCATTCCAGTTATTGGTTTCGAGTATCACACTTGCGAAAATTTTGATGGTTTCTCAAAAATTCCTTAACTTCAAACTCCCATATCTCGCGAACGGATTGACGAACTCAAGGAATTCCTGTTGCATCTGAAAGTATAAACTCGCCCGATTACAAGGGTATGTGAAATTTTCCCCTAGGGCTTTGTAGTTATTGGTTTCGAGTATCAGACTTGCGAAAATTTTGATGGTTTCTCAACCATTCCTTAACTTCAAACTCCCATATCTCGCGAACCGATTGACGAACTCGACTATTTCCTGTTGCATCTGAAAGTAGAAAGTCGACCGATTACAGTGGTGTGTGTACTTTTTCCCTAGGTCATTCCAGTTCTTCGTTTCTAGCATCAGAATTGCGAAAATTTTGATGGTTACTCAACCATTCCTTAACTTCAAACTCCCATATCTCGCGTACGGATTGACGAACTCGAGAAATTCCTGTTGCATCTGAAAGTAGAAACTCGCCCGATTACAAAGGTATGTGTATTTTTCCCCTAGGCCATAGTAGTTATTGGTTTCGAGTATCAGTCTTGCGAAAATTTTGATGGTTTCTCAACCGTTCCTTAATTTCAAACTCCCATATCTCGCGAACGGATTGACGAGCTCGAGAAATTCCTATTGCATCTGAAAATAGAATCTCTCCCGATTACAACGCTATGTGTATTTTTCCCCTAGGCCATTGTAGTTATTGGTTTCGAGTATCAGACTTGCGAAAATTTTGATGGTTTCTCAAGCATTCCTTAACTTCCAACTCCCATATCTCGCGAACGGATTGACGAACTCAAGGAATTCCTGTTGCATCTGAAAGTATAAACTCGCCCGATTACAAGGATATGTGAAATTTTCCCCTAGGGCTTTGTAGTTATTGGTTTCGAGTATCAGACTTGCGAAAATTTTGATTGTTTCTCAACCATGCCTTAACTTCAAACTCCCATATCTCGCGAACGGATTGACGAACTCGAGAAATTCCTATTGCATCTGAAACCAGAAACTCGTCCGATTACAACGGTATGTGTATTTTTGCCCTAGGCCATAGTAGTTATTGGTTTCGAGTATCAGACTTGCGAAAATTTTGATGGTTTCTCAACCATTCCTTAACTTCAAACTCCCATATCTCGCGAACGGATTGACAGACTCGAGAAATTCCTGTTACATCTGAAAGTAGAAAGTCGCCCGATTACAAGGGTATGTGTATTTTTCCCCTAAGCCTTTGTAGTTATTGGTTTCGAGTATCAGACTTGCGAAAATTTTGATGGTTTCTCAACCGTTCCTTAATTTCAAACTTCCATGTCTCGCGAACGGATGGACGAACTGGAAGCATTCCTGTTGCATCTAAAAGCAGAAACTCGCCCGATTACAACGGTATTTGTATTTTTGCCCTAGTACATAGTAGTTATTGGCTTCGAGTATCAGACTTGCGAAAATTTTGATGGTTTATCAACCATTCCGTAACTTCGAACTCCCATATCTCGCGAACGGATTGACGAGCTCGAGAAATTCCTGTTGCATCTGAAAGTAGAAACTCGCCCGATTACAAAGGTATGTGTATTTTTCCCCAAGGCCATAGTAGTTATTGGTTTCGAGTATCAGACTTCCGAAAATTGTGATGGTCTCACAACCATTCCTTAACTTCAAACTCCGATACCTCGCGAACGGATCGGCGAACTCGAGAAATTCCTGTTGCATTTGAAAGTAGAAACTGGCCCGATTACAATGGTTTGTGTACTTTTCCCCTAGGCCGTTCCAGTTATTGGCTTCGAGTATCAGACTTGCGAAAATTTTGATGGTTTCTCACCCATTCCTTAACTTCAAACTCCCACATCTCGCGAACAGATTGACGAGCTCGCGAAATTCCTGTTGCATCTGAAAGTATAACCTCGCCCGATTACGAAGGTATGTGTATTTTTCCCCTAGGGGTTGGTAGTTATTGGTTTCGAGTATCAGACTTGCGAAAATTTTGATGGTTTCTCAAGCATTCCTTAACTTCAAACTCCCATATCTCGCGAACGGATTGACGAACTCGATCATTTCCTGTTGCATCTGAAAGTAGAAAGTCGACCGATGACAATGGTGTGTGTACTTTTCCCCTAGGCCGTTCCAGTTATTGGTTTCGAGTATCAGACTTGCGAAAATTTTGATTGTTTCTCAACCATTCCTTAACTTCAAACTCCCATATCTCGCGAACGGATTGACGAGCTCTAGAAATTCCTGTTGCATCTGAAAGTATAAACTCGCCCGATTACGAAGGTATGTGTATCTTTCCCCTAGGGCTTGGTAGTTATTGGTTTCAAGTATCAGACTTGCGAATATTTTGATGGTTTCTCAAGCATTCCTTAACTTCATACTCCCATACCTGGCGACGGATCGGCGAACTCGATTATTTCCTGTTGCATCTGAAAGTAGAAAGTCTACCGATTACAACGGTGTGTGTACTTTTCCCCTAGGTCATTCCAGTTATTCGTTTCTAGAATCAGAATTGCGAAAATTATGATGGTTTCTCAACCATTCCTTAACTTCAAACTCCCATATCTCGCGAACGGATTGCCGAACTCGGGAAATTCCTATTGCATCTGAATGTAGAAACTCGCCTGATTACAAAGGTATGTGTATTTTTCCCCTAGGGCTTTGTAGCTATTGGTTTCGAGTATCAGACTTGCGACAATTTTGCTGGTTTCTCAAGCATTCCTTAACATCAAACTCCCAGATCTCGCGAACGGATTGACGAACTCGAGAAATTCCTGTTGCATCTGAAAGTAGAAACTCGCCCGATTACAAAGGTATGTGTATTCTTCCCCTAGGCCATAGTAGTTATTGGTTTCGAGTATCAGACTTGCGAAAATTTTGATGGTTTCTCAACCATTCCTTAACTTCAAACTCCGACCCCTCGCGAACGGATTAGCGAACTCGAGAAGTTCCTGTCGCCTCTGAAAGTAGAAACTTGTCCGATTACAATGGTGTGTGTACTTTTCCCCTAGGTCATTCGAGTTATTCGTTTCTAGCATCAGAATTGCGAAAATTTTGATTGTTTCTCAACAATTCCTTAACTTCAAACTCCCATATCTCGCGAACGGATTGACGGACTCGAGAAATTCCTGTTACATCTGAAAGTAGAAAGTCGCCCGATTACAAAGGTATGTGTATTTTTCCCCCAAGCCTTTGTAGTTATTGGTTTCGAGTATCAGACTTGCGAAAATTTTGATGGTTTCTCAACCGTTCCTTAATTTCAAACTTCCATGTCTCGCGAACGGATGGACGAACTAGAAGCATTCCTGTTGCATCTAAAAGCAGAAACTCGCCCGATTACAACGGTATTTGTATTTTTGCCCTAGGCCATAGTAGTTATTGGCTTCGAGTATCAGACTTGCGAAAATTTTGATGGTTTCTCAACCATTGCTTAACTTCAAACTCCGTTACCTCGGGAACGGATTGGCGAACTCGAGAAATTCCTGCTGCACTTGAAAGTAGAAACTGGCCCGATTACAATGGTGTGTGTACTTTTCCCCTAGGCCATTCCAGTTATTGGTTTCGAGTATCAGACTTGCGAAAATTTTGATGGTTTATCAACCATTCCTTAACTTCGAACTCCCATATCTCGCGAACGGATTGACGAGCTCGAGAAATTCCTGTTGCATCTGAAAGTAGAAACTCGCCCCATTAGAGTGGTGTGTGTAATTTTCCCCTAGACCATTCCAGTTATTGGTTTCGAGTATCAGACTTGCGAAAATTTTGATGGTTTCTCAACCATTCCTTAATTTCAAACTCCCATATCTCGTGAACGGATTGACGAGCTCGAGAAATTCCTGTTGCATCTGAGAGTAGAAACTCGACCGATTACAAAGCAATGTGTATCTTTCTCCTAGGCCTTTGTAGTTATTGGTTTCGAGTATCAGACTTGCAAATATTTTGATGGTTTCTCAAGCATTCCTTAACTTCAAACTCCCATATCTCGAGAACGGATTGACGAACTCGATTATTTCCTCTTGCATCTGAAAGTAGAAAGTCGACCGATTACAATGGTGTGTGTACTTTTTCCCTAGGTCATTCCAGTTATTCGTTTCTAGCATCAGAATTGCGAAAATTTTGATGGTTTCTCAACCATTCCTTAACTTCAAACTCCCATATCTCGCGAACGGATTGACGAACTCGAGAAATTCGTGTTGCATCTGAAAGTAGAAACTCGCCCGATTACAAAGGTATGTGTATTTTTCCCCAAGGCCATAGTAGTTATTGGTTTCGAGTATCAGACTTCCGAAAATTGTGATGGTCTCACAACCATTCCTTAACTTCAAACTCCGATACCTCGCGAACGGATCGGCGAACTCGAGAAATTCCTGTTGCATTTGAAAGTAGAAACTGGCCCGATTACAATGGTTTGTGTACTTTTCCCCTAGGCCGTTCCAGTTATAGGTTTCGAGAATCAGACTTGCGAAAATATTGATGGTTTCTCAACCATTCCTTAACTTCAAACTCCCATATCTCGCGAACGGATTGACGGACTCGAGAAATTCCTGTTACATCTGAAAGTAGAAAGTCGCCCGATTACAAGGGTATTTGTATTTTTGCCCTAGGCCATAGTAGTTATTGGCTTCGAGTATCAGACTTGCGAAAATTTTGATGGTTTCTCAACCATTCCTTAACTTCAAACTCCGATACCTCGCGAACGGATCGGCGAACTCGAGAAATTCCTTTTGCATTTGAAAGTAGAAACTGGCCCGATTACAATGGTTTGTGTACTTTTCCCCTAGGCCGTTCCAGTTATAGGTTTCGAGAATCAGACTTGCGAAAATATTGATGGTTTCTCAACCATTCCTTAACTTCAAACTCCCATATCTCGCGAACGGATTGACGGACTCGAGAAATTCCTGTTACATCTGAAAGTAGAAAGTCGCCCGATTACAAGGGTATGTGTATTTTTCCCCTAAGCCTTTGTAGTTATTGGTTTCGAGTACCAGACTTGCGAAAATTTTGATGGTTTCTCAACCATTCCTTAACTTCAAACTCCGTTACCTCGGGAACGGATTGGCGAACTCGAGAAATTCCTGCTGCACTTGAAAGTAGAAACTGGCCCGATTAAAATGGTGTGTGTACTTTTCCCCTAGGCCATTCCAGTTATTGGTTTCGAGTATCAGACTTGCGAAAATTTTGATGGTTTCTCAACCATTCCTTAACTTCAAACTCCGTTACCTCGGGAACGGATTGGCGAACTCGAGAAATTCCTGCTGCACTTGAAAGTAGAAACTGGCCCGATTAAAATGGCGTGTGTACTTTTCCCCTAGGCCATTCCAGTTATTGGTTTCGAGTATCAGACTTGCGAATATTTTGATGGTTTCTCAACCATTCCTTAACTTCAAACTCCCGTATCTCGCGAACGGATTGACGAGCTCGAGAAATTCCTGTTGCATCTGAAAGTAGAAACTCGACCGATTACAAAGGTATGTGTATCTTTCTCCTAGGCCTTTGTAGTTATTGGTTTCGAGTATCAGACTTGCGAATATTTTGATGGTTTCTCAAGCATTCCTTAACTTCAAACTCCCATATCTCGAGAACGGATTGACGAACTCGATTATTTCCTGTTGCATCTGAAAGTAGAAAGTCGACCGATTACAATGGTGTGTGTACTTTTTCCCTAGGTCATTCCAGTTATTCGTTTCTAGCATCAGAATTGCGAAAATTTTGATGGTTTCTCAACCATTCCTTAACTTCAAATTCCCATATCTCGCGAACGGATTGACGAACTCGAGAAATTCCTGTTGCATTTGAAAGTAGAAACTGGCCCGATTACAATGGTTTGTGTACTTTTCCCCTAGGCCGTTCCTGTTATTGGTTTCGAGAATCAGACTTGCGAAAATATTGATGGATTCTCAACCATTCCTTAACTTCAAACTCCCATATCTCGCGAACGGATTGACGAGCGCGACAAATTCCTGTTGCATCTGAAAGTATAAACTCGCCCGATTACAAAGGTATGTGTAATTTTCCCCTAGGGCTTTGTAGTTATTGGTTTCAAGTATCAGACTTGCGAAAATTTTGATGGTTTCTCAACCATTCCTTAACATCAAACTCCCATATCTCGCGAACGGATTGACGAGCTCGTGAAATTCCTGTTGCGTCTGAAAGTAGAATCTCGACCCATTACAATGGTTTGTGTACTTTTCCACCAGGCCATTCCAGTTATTGGTTTCGAGTATCAGTTTTGCGAAAATTTTGATGGTTTCTCAACCGTTCCTTAACTTCATACTCCCATACCTCGCGAACGGATTGGCGAACTCGATTATTTCCTGTTGCATCTGAAAGTAGAAAGTCTATCGATTACAATGGTGTGTGTACTTTTCCCCTAGGTCATTCCAGTTATTCGTTTCTAGCATCAGAATTGCGAAAATTATGATGGTTTCTCAACCATTCCTTAACATCAAACTCCCATATCTCGCGAACGGATTGACGAACTCGAGGAATTCCTGTTGCATCTGAAAGTAGAAACTCGCCCCATTACAATGGTGTGTGTACTTTTCCACTAGGCCATTCCAGTTATTGGTTTCGAGTATCAGTTTTGCGGAAATTTTGATGGTTTCTCAACCGTTCCTTAATTTCAAACTCCCATATCTCGCGAACGAATTGACGAACTCGAGAAATTCCTGTTGCATCTGAAAGCAGAAACTCGTCCGATTACAACGGTATGTGTATTTTTGCCCTAGGCCATAGTAGTTATTGGTTTCGAGTATCAGACTTGCGAAAATTGTGATGGTCTCTCAAACCATTCCTTAACTTCAAACTCCCATATCTCGCGAACGGATTGACGAGCTCGAGAAATTCCTGTTGCATCTGAAAGTAGAAACTCGCCCGATTACAAAGGTATGTGTATTTTTCCCCTAGGCCATAGTAGTTATTGGTTTCGAGTATCAGTCTTGCGAAAATTTTGATGGTTTCTCAACCGTTCCTTAATTTCAAACTCCCATGTCTCGCGAACGGATTGACGAGCTCGAGAAATTCCTGTTGCATCTGAAAATAGAATCTCTCCCGATTACAACGCTATGTGTATTTTTCCCCTAGGCCATTGTAGTTATTGGTTTCGAGTATCAGACTTGCGAAAATTTTGATGGTTTCTCAAGCATTCCTTAACTTCAAACTCCCATATCTCGCGAACAGATTGACGAACTCAAGGAATTCCTGTTGCATCTGAAAGTATAAAATCGCCCGATTACAAGGGTATGTGAAATTTTCCCCTAGGGCTTTGTAGTTATTGGTTTCGAGTATCAGACTTGCGAAAATTTTGATTGTATCTCAACCATTCCTTAACTTCAAACTCCCATATCTCGCGTACGGATTGACGAACTCGAGAAATTCCTGTTGCATCTGAAAGTAGAAACTCGCCCGATTACAAAGGTATGTGTATTTTTCCCCTAGGCCATAGTAGTTATTGGTTTCGAGTATCAGTCTTGCGAAAATTTTGATGGTTTCTCAACCGTTCCTTAATTTCAAACTCCCATGTCTCGCGAACGGATTGACGAGCTCGAGAAATTCCTGTTGCATCTGAAAATAGAATCTCTCCCGATTACAACGCTATGTGTATTTTTCCCCTAGGCCATTGTAGTTATTGGTTTCGAGTATCAGACTTGCGAAAATTTTGATGGTTTCTCAAGCATTCCTTAACTTCAAACTCCCATATCTCGCGAACAGATTGACGAACTCAAGGAATTCCTGTTGCATCTGAAAGTATAAAATCGCCCGATTACAAGGGTATGTGAAATTTTCCCCTAGGGCTTTGTAGTTATTGGTTTCGAGTATCAGACTTGCGAAAATTTTGATTGTTTCTCAACCATGCCTTAACTTCAAACTCCCATATCTCGCGAACGGATTGACGAACTCGAGAAATTCCTATTGCATCTGAAACCAGAAACTCGTCCGATTACAACGGTATGTGTATTTTTGCCCTAGGCCATAGTAGTTATTGGTTTCGAGTATCAGACTTGCGAAAATTTTGATGGTTTCTCAACCATTCCTTAACTTCAAACTCCGATACCTCGCGAACGGATTAGCGAACTCGAGAAGTTCCTGTCGCCTCTGAAAGTAGAAACTTGTCCGATTACAATGGTGTGTGTACTTTTCCCCTAGGTCATTCGAGTTGTTCGTTTCTAGCATCAGAATTGCGAAAATTTTGATTGTTTCTCAACCATTCCTTAACTTCAAACTCCCATATCTCGCGAACGGATTGACGGACTCGAGAAATTCCTGTTACATCTGAAAGTAGAAAGTCGCCCGATTACAAGGGTATGTGTATTTTTGCCCTAGTACATAGTAGTTATTGGCTTCGAGTATCAGACTTGCGAAAATTTTGATGGTTTATCAACCATTCCTTAACTTCGAACTCCCATATCTCGCGAACGGATTGACGAGCTCGAGAAATTCCTGTTGCATCTGAAAGTAGAAACTCGCCCGATTACAAAGGTATGTGTATTTTTCGCCAAGGCCATAGTAGTTATTGGTTTCGAGTATCAGACTTCCGAAAATTGTGATGGTCTCACAACCATTCCTTAACTTCAAACTCCGATACCTCGCGAACGGATCGGCGAACTCGAGAAATTCCTGTTGCATTTGAAAGTAGTAACTGGCCCGATTACAATGGTGTGTGTACTTTTCCCCTAGGCCATTCCAGTTATTCGTTTCTAGCATCAGAATTGCGAAAATTTTGATGGTTTCTCAACCATTCCTTAACTTCAAACTCCCATATCTCGCGAACGGATTGACGAGCTCGAGAAATTCCTGTTGCATCTGAAAGTAGAAACTCGCCCGATTACAAAGGTATGTGTATTTTTCGCCAAGGCCATAGTAGTTATTGGTTTCGAGTATCAGACTTCCGAAAATTGTGATGGTCTCACAACCATTCCTTAACTTCAAACTCCGATACCTCGCGAACGGATCGGCGAAATCGAGAAATTCCTGTTGCATTTGAAAGTAGAAACTGGCCCGATTACAATGGTTTGTGTACTTTTCCCCTAGGCCGTTCCAGTTATTGGTTTCGAGAATCAGACTTGCGAAAATATTGATGGTTTCTCAACCATTCCTTAACTTCAAACTCCCATATCTCGCGAACGGATTGACGAGCTCGACAAATTCCTGTTGCATCTGAAAGTATAAACTCGCCCGATTACAAAGGTATGTGTAATTTTCCCCTAGGGCTTTGTAGTTATTGGTTTCGAGTATCAGACTTGCGAAAATTTTGATGGTTTCTCAAGCATTCCTTAACTTCAAACTCCGATACCTCGCGAACGGATTGGCGAACTCGAGAAGTTCCTGTCGCCTCTGAAAGTAGAAACTTGCCCGATTACAAAGGTATGTGCATTTTTCCCCTAGGGCTTTGTAGTTACTGGTTTCGAGTATCAGACTTGCGAAAATTTTGATGGTTTCTCAACCGTCCCTTAATTTCAAACTTCCATGTCTCGCGAACGGATTGACGAACTCGAAGCATTCCTGTTGCATCTAAAAGCAGTAGCTCGCCCGATTACAACGGTATTTGTATTTTTGCCCTAGGCCATCGTAGTTATTGGTTTCGAGTACCAGACTTGCGAAAATTTTGATGGTTTCTCAACCATTCCTTAACTTCAAACTCCGTTACCTCGGGAACGGATTGGCGAACTCGAGAAATTCCTGCTGCACTTGAAAGTAGAAACTGGCCCGATTAAAATGGTGTGTGTACTTTTCCCCTAGGCCATTCCAGTTATTGGTTTCGAGTATCAGACTTGCGAATATTTTGATGGTTTCTCAACCATTCCTTAACTTCAAACTCCCGTATCTCGCGAACGGATTGACGAGCTCGAGAAATTCCTGTTGCATCTGAAAGTGGAAACTCGACCGATTACAAAGGTATGTGTATCTTTCTCCTAGGCCTTTGTAGTTATTGGTTTCGAGTATCAGACTTGCGAATATTTTGATGGTTTCTCAAGCATTCCTTAACTTCAAACTCCCATATCTCGAGAACGGATTGACGAACTCGATTATTTCCTGTTGCATCTGAAAGTAGAAAGTCGACCGATTACAATGGTGTGTGTACTTTTTCCCTAGGTCATTCCAGTTATTCGTTTCTAGCATCAGAATTGCGAAAATTTTGATGGTTTCTCAACCATTCCTTAACTTCAAACTCCCATATCTCGCGAACGGATTGACGAACTCGAGAAATTCCTATTGCATCTGAAAGTAGAAACTCGCCCGATTACAAAGGTATGTGTATTTTTCCCCAAGGCCATAGTAGTTATTGGTTTCGAGTATCAGACTTCCGAAAATTGTGATGGTCTCACAACCATTCCTTAACTTCAAACTCCGATACCTCGCGAACGGATTGGCGAACTCGAGAAGTTCCTGTCGCCTCTGAAAGTAGAAACTTGCCCGATTACAATGGTGTGTGTACTTTTCCCCTAGGCCATTCCAGTTATTCGTTTCTAGCGTCAGAATTGCGAAAATTTTGATGGTTTCTCAACCATTCCTTAACTTCAAACTCCCATATCTCGCGAACGGATTGACGAACTCGAGAAATTCCTGTTGCATCTGAAAGTAGAAACTCGCCCGATTACAAAGGTATGTGTATTTTTCCCCAAGGCCATAGTAGTTATTGGTTTCGAGTATCAGACTTCCGAAAATTGTGATGGTCTCACAACCATTCCTTAACTTCAAACTCCGATACCTCGCGAACGGATCGGCGAACTCGAGAAATTCCTGTTGCATTTGAAAGTAGAAACTGGCCCGAATACAATGGTTTGTGTACTTTTCCCCTAGGCCGTTCCAGTTATAGGTTTCGAGAATCAGACTTGCGAAAATATTGATGGTTTCTCAACCATTCCTTAACATCAAACTCCCATATCTCGCGAACGGATTGACGAGCTCGAGAAATTCCTGTTGCATCTGAAAGTAGAAACTCGACCGATTACAAAGCTATGTGTATCTTTCTCCTAGGCCTTTGTAGTTATTGGTTTCGAGTATCAGACTTGCGAAAATTTTGATGGTTTCTCAACCATTCCTTAACTTCAAACTCCCATATCTCGCGAACGGATTGACGAACTCGAGAAATTCCTGTCGCCTCTGAAAGTAGAAACTTGCCCGATTACAATGGTGTGTGTACTTTTCCCCTAGGTCATTCGAGTTATTCGTTTCTAGCATCAGAATTGCGAAAATTTTGATTGTTTCTCAACCATTCCTTAATTTCAAACTCCGATATCTCGCGAACGGATTGACGGACTCGAGTAATTCCTGTTACATCTGAAAATAGAAAGTCGCCCGATTACAAGGGTATGTGTATTTTTCCCCTAAGCCTTTGTAGTTATTGGTTTCGAGTACCAGACTTGCGAAAATTTTGATGGTTTCTCAACCATTCCTTAACTTCAAACTCCGTTACCTCGGGAACGGATTGGCGAACTCGAGAAATTCCTGCTGCACTTGAAAGTAGAAACTGGCCCGATTAAAATGGTGTGTGTACTTTTCCCCTAGGCCATTCCAGTTATTGGTTTCGAGTATCAGACTTGCGAATATTTTGATGGTTTCTCAAGCATTCCTTAACTTCAAACTCCCATATCTCAAGAACGGATTGACGAACTCGATTATTTCCTGTTGCATCTGAAAGTAGAAAGTCGACCGATTACAATGGTGTGTGTACTTTTTCCCTAGGTCATTCCAGTTATTCGTTTCTAGCATCAGAATTGCGAAAATTTTGATGGTTTCTCAACCATTCCTTAACTTCAAACTCCCATATCTCGCGAACGGATTGACGAACTCGAGAAATTCCTGTTGCATCTGAAAGTAGAAACTCGCCCGATTACAAAGGTATGTGTATTTTTCCCCAAGGCCATAGTAGTTATTGGTTTCGAGTATCAGACTTCCGAAAATTGTGATGGTCTCACAACCATTCCTTAACTTCAAACTCCGATACCTCGCGAACGGATCGGCGAAATCGAGAAATTCCTGTTGCATTTGAAAGTAGAAACTGGCCCGATTACAATGGTTTGTGTACTTTTCCCCTAGGCCGTTCCAGTTATTGGTTTCGAGAATCAGACTTGCGAAAATATTGATGGTTTCTCAACCATTCCTTAACTTCAAACTCCCATATCTCGCGAACGGATTGACGAGCTCGACAAATTCCTGTTGCATCTGAAAGTATAAACTCGCCCGATTACAAAGGTATGTGTAATTTTCCCCTAGGGCTTTGTAGTTATTGGTTTCGAGTATCAGACTTGCGAAAATTTTGATGGTTTCTCAAGCATTCCTTAACTTCAAACTCCGATACCTCGCGAACGGATTGGCGAACTCGAGAAGTTCCTGTCGCCTCTGAAAGTAGAAACTTGCCCGATTACAAAGGTATGTGCATTTTTCCCCTAGGGCTTTGTAGTTACTGGTTTCGAGTATCAGACTTGCGAAAATTTTGATGGTTTCTCAACCGTCCCTTAATTTCAAACTTCCATGTCTCGCGAACGGATTGACGAACTCGAAGCATTCCTGTTGCATCTAAAAGCAGTAGCTCGCCCGATTACAACGGTATTTGTATTTTTGCCCTAGGCCATCGTAGTTATTGGTTTCGAGTACCAGACTTGCGAAAATTTTGATGGTTTCTCAACCATTCCTTAACTTCAAACTCCGTTACCTCGGGAACGGATTGGCGAACTCGAGAAATTCCTGCTGCACTTGAAAGTAGAAACTGGCCCGATTAAAATGGTGTGTGTACTTTTCCCCTAGGCCATTCCAGTTATTGGTTTCGAGTATCAGACTTGCGAATATTTTGATGGTTTCTCAACCATTCCTTAACTTCAAACTCCCGTATCTCGCGAACGGATTGACGAGCTCGAGAAATTCCTGTTGCATCTGAAAGTGGAAACTCGACCGATTACAAAGGTATGTGTATCTTTCTCCTAGGCCTTTGTAGTTATTGGTTTCGAGTATCAGACTTGCGAATATTTTGATGGTTTCTCAAGCATTCCTTAACTTCAAACTCCCATATCTCGAGAACGGATTGACGAACTCGATTATTTCCTGTTGCATCTGAAAGTAGAAAGTCGACCGATTACAATGGTGTGTGTACTTTTTCCCTAGGTCATTCCAGTTATTCGTTTCTAGCATCAGAATTGCGAAAATTTTGATGGTTTCTCAACCATTCCTTAACTTCAAACTCCCATATCTCGCGAACGGATTGACGAACTCGAGAAATTCCTATTGCATCTGAAAGTAGAAACTCGCCCGATTACAAAGGTATGTGTATTTTTCCCCAAGGCCATAGTAGTTATTGGTTTCGAGTATCAGACTTCCGAAAATTGTGATGGTCTCACAACCATTCCTTAACTTCAAACTCCGATACCTCGCGAACGGATTGGCGAACTCGAGAAGTTCCTGTCGCCTCTGAAAGTAGAAACTTGCCCGATTACAAAGGTATGTGCATTTTTCCCCTAGGGCTTTGTAGTTACTGGTTTCGAGTATCAGACTTGCGAAAATTTTGATGGTTTCTCAACCGTCCCTTAATTTCAAACTTCCATGTCTCGCGAACGGATTGACGAACTCGAAGCATTCCTGTTGCATCTAAAAGCAGTAGTTCGCCCGATTACAACGGTATTTGTATTTTTGCCCTAGGCCTTCGTAGTTATTGGTTTCGAGTATCAGACTTGCGAAAATTTTGATGGTTTCTCAACCATTCCTTAACTTCAAACTCCAATACCTCGGGAACCGATTGGCGAACTCGAGAAGCTCCTGCTGCACTTGAAAGTAGAAACTGGCCCGATTACAATGGTGTGTGTACCTTTCCCCTTGGTCATTCCAGTTATTCGTTTCTAGCATCAGAATTGCGAAAATTTTGATGGTTTCTCAACCATTCCTTAATTTCAAACTCCGATACCTCGGGAACGGATTGGCGAACTCGAGAAATTCCTACTGCACTTGAAAGTAGAAACTGGCCCGATTACAATGGTGTGTGTACTTTTCCCCTAGGACATTCCAGTTATTGGTTTCGAGTATCATACTTGCGAAAATTTTGATGGTTTCTCACCCATTCCTTAACTTCAAACTCCGATACCTCGCGAACGGATTGGCGAACTCGAGAAATTCCTGTTGCATCTGAAAGTATAAACTCGCCCGATTACAAAGGTATGTGAAATTTTCCCCTAGGGCTTTGTAGTTATTGGTTTCGAGTATCATACTTGCGAAAATTTTGATGGTTTCTCAACCATTCCTTAACTTCAAACTCCCATATCTCGCGAACGGATTGACGAACTCGACTATTTCCTGTTGCATCTGAAAGTAGAAAGTCGACCGATTACAATGGTGTGTGTACTTTTTCCCTAGGTCATTCCAGTTCTTCGTTTCTAGCATCAGAATTGCGAAAATTTTGATGGTTTCTCAACCATTCCTAAACTTCAAACTTCCATATCTCGCGAACGGATTGACGAACTCGAGAAATTCCTGTTGCATCTGAATGTAGAAACTCGCCCGATTATAAAGGTATGTGTATTTTTCCCCTAGGCCATAGTAGTTATTGGTTTCGAGTATCAGTCTTGCGAAAATTTTGATGGTTTCTCAACCGTTCCTTAATTTCAAACTCCCATATCTCGCGAACGGATTGACGAGCTCGAGAAATTCCTGTTGCATCTGAAAATAGAATCTCTCCCGATTACAACGCTATGTGTAATTTTCCCCTAGGCCATTGTAGTTATTGGTTTCGAGTACCAGACTTGCGAAAATTTTGATGGTTTCTCAAACATTCCTTAACTTCAAACTCCCATATCTCGCGAACGGATTGACGAACTCGAGAAATTCCTGTTGCATTTGAAAGTAGAAACTTTCCCGATTACAATGGTGTGTGTACTTTTCCCCTAGGCCGTTCCAGTTATTGGCTTCGAGTATCAGACTTGCGAAAATTTTGATGGTTTCTCACTCATTCCTTAACTTCAAACTCCCATATCTCGCGAACAGATTGACGTGCTCGAGAAATTCCTGTTGCATCTGAAAGTATAACCTCGCCCGATTACGAAGGTATGTGTATTTTTCCCCTAGGGCTTGGTAGTTATTGGTTTCGAGTATCAGACTTGCGAAAATTTTGATGGTTTCTCAAGCATTCCTTAACTTCAAACTCCCATATCTCGCGAACGGATTGACGAACTCGATCATTTCCTGTTGCATCTGAAAGTAGAAAGTCGACCGATTACAATGGTGTGTGTACTTTTCCCCTAGGCCGTTCCAGTTATTGGTTTCGAGTATCAGACTTGCGAAAATTTTGATTGTTTCGCAACCATTCCTTAACTTCAAACTCCCATATCTCGCGAATGGATTGACGAGCTCTAGAAATTCCTGTTGCATCTGAAAGTATAAACTCGCCCGATTACGAAGGTATGTGTATTTTTCCCCTAGGGCTTGGTAGTTATTGGTTTCAAGTATCAGACTTGCGAAAATTTTGATGGTTTCTCAAGCATTCCTTAACTTCAAACTCCCATATCTCGCGAACGGATTGACGAACTCGATTATTTCCTGTTGCATCTGAAATTAGAAAGTCGACCGATTACAATGGTGTGTGTACTTTTTCCCTAGGTCATTCCAGTTATTCGTTTCTAGCATCAGAATTGCGAAAATTTTGATGATTTCTCAACCATTCCTTAACTTCAAACACCCATATCTCGCGAACGGATTGACGAACTCGAGAAATTCCTGTTGCATCTGAAAGTAGAAACTCGCCCGATTACAAAGGTGTGTGTACTTTTCCCCTAGGCCATTCCAGTTATTGGTTTCGAGTGTCAGACTTGCGAAAATTTTGATGTTTTCTCAACCGTTCCTTAATTTCAAACTCCCATATCTCGCGAACGAATTGACGATCTCGAGAAATTCCTGTTGCACCTGAAAGCAGAAACTCGTCCGATTACAAAGGTATGTGTATCTTTCTCCTAGGCCTTTGTAGTTATTGGTTTCGAGTATCAGACTTGCGAATATTTTGATGGTTTCTCAAGCATTCCTTAACTTCAAACTCCCATATCTCGCGAACGGATTGACGAACTCGAGAAATTCCTGTTGCATCTGAAAGTAGAAACTCGCCCGATTACAAAGGTATGTGTATTTTTTCCCAAGGCCATAGTAGTTATTGGTTTCGAGTATCAGACTTCCGAAAATTGTGATGGTCTCACAACCATTCCTTAACTTCAAACTCCCATATCTCGCGAACGGATTGACGAACTCGAGAAATTCCTGTTGCATCTGAAAGTAGAATCTCTCCCCATTACATTGGTGTGTGTACTTTTCCCCTAGGCCATTCCAGTTATTGGTTTCGAGTATCAGACTTGCGAAAATTTTGATGTTTTCTCAACCGTTCCTTAATTTCAAACTCCCATATCTCGCGAACGAATTGACGATCTCGAGAAATTCCTGTTGCACCTGAAAGCAGAAACTCGTCCGATTACAACGGTATGTGTATTTTTGCCCTAGGCCATAGTAGTTATTGGTTTCGAGTATCAGACTTGCGAAAATTGTGATGGTCTCTCAACCATTCCTTAACTTCAAACTCCCATATCTCGCGAACGGATTGACGAACTCGAGGAATTCCTGTTGCATCTGAAAGTAGAAACTCGCCCCATTACAATGGCGTGTGTACTTTTCCACTAGGCCATTCCAGTTTTTGGTTTCGATTATCAGTTTTGCGAAAATTTTGATGGTTTCTCAACCGTTCCTTAATTTCAAACTCCCATATCTCGCGAACGGATTGACGAGCTCGAGAAATTCCTGTCGCATCTGAAAGTATAAACTCGCCCGATTACAAAGGTATGTGTATTTTTCCCCTAGGGCTTTGTAGTTATTGGTTTCGAGTATCAGACTTGCGAAAATTGTGATGGTCTCACAACCATTCCTTAACTTCAAGCTCCCATATCTCGCGAACCGATTGACGAACTCGAGGAATTCCTGTTGCATCTGAAAGTATAAACTCGCCCGATTACAAAGGTATGTGAAATTTTCCCCTAGGGCTTTGTAGTTATTGGTTTCGAGTATCATACTTGCGAAAATTTTGATGGTTTCTCAACCATTCCTTAACTTCAAACTCCCATATCTCGCGAACGGATTGACGAACTCGACTATTTCCTGTTGCATCTGAAAGTAGAAAGTCGACCGATTACAATGGTGTGTGTACTTTTTCCCTAGGTCATTCCCGTTCTTCGTTTCTAGCATCAGAATTGCGAAAATTTTGATGGTTCCTCAACCATTCCTTAACTTCAAACTCCCATATCTCGCGAACGGATTGACGAACTCGAGAAATTCCTGTTGCATCTGAAAGCAGAAACTCGCCCGATTACAAAGGTATGTGTATTTTTCCCCTAGGCCATAGTAGTTATTGGTTTCGAGTATCAGTCTTGCGAAAATTTTGATGGTTTCTCAACCGTTCCTTAATTTCAAACTCCCATATCTCGCGAACGGATTGACGAGCTCGAGAAATTCCTGTTGCATCTGAAAATAGAATCTCTCCCGATTACAACGCTATGTGTAATTTTCCCCTAGGCCATTGTAGTTATTGGTTTCGAGTACCAGACTTGCGAAAATTTTGATGGTTTCTCAAGCATTCCTTAACTTCAAACTCCCATATCTCGCGAACGGATTGACGAACTCGAGAAATTCCTGTTGCATTTGAAAGTAGAAACTTGCCCGATTACAATGGTGTGTGTACTTTTCCCCTAGGCCGTTCCAGTTATTGGCTTCGAGTATCAGATTTGCGAAAATTTTGATGTTTTCTCACCCATTCCTTAACTTCAAACTCCCATATCTCGCGAACAGATTGACGAGCTCGAGAAATTCCTGTTGCATCTGAAAGTATAACCTCGCCCGATTACGAAGGTATGTGTATTTTTCCCCTAGGGCTTGGTAGTTATTGTTTTCGAGTATCAGACTTCCGAAAATTTTGATGGTTTCTCAAGCATTCCTTAACTTCAAACTCCCATATCTCGCGAACGGATTGACGAACTCGACCATTTCCTGTTGCATCTGAAAGTAGAAAGTCGACCGATTACAATGGTGTGTGTACTTTTCCCCTAAGCCGTTCCAGTTATTGGTTTCGAGTATCATACTTGCGAAAATTTTGATTGTTTCGCAACCATTCCTTAACTTCAAACTCCCATACCTCGCGAACGGATTGACGAGCTCTAGAAATTCCTGTTGCATCTGAAAGTATAAACTCGCCCGATTACGAAGGTAAGTGTATTTTTCCCCTAGGGCTTGGTAGTTATTGGTTTCAAGTATCAGACTTGCGAAAATTTTGATGGTTTCTCAAGCATTCCTTAACTTCAAACTCCCATATCTCGCGAACGGATTGACGAACACGATTATTTCCTGTTGCATCTGAAATTAGAAAGTCGACCGATTACAATGGTGTGTGTACTTTTTCCCTAGGTCATTCCAGTTCTTCGTTTCTAGCATCAGAATTGCGAAAATTTTGATGGTTTCTCAACCATTCCTTAACTTCAAACTCCCATATCTCGCGTTCGGATTGACGAACTCGAGAAATTCCTGTTGCATCTGAAAGTAGAAACTCGCCCGATTACATAGGTATGTGTATTTTTCCCCTAGGCCATAGTAGTTATTGGTTTCGAGTATCAGTCTTGCGAAAATTTTGATGGTTTCTCAACCGTTCCTTAATTTCAAACTCCCATATCTCGCGAACGGTTTGACGAGCTCGACAAATTCCTGTTGCATCTGAAAGTATAAACTCGCCCGATTACAAAGGTATGTGTAATTTTCCCCTAGGGCTTTGTAGTTATTGGTTTCGAGTACCAGACTTGCGAAAATTTTGATGGTTTCTCAACCATTCCTTAACTTCAAACTCCGATACCTCGCGAACGGATTGGCGAACTCGAGAAATTCCAGTTGCATCTGAAAGTAGAATCTCGCCCCATTACAATGGTGGGTGTAATTTTCCCCTAGGCCAATCCAGTTATTGGTTTCGAGTATCAGACTTACGAAAATTTAGATGGTTCCTCAACCATTCCTTAACTTCAAACTCCCATGTCTCGCGAACGGATTGATGAACTCGAGAAATTCCTGTTGGATCTAAAAGCTGAAACTTGTCCGATTACAACGGTATGTGTATTTTTGCCCTAGGCCATAGTAGTTATTGGTTTCGAGTATCAGACTTGCGAAAATTGTGATGGTCTCTCAACCATTCCATAAGTTCAAACTCCCATATCTCGCGAACGGATTGACGAACTCAAGGAATTCCTGTTGCATCTGAAAGTAGAAACTCGCCCCATTACAATGGTGTGTGTACTTTTCCCCTAGGCCATTCCAGTTATTGGTTTCGAGTATCACACTTGCGAAAATTTTGATGGTTTCTCAACAATTCCTTAACTTCAAACTCCGATACCTCGCGAACGGATTGGCGAACTCGAGAAAATCCTGTTGCATATGAAAGTACAAACTCGCCCGATTACAAAGGTATGTGTATTTTTCCCCTAGGGCTTTGTAGTTATTGGTTTCGGGTATCAGACTTGCGAAAATTTTGATGGTTCCTCAACCATTCCTTAACTTCAAACTCCCATGTCTCGCGAACGGATTGATGAACTCGAGAAATTCCTGTTGGATCTAAAAGCTGAAACTCGTCCGATTACAACGGTATGTGTATTTTTGCCCTAGGCCATAGTAGTTATTGGTTTCGAGTATCAGAATTGCGAAAATTTTGATGGTTTCTCAACCATTCCTTAACTTCAAACTCCCATATCTCGCGAACGGATTGACGAACTCGAGAAATTCCTGTTGCATCTGAAAGTATAAACTCGCCCGATTACAGAGGTGTGTGTATTTTTCGCCTAGGGCTTTGTAGTTATTGGTTACGAGTATCAGACTTGCGAAAATTTTGAAGGTTTCTCAAGCATTCCTTAACTTCAAACTACCATATCTCGCGAACGGATTGACGAACTCGACCATTTCCTGTTGCATCTGAAAGTAGAAACCTGCCCGATTACAATGGTGTGTGTACTTTTCCCCTAAGCCGTTCCAGTTATTGGTTTCGAGTATCATACTTGCGAAAATTTTGATTGTTTCGCAACCATTCCTTAACTTCAAACTCCCATACCTCGCGAACGGATTGACGAGCTCTAGAAATTCCTGTTGCATCTGAAAGTATAAACTCGCCCGATTACGAAGGTAAGTGTATTTTTCCCCTAGGGCTTGGTAGTTATTGGTTTCAAGTATCAGACTTGCGAAAATTTTGATGGTTTCTCAAGCATTCCTTAACTTCAAACTCCCA
Organism: Ptiloglossa arizonensis; assembly: GCF_051014685.1. Classification (NCBI taxonomy): domain Eukaryota; kingdom Metazoa; phylum Arthropoda; class Insecta; order Hymenoptera; family Colletidae; genus Ptiloglossa; species Ptiloglossa arizonensis. Next base: position 251,552 of record NW_027478811.1, on the reverse strand, counting down.
TATCTCGCGAACGGATTGACGAACACGATTATTTCCTGTTGCATCTGAAATTAGAAAGTCGACCGATTACAATGGTGTCTGTACTTTTTCCCTAGGTCATTCCAGTTCTTCGTTTCTAGCATCAGAATTGCGAAAATTTTGATGGTTTCTCAACCATTCCTTAACTTCAAACTCCCATATCTCGCGTTCGGATTGACGAACTCGAGAAATTCCTGTTGCATCTGAAAGTAGAAACTCGCCCGATTACATAGGTATGTGTATTTTTCCCCTAGGCCATAGTAGTTATTGGTTTCGAGTATCAGTCTTGCGAAAATTTTGATGGTTTCTCAACCGTTCCTTAATTTCAAACTCCCATATCTCGCGAACGGTTTGACGAGCTCGACAAATTCCTGTTGCATCTGAAAGTATAAACTCGCCCGATTACAAAGGTATGTGTAATTTTCCCCTAGGGCTTTGTAGTTATTGGTTTCGAGTACCAGACTTGCGAAAATTTTGATGGTTTCTCAACCATTCCTTAACTTCAAACTCCGATACCTCGCGAACGGATTGGCGAACTCGAGAAATTCCAGTTGCATCTGAAAGTAGAATCTCGCCCCATTACAATGGTGGGTGTAATTTTCCCCTAGGCCAATCCAGTTATTGGTTTCGAGTATCAGACTTACGAAAATTTAGATGGTTCCTCAACCATTCCTTAACTTCAAACTCCCATGTCTCGCGAACGGATTGATGAACTCGAGAAATTCCTGTTGGATCTAAAAGCTGAAACTTGTCCGATTACAACGGTATGTGTATTTTTGCCCTAGGCCATAGTAGTTATTGGTTTCGAGTATCAGACTTGCGAAAATTGTGATGGTCTCTCAACCATTCCATAAGTTCAAACTCCCATATCTCGCGAACGGATTGACGAACTCAAGGAATTCCTGTTGCATCTGAAAGTAGAAACTCGCCCCATTACAATGGTGTGTGTACTTTTCCCCTAGGCCATTCCAGTTATTGGTTTCGAGTATCACACTTGCGAAAATTTTGATGGTTTCTCAACAATTCCTTAACTTCAAACTCCGATACCTCGCGAACGGATTGGCGAACTCGAGAAAATCCTGTTGCATATGAAAGTACAAACTCGCCCGATTACAAAGGTATGTGTATTTTTCCCCTAGGGCTTTGTAGTTATTGGTTTCGGGTATCAGACTTGCGAAAATTTTGATGGTTCCTCAACCATTCCTTAACTTCAAACTCCCATGTCTCGCGAACGGATTGATGAACTCGAGAAATTCCTGTTGGATCTAAAAGCTGAAACTCGTCCGATTACAACGGTATGTGTATTTTTGCCCTAGGCCATAGTAGTTATTGGTTTCGAGTATCAGAATTGCGAAAATTTTGATGGTTTCTCAACCATTCCTTAACTTCAAACTCCCATATCTCGCGAACGGATTGACGAACTCGAGAAATTCCTGTTGCATCTGAAAGTATAAACTCGCCCGATTACAGAGGTGTGTGTATTTTTCGCCTAGGGCTTTGTAGTTATTGGTTACGAGTATCAGACTTGCGAAAATTTTGAAGGTTTCTCAAGCATTCCTTAACTTCAAACTACCATATCTCGCGAACGGATTGACGAACTCGAGAAATTCCTGTTGCATTTGAAAGTAGAAACTTGCCCGATTACAATGGTGTGTGTACTTTTCCCCTAGGCCGTTCCAGTTATTGGCTTCGAGTATCAGACTTGCGAAAATTTTGATGGTTTCTCACCCATTCCTTAACTTCACACTCCCATATTTCGCGAACGGATTGACGAGCTCTAGAAATTCCTGTTGCATCTGAAAGTATAAACTCGCCCGATTACGAAGGTATGTGTATTTTTCCCCTAGGGCTTGGTATTTATTGGTTTCGTGTATCAGACTTGCGAAAGTTTTGATGGTTTCTCAAGCATTCCTTAACTTCAAACTCCCATATCTCGCGAACGGATTGACGAACTCGATTATTTCCGGTTGCATCTGAAATTAGTAAGTCGACCGATTACAATGGTGTGTGTCCTTTTTCCCTCGGTCATTCCAGTTATTCGTTTCTAGCATCATAATTGCGAAAATTTTGATGGTTTCTCAACCATTCCTTAACTTCAAACACCCATATCTCGCGAACGGATTGACGAACTCGAGAAATTCCTGTTGCATCTGAAAGTAGAAACTCGCCCGATTACAAAGGTATGTGTATTTTTCTCCTAGGCCATAGTAGTTATTGGTTTCGAGTATCAGACTTGCGAATATTTTGATGGTTTCTCAAGCATTCCTTAACTTCAAACTCCCATATCTCGCGAACGGATTGACGAACTCGAGAAATTCCTGTTGCATCTGAAAGTAGAAACTCGCCCGATTACAAAGGTATGTGTATTTTTTCCCAAGGCCATAGTAGTTATTGGTTTCGAGTATCAGACTTCCGAAAATTGTGATGGTCTCACAACCATTCCTTAACTTCAAACTCCCATATCTCGCGAACGGATTGACGAACTCGAGAAATTCCTGTTGCATCTGAAAGTAGAATCTCTCCCCATTACATTGGTGTGTGTACTTTTCCCCTAGGCCATTCCAGTTATTGGTTTCGAGTATCAGTTTTGCGAAAATTTTGATGGTTTCTCAACCGTTCCTTAATTTCAAACTCCCATATCTCGCGAACGGATTGACGAGCTCAAGAAATTCCTGTCGCATCTGAAAGTATAAACTCGCCCGATTACAAAGGTATGTGTATTTTTCCCCTAGGGCTTTGTAGTTATTGGTTTCGAGTATCAGACTTGCGAAAATTGTGATGGTCTCACAACCATTCCTTAACTTCAAGCTCCCATATCTCGCGAACCGATTGACGAACTCGAGGAATTCCTGTTGCATCTGAAAGTATAAACTCGCCCGATTACAAAGGTATGTGAAATTTTCCCCTAGGGCTTTGTAGTTATTGGTTTCGAGTATCATACTTGCGAAAATTTTGATGGTTTCTCAACCATTCCTTAACTTCAAACTCCCATATCTCGCGAACGGATTGACGAACTCGACTATTTCCTGTTGCATCTGAAAGTAGAAAGTCGACCGATTACAATGGTGTGTGTACTTTTTCCCTAGGTCATTCCAGTTCTTCGTTTCTGGCATCAGAATTGTGAAAATTTTGATGGTTTCTCAACCATTCCTTAACTTCAAACTCCCATATCTCGCGAACGGATTGACGAACTCGAGAAATTCCTGTTGCATCTGAAAGCAGAAACTCGCCCGATTACAAAGGTATGTGTATTTTTCCCCTAGGCCATAGTAGTTATTGGTTTCGTGTATCAGTCTTGCGAAAATTTTGATGGTTTCTCAACCGTTCCTTAATTTCAAACTCCCATATCTCGCGAACGGATTGACGAGCTCGAGAAATTCCTGTTGCATCTGAAAATAGAATCTCCCCCGATTACAACGCTATGTGTAATTTTCCCCTAGGCCATTGTAGTTATTGGTTTCGAGTACCAGACTTGCGAAAATTTTGATGGTTTCTCAAGCATTCCTTAACTTCAAACTCCCATATCTCGCGAACGGATTGACGAACTCGAGAAATTCCTGTTGCATTTGAAAGTAGAAACTTGCCCGATTACAATGGTGTGTGTACTTTTCCCCTAGGCCGTTCCAGTTATTGGCTTCGAGTATCAGATTTGCGAAAATTTTGATGTTTTCTCACCCATTCCTTAACTTCAAACTCCCATATCTCGCGAACAGATTGACGAGCTCGAGAAATTCCTGTTGCATCTGAAAGTATAACCTCGCCCGATTACGAAGGTATGTGTATTTTTCCCCTAGGGCTTGGTAGTTATTGGTTTCGAGTATCAGACTTCCGAAAATTTTGATGGTTTCTCAAGCATTCCTTAACTTCAAACTCCCATATCTCGCGAACGGATTGACGAACTCGATCATTTCCTGTTGCATCTGAAAGTAGAAAGTCGACCGATTACAATGGTGTGTGTACTTTTCCCCTAGGCCGTTCCAGTTATTGGTTTCGAGTATCAGACTTGCGAAAATTTTGATTGTTTCGCAACCATTCCTTAACTTCAAACTCCCATACCTCGCGAACGGATTGACGAGCTCTAGAAATTCCTGTTGCATCTGAAAGTAGAAACTCGCCCGATTACAAAGGTATGTGTATTTTTCTCCTAGGCCATAGTAGTTATTGGTTTCGAGTATCAGACTTGCGAAAATTTTGATGTTTTCTCAACCGTTCCTTAATTTCAAACTCCCATATCTCGCGAACGAATTGACGATCTCGAGAAATTCCTGTTGCACCTGAAAGCAGAAACTCGTCCGATTACAAAGGTATGTGTATCTTTCTCCTAGGCCTTTGTAGTTATTGGTTTCGAGTATCAGACTTGCGAATATTTTGATGGTTTCTCAAGCATTCCTTAACTTCAAACTCCCATATCTCGCGAACGGATTGACGAACTCGAGAAATTCCTGTTGCATCTGAAAGTAGAAACTCGCCCGATTACAAAGGTATGTGTATTTTTTCCCAAGGCCATAGTAGTTATTGGTTTCGAGTATCAGACTTCCGAAAATTGTGATGGTCTCACAACCATTCCTTAACTTCAAACTCCCATATCTCGCGAACGGATTGACGAACTCGAGAAATTCCTGTTGCATCTGAAAGTAGAATCTCTCCCCATTACATTGGTGTGTGTACTTTTCCCCTAGGCCATTCCAGTTATTGGTTTCGAGTATCAGACTTGCGAAAATTTTGATGTTTTCTCAACCGTTCCTTAATTTCAAACTCCCATATCTCGCGAACGAATTGACGATCTCGAGAAATTCCTGTTGCACCTGAAAGCAGAAACTCGTCCGATTACAACGGTATGTGTATTTTTGCCCTAGGCCATAGTAGTTATTGGTTTCGAGTATCAGACTTGCGAAAATTGTGATGGTCTCTCAACCATTCCTTAACTTCAAACTCCCATATCTCGCGAACGGATTGACGAACTCGAGGAATTCCTGTTGCATCTGAAAGTAGAAACTCGCCCCATTACAATGGCGTGTGTACTTTTCCACTAGGCCATTCCAGTTTTTGGTTTCGAGTATCAGTTTTGCGAAAATTTTGATGGTTTCTCAACCGTTCCTTAATTTCAAACTCCCATATCTCGCGAACGGATTGACGAGCTCAAGAAATTCCTGTCGCATCTGAAAGTATAAACTCGCCCGATTACAAAGGTATGTGTATTTTTCCCCTAGGGCTTTGTAGTTATTGGTTTCGAGTATCAGACTTGCGAAGATTGTGATGGTCTCACAACCATTCCTTAACTTCAAGCTCCCATATCTCGCGAACCGATTGACGAACTCGAGGAATTCCTGTTGCATCTGAAAGTATAAACTCGCCCGATTACAAAGGTATGTGAAATTTTCCCCTAGGGCTTTGTAGTTGTTGGTTTCGAGTATCATACTTGCGAAAATTTTGATGGTTTCTCAACCATTCCTTAACTTCAAACTTCCATATCTCGCGAACGGATTGACGAACTCGACTATTTCCTGTTGCATCTGAAAGTAGAAAGTCGACCGATTACAATGGTGTGTGTACTTTTTCCCTAGGTCATTCCAGTTCTTCGTTTCTGGCATCAGAATTGCGAAAATTTTGATGGTTTCTCAACCATTCCTTAACTTCAAACTCCCATATCTCGCGAACGGATTGACGAACTCGAGAAATTCCTGTTGCATCTGAAAGCAGAAACTCGCCCGATTACAAAGGTATGTGTAATTTTCCCCTAGGGCTTAGTAGTTATTGGTTTCGAGTATCAGACTTGCGAAAATTTTGATGGTTTCTCAAGCATTCCTTAACTTCAAACTCCCATATCTCGCGAACGGATTGACGAACACGATTATTTCCTGTTGCATCTGAAATTAGAAAGTCGACCGATTACAATGGTGTGTGTACTTTTTCCCTAGGTCATTCCAGTTATTCGTTTCTAGTATCAGAATTGCGAAAATTTTGATGATTTCTCAACCATTCCTTAACTTCAAACACCCATATCTCGCGAACGGATTGACGAACTCGAGAAATTCCTGTTGCATTTGAAAGTAGAAACTCGCCCCATTACAATGGTGTGTGTACACTTCCCCTAGGCCATTCCAGTTATTGGTTGCGAGTATCAGTTTTGCGAAAATTTTGATGGTTTCTCAACCATTCTTTAACTTCAAACTCCGATACCTCGAGAACGGATTGGCGAACTCGAGAAATTCCTGTTGCATCTGAAAGTATATACTCGCCCGAATACAAAGGTATGTGAAATTTTCCCCTAGGGCTTTGTAGTTATTGGTTTCGAGTATCAGACTTGCGAAAATTTTGATGGTTTCTCAACCATTCCTTAACTTCAAACTCCCATATCTCGCGAACGGATTGACGAACTCGACAAATTCCTGTTGCATCTGAAAGTATAAACTCGCCCGATTACAAAGGTATGTGTAATTTTCCCCTAGGGCTTAGTAGTTATTGGTTTCGAGTATCAGACTTGCGAAAATTTTGATGGTTTCTCAACCATTACTTAACTTCAAACTCCCACATCTCGCGAACGGATTGACGAACTCGAGAAATTCCTGTTGCATCTGAAAGTATAAACTCGCCCGGTTACAACGGTATGTGCATTTTTGCCCTAGGCCATAGTAGTTATTGGTTTCGAGTATCAGACTTGCGAAAATTGTGATGGTCTCTCAACCATTCCATAAGTTCAAACTCCCATATCTCGCGAACGGATTGACGAACTCAAGGAATTCCTGTTGCATCTGAAAGTAGAAACTCGCCCCATTACAATGGTGTGTGTACTTTTCCCCTAGGCCATTCCAGTTATTGGTTTCGAGTATCACACTTGCGAAAATTTTGATGGTTTCTCAACAATTCCTTAACTTCAAACTCCGATACCTCGCGAACGGATTGGCGAACTCGAGAAAATCCTGTTGCATATGAAAGTACAAACTCGCCCGATTACAAAGGTATGTGTATTTTTCCCCTAGGGCTTTGTAGTTATTGGTTTCGAGTATCAGACTTGCGAAAATTTTGATGGTTCCTCAACCATTCCTTAACTTCAAACTCCCATGTCTCGTGAACGGATTGATGAACTCGAGAAATTCCTGTTGGATCTAAAAGCTGAAACTCGTCCGATTACAACGGTATGTGTATTTTTGCACTAGGGCTTTGTAGTTATTGGTTTCGAGTATCAGACTTGCGAAAATTTTGATGGTTTCTCAAGCATTCCTTAACTTCAAACTCCCATATCTCGCGAACGGATTGACGAACTCGATTATTTCCGGTTGCATCTGAAATTAGTAAGTCGACCGATTACAATGGTGTGTGTCCTTTTTCCCTAGGTCATTCCAGTTATTCGTTTCTAGCATCATAATTGCGAAAATTTTGATGGTTTCTCAACCATTCCTTAACTTCAAACACCCATATCTCGCGAACGGATTGACGAACTCGAGAAATTCCTGTTGCATCTGAAAGTAGAAACTCGCCCGATTACAAAGGTATGTGTATTTTTCTCCTAGGCCATAGTAGTTATTGGTTTCGAGTATCAGAGATGCGAAAATTTTGATGGTTTCTCAACCGTTCCTTAATTTCAAACTCCCATGTCTCGCGAACGGATTGATGAACTCGAGAAATTCCTGTTGCATTTGAAAGTAGAAACTTGCCTGATTACAATGGTGTGTGTACTTTTCCCCTAGACCGTTCCAGTTATTGGTTTCGAGTATCAGACTTACGAAAATTTTGATGGTTCCTCAACCATTCCTTAACTTCAAACTCCCATGTCTCGCGAACGGATTGATGAACTCGAGAAATTCCTGTTGGATCTAAAAGCTGAAACTCGTCCGATTACAACGGTATGTGCATTTTTCCCTATGCCTTGTAGTTATTGGTTTCGAGTATCAGACTTGCGAAAATTTTGATGGTTTCTCAACCATTCCTTAACTTCAAACACCCATATCTCGCGAACGGATTGACGAACTCGAGAAATTCCTGTTGCATCTGAAACTAGAAACTCGCCCGATTACAAAGGTATGTGTATTTTTCTGCTAGGCCATAGTAGTTATTGGTTTCAAGTATCAGACTTCCGAAAACTCGCCCCATTACAATGGTGTGTGTACTTTTCCCCTAGGCCATTCCAGTTATTGGTTTCGAGTATCACACTTGCGAAAATTTTGATGGTTTCTCAACCATTCCTTAACTTCAAACTCCCATATCTCGCGAACGGATTGATGAACTCGAGAAATTCCTGATGCATCTGAAAGTAGAAACTCGCCCCAACACAATGGTGTGTGTACTTTTCCCCTAGGCCATTCCTGTTATTGGTGTCGAGTATCAGACTTGCGAAAATTTTGATGTTCTCTCAACCGTTCCTTAATTTCAAACTCCCATATCTCGCGAACGAATTGACGAACTCGAGAAATTCCTGTTGCATCTGAAAGCAGAAACTCGTCCGATTACAACGGTATGTGTATTTTTGCCCTAGGCCATAGTAGTTATTGGTTTCGAGTATCAGACTTGCGAAAATTGTGATGGTCTCTACACCATTCCTTAACTTCAAACTCCCATATCTCGCGAACGGATTGACGAACTCGAGGAATTCCTGTTGCATCTGAAAGTAGAAACTCGCCCCATTACAATGGTGTGTGTACTTTATCCCCTAGGCCATTCCAGTTATTGGTTTCGAGTATCAGTTTTGCGAAAATTTTGATGGTTTCTCAAGCATTCCTTAATTTCAAACTCCCATATCTCGCAAACGGATTGGCGAACTCGAGAAATTCCTGTTGCATCTGAAAGTAGAAACTCGCCCCATTACAATGGTGTGTGCACTTTTCCCCTAGGCCATTCCAGTTATTCGTTTCTAGCATCGGAATTGCGAAAATTTTGATGGTTTCTCAACCATTCCTTAATTTCAAACTCCCATATCTCGCGAACGGATTGACGAACTCGAGAAATTCCTATTCCATCTGAAAGTAGAAACTCGCCCGATTACAAAGGCATGTGTATTTTTCCCCTAGGCAATGGTAGTTATTGGTTTCGAGTACCAGACTTGCGAAATTTGTGATGGTTTCTCAACCATTCCTTAACTTCAAACTCCGATACCTCGCGAACGGATTGGCGAACTCGAGAAGTTCCTGTCGCCTCTGAAAGTAGATACTTGCCCGATTGCAATGGTGTGTGTACTTTTCCCCTAGGTCATTCCGGTTATACGTTTCTAGCATCAGACTTGCGAAAATTTTGATGGTTTCTCAACCATTCCTTAACTTCAAACTCCCATATCTCGCGAACGGATTGACGAGCTCGAGAAATTCCTGTTGCATCTGAAAGTAGAGACTCGCCCGACTACAAAGGTATGTGCATTTTTCCCCTAGGTCATGGTAGTTATTGGTTTCGAGTATCAGACTTGCGAAAATTGTGGTGGTTTCTCAACCATTCCTTAACTTCAAACTCCCATATCGCGCGAACGGATTGACGAACTCGAGAAATTCCTGGTGCATCTGAAACCAAAAACACGTCCGATTACAACGGTATGTGTATTTTTGCCCTAGGCCATAGTAGTTATTGGTTTCGAGTATCAGACTTGCGAAAATTTTGATGGTTTCTCAACCATTCCTTAACTTCAATCTCCGATACCTCGCGAACGGATTCGCGAACTCGAGAAGTTCCTGTCGCCCCTTAAAGTAGAAGCTTCCCCGATTACAATGGTGTGTGTACTTTTCCCCTAGGCCGTTCCAGTTATTGGTTTCGAGTATCAGTCTTGCGAAAATTTTGATGGTTTCTCAACCGTTCCTTAATTTCAAACTCCCATATCTCGCGAACGGTTTGACGAGCTCGACAAATTCCTGTTGCATCTGAAAGTATAAACTCGCCCGATTACAAAGGTATGTGTAATTTTCCCCTAGGGCTTAGTAGTTATTGGTTTCGAGTATCAGACTTGCGAAAATTTTGATGGTTTCTCAACCATTACTTAACTTCAAACTCCCACATCTCGCGAACGAATTGACGAGCTCGAGAAATTCCTGTTGCATCTGAAAGTAGAAACTCGCCCGATTACAGAGGTATGTGTATTTTTCCCCTAGGGCTTTGTAGTTATTGGTTTCGAGTACCAGACTTGCGAAAATTTTGATGGTTTCTCAACCATTCCTTAACTTCAAACTCCGATACCTCGCGAACGGATTGGCGAACTCGAGAAATTCCAGTTGCATCTGAAAGTAGAAACTCGCCCCATTACAATGGTGGGTGTAATTTTCCCCTAGGCCAATCCAGTTATTGGTTTCGAGTATCAGACTTACGAAAATTTAGATGGTTCCTCAACCATTCCTTAACTTCAAACTCCCATGTCTCGCGAACGGATTGATGAACTCGAGAAATTCCTGTTGGATCTAAAAGCTGAAACTCGTCCGATTACAACGGTATGTGTATTTTTGCCCTAGGCCATAGTAGTTATTGGTTTCGAGTATCAGACTTGCGAAAATTGTGATGGTCTCTCAACCATATCATAAGTTCAAACTCCCATATCTCGCGAACGGATTGACGAACTCAAGGAATTCCTGTTGCATCTGAAAGTAGAAACTCGCCCCATTACAATGGTGTGTGTACTTTTCCCCTAGGCCATTCCAGTTATTGGTTTCGAGTATCACACTTGCGAAAATTTTGATGGTTCCTCAACCATTCCTTAACTTCAAACTCCCATGTCTCGCGAACGGATTGATGAACTCGAGAAATTCCTCTTGGATCTAAAAGCTGAAACTCGTCCGATTACAACGGTATGTGTATTTTTGCCCTAGGCCATAGTAGTTATTGGTTTCGAGTATCAGAATTGCGAAAATTTTGATGGTTTCTCAAGCATTCCTTAACTTCAAACTCCCATATCTCGCGAACGGATTGACGAACTCGATTATTTCCGGTTGCATCTGAAATTAGTAAGTCGACCGATTACAATGGTGTGTGTCTTTTTCCCTAGGTCATTCCAGTTATTCGTTTCTAGCATCATAATTGCGAAAATTTTGATGGTTTCTCAACCATTCCTTAACTTCAAACACCCATATCTCGCGAACGGATTGACGAACTCGAGAAATTCCTGTTGCATCTGAAAGTAGAAACTCGCCCGATTACAAAGGTATGTGTATTTTTCTCCTAGGCCATAGTAGTTATTGGTTTCGAGTATCAGAGATGCGAAAATTTTGATGGTTTCTCAACCGTTCCTTAATTTCAAACTCCCATGTCTCGCGAACGGATTGATGAACTCGAGAAATTCCTGTTGCATTTGAAAGTAGAAACTTGCCTGATTACAATGGTGTGTGTACTTTTCCCCTAGACCGTTCCAGTTATTGGTTTCGAGTATCAGACTTACGAAAATTTTGATGGTTCCTCAACCATTCCTTAACTTCAAACTCCCATGTCTCGCGAACGGATTGATGAACTCGAGAAATTCCTGTTGGATCTAAAAGCTGAAACTCGTCCGATTACAACGGTATGTGCATTTTTCCCCTATGCCTTGTAGTTATTGGTTTCGAGTATCAGACTTGCGAAAGTTTTGATGGTTTCTCAACCATTCCTTAACTTCAAACACCCATATCTCGCGAACGGATTGACGAACTCGAGAAATTCCTGTTGCATCTGAAAGTAGAAACTCGCCCCATTACAATGGTGTGTGTACTTTATCCCCTAGGCCATTCCAGTTATTGGTTTCGAGTATCAGTTTTGCGAAAATTTTGATGGTTTCTCAAGCATTCCTTAATTTCAAACTCCCATATCTCGCGAACGGATTGATGAACTCGAGAAATTCCTGATGCATCTGAAAGTAGAAACTCGCCCCAACACAACGGTGTGTGTACTTTTCCCCTAGGCCATTCCTGTTATTGGTTTCGAGTATCAGACTTGCGAAAATTTTGATGTTCTCTCAACCGTTCCTTAATTTCAAACTCCCATATCTCGCGAACGAATTGACGAACTCGAGAAATTCCTGTTGCATCTGAAAGCAGAAACTCGTCCGATTACAACGGTATGTGTATTTTTGCCCTAGGCCATAGTAGTTATTGGTTTCGAGTATCAGACTTGCGAAAATTGTGATGGTCTCTCCACCATTCCTTAACTTCAAACTCCCATATCTCGCGAACTGATTGATGAACTCGAGGAATTCCTGTTGCATCTGAAAGTAGAAACTCGCCCCATTACAATGGTGTGTGTACTTTATCCCCTAGGCCATTCCAGTTATTGGTTTCGAGTATCAGTTTTGCGAAAATTTTGATGGTTTCTCAAGCATTCCTTAATTTCAAACTCCCATATCTCGCGAACGGATTGGCGAACTCGAGAAATTCCTGTTGCATCTGAAAGTAGAAACTCGCCCCATTACAATGGTGTGTGCACTTTTCCCCTAGGCCATTCCAGTTATTCGTTTCTAGCATCAGAATTGCGAAAATTTTGATGGTTTCTCAACCATTACTTAATTTCAAACTCCCATATCTCGCGAACGGATTGACGAACTCGAGAAATTCCTATTCCATCTGAAAGTAGAAACTCGCCCGATTACAAAGGCATGTGTATTTTTCCCCTAGGCAATGGTAGTTATTGGTTTCGAGTACCAGACTTGCGAAATTTGTGATGGTTTCTCAACCATTCCTTAACTTCAAACTCCGATACCTCGCGAACGGATTGGCGAACTCGAGAAGTTCCTGTCGCCTCTGAAAGTAGATACTTGCCCGATTGCAATGGTGTGTGTACTTTTCCCCTAGGTCATTCCGGTTATTCGTTTCTAGCATCAGACTTGCGAAAATTTTGATGGTTTCTCAACCATTCCTTAACTTCAAACTCCCATATCTCGCGAACGGATTGACGAGCTCGAGAAATTCCTGTTGCATCTGAAAGTAGAGACTCGCCCGACTACAAAGGTATGTGCATTTTTCCCTTAGGTCATGGTAGTTATTGGTTTCGAGTATCAGACTTGCGAAAATTGTGGTGGTTTCTCAACCATTCCTTAACTTCAAACTCCCATATCGCGCGAACGGATTGACGAACTCGAGAAATTCCTGGTGCATCTGAAACCAAAAACACGTCCGATTACAACGGTATGTGTATTTTTGCCCTAGGCCATAGTAGTTATTGGTTTCGAGTATCAGACTTGCGAAAATTTTGATGGTTTCTCAACCATTCCTTAACTTCAATCTCCGATACCTCGCGAACGGATTCGCGAACTCGAGAAGTTCCTGTCGCCCCTTAAAGTAGAAGCTTGCCCGATTACAATGGTGTGTGTACTTTTCCCCTAGGCCGTTCCAGTTATTGGTTTCGAGTATCAGTTTTGCGAAAATTTTGATGGTCTCTCAAGCATTCAGTAACTTCAAACTCCCATATCTCGCGAACGGATTGACGAACTCGAGGAATTCCTGTTGCATCTGAAAGTAGAAACTCGCCCCATTACAAAGGTGTGTGTACTTTTCCCCTAGGCCGTTCCAGTTATTGGTTTCGAGTATCCCACTTGCGAAAATTTTGATGGTTTCTCACGCATTCCTTAACTTCAAACTCCCATATCTCGCGAACGGATTGACGAACTCGATTATTTCCTGTTCCTTCTGAAAGTAGAAGGTCGACCGATTACAATCGTGTGTGTACTTTTTCCCTAGGTCATTCCAGTTATTCGTTTCTATCATCAGAATTGCGAAAATTTTTTGGTTTCTCAACCATTCCTTAACTTCAAACTCCCATATCTCGCAAACGGATTGACGAACTCGAGAAATTCCTGTTGCATCTGAATGTAGAAACTCGCCCCATTACAATGGTGTGTGTACTTTTCCCCTAGGCCATTCCAGTTATTGGTTTCGAGTATCAGACTTGCGAAAGTTTTGATGTTTTCTCAACCGTTCCTTAATTTCAAACTCCCATATCTCGCGAACGAATTGACGAACTCGAGAAATTCCTGTTGCATCTGAAAGTAGAAACACGCCCGATTACAAAGGTATGTGTATTTTACCCCTAGGCAATCGTTGTTATTGGTTTCGAGTATCAGACTTGCGAAATTTGTGATGGTTTCTCAACCATTCCTTAACTTCAAACTCCGATACCTCGCGAACGAATTGGCAAACTCGAGAAGTTCCTGCCGCCTCTGAAAGTAGATACTTGCCCGATTACAACGGTGTGTGTACTTTTCCCCTAGGTCATTCCGGTTATTCGTTTCTAGCATCAGACTTGCGAAAATTTTGATGGTTTCTCAACCATTCCTTAACTTCAAACTCCCATTTCTCGCGAACGGATTGACGAGCTCGAGAAATTCCTGTTGCATCTGAAAGTAGAAACTCGCCCGATTACAAAGGTAAGTGTAGTTTTCCCCTAGGCCTTTGTAGTTATTGGTTTCGAGTATCAGACTTGCGAAAATTCTGATGGTTTCTCAAGCATTCCTTAACTTCAAACTCCCATATCTCGCGAACGGATTGACGAACTCGATTATTTCCTGTTGCATCTGAAAGTAGAAGGTCGACCGATTACAATGGTGTGTGTACTTTTTCCCTAGGTCATTCCAGTTATTCGATACTAGCATCAGAATTGCGAAAATTTTTATGGTTTCTCAACCACTCCTTAACTTCAAACTCCCATATCTCGCGAACGGATTGACGAACTCGAGAAATTCCTGTTGAATCTGAAAGTAGAAACTCGCCCGATTACAAAGGTATGTGCATTTTTCCCCTAGGTCATGGTAGTTATTGGTTTCGATTATCAGACTTGCGAAAATTTTGATGGTTTCTCAACCATTCCTTAACTTCAAACTCCGATACCTCGCGACCGTATTGGCGAACTCGAGAAATTCCTGTTGCATTTGAAAGTAGAAACTTGCCCGATTACAATGGTGCGTGGGCTTTTCCCCTAGGCCGTTCCAGTTATTGGTTTCGAGTATCAGACATGCGAAAATTTTGATGGTTTCTCAACCATTCCTTAATTTCAAACTCCCATATCTCGCGAACGGGTTGACGAGCTCGAGAAATTCCTGTTGCATCTGAAAGTAGAAACTCGCCCGATTACAAAGGTATGTGCATTTTTCCCCTGGGTCATGGTAGTTATTGGTTTCGAGTATCAGACTTGCGAAAATTGTGGTGGTTTCTCAACCATTCCTTAATTTCAAACTCCGATACCTCGCGAACGGATTGGCGAACTCGAGAAGTTCCTGTCGCCTCTGAAAGTAGATCCTTGCCCGATTACAATGGTGTGTGTACTTTTCCCCTAGGTCATTCCGGTTATTCGTTTCTAGCATCAGACTTGCGAAAATTTTGATGGTTTCTCAACCATTCCTTAACTTCAAACTCCCATATCTCGCGAATGGATTGACGAACTCGAGAAATTCCTATTGCATCTGAAAGTAGAAACTCGCCCGATTACAAAGGTATGTGTATTTTTCCCCTAGACCTTTGTAGTTATTGCTTTCGAGTATCAGACTTGCGAAATTTGTGATGGTTTCTCAACCATTCCTTAACTTCAAACTCCGATACCTCGCGAACGGATTGGCGAACTCGAGAAGTTCCTGTCGCCTCTGAAAGTAGATACTTGCCCGATTACAATGGTGTGTGTACTTTTCCCCTAGGTCATTCCGGTTATTCGTTTCTAGCATCAGACTTGCGAAAATTTTGATGGTTTCTCAACCATTCCTTAACTTCAAACTCCCATATCTCGCGAATGGATTGACGAACTCGAGAAATTCCTATTGCATCTGAAAGTAGAAACTCGCCCGATTACAAAGGTATGTGTATTTTTCCCCTAGGCAATGGTAGTTATTGGTTTCGAGTATCAGACTTGCGAAATTTGTGATGGTTTCTCAACCATTCCTTAACTTCAAACTCCGATACCTCGCGAACGGATTGGCGAACTCGAGAAGTTCCTGTCGCCTCTGAAAGTAGATACTTGCCCGATTACAATGGTGCGTGTACTTTTCCCCTAGGTCATTCCGGTTATTCGTTTCTAGCATCAGACTTGCGAAAAATTTTGATGGTTTCTCAACCATTCCTTAACTTCAAACTCCCATATCTCGCGAATGGATTGACGAACTCGAGAAATTCCTATTGCATCTGAAAGTAGAAACTCGCCCGATTACAAACGTATGTGTATTTTTCCCCTAGGCCTTTGTAGTTATTGCTTTCGAGTATCAGACTTGCGAAATTTGTGATGGTTTCTCAACCATTCCTTAACTTCAAACTCCGATACCTCGCGAACGGATTGGCGAACTCGAGAAGTTCCTGTCGCCTCTGAAAGTAGATACTTGCCCGATTACAATGGTGTGTGTACTTTTCCCCTAGGTCATTCCGGTTATTCGTTTCTAGCATCAGACTTGCGAAAATTTTGATGGTTTCTCAACCATTCCTTAACTTCAAACTCCCATATCTCGCGAATGGATTGACGAACTCGAGAAATTCCTATTGCCTCTGAAAGTAGAAACTCGCCCGATTACAAAGGTATGTGTATTTTTCCCCTAGGCAATGGTAGTTATTGGTTTCGAGTATCAGACTTGCGAAATTTGTGATGGTTTCTCAACCATTCCTTAACTTCAAACTCCGATACCTCGCGAACGGATTGGCGAACTCGAGAAGTTCCTGTCGCCTCTGAAAGTAGATACTTGCCCGATTACAACGGTGTGTGTACTTTTCCCCTTGGTCATTCCGGTTATTCGTTTCTAGCATCAGACTTGCGAAAATTTTGATGGTTTTTCAACCATTCCTTAACTTCAAACTCCCATTTCTCGCGAACGGATTGACGAGCTCGAGAAATTCCTGTTGCATCTGAAAGTAGAAACTCGCCCGATTACAAAGGTATGTGTATTTTTCCCCTAGGCAATGGTAGTTATAGGTTTCGAGTATCAGACTTGCGAAATTTGTGATGGTTTCTCAACCATTCCTTAACTTCAAACTCCGATACCTCGCGAACGGATTGGCGAACTCGAGAAGTTCCTGTCGCCTCTGAAAGTAGATACTTGCCCGATTACAATGGTGTGTGTACTTTTCCCCTAGGCCATTCCAGTTATTGGTTTCGAGTATCAGACTTGCGAAAATTGTGGTGGTTTCTCAACCATTCCTTAACTTCAAACTCCCATATCGCGCGAACGGGTTGACGAACTCGAGAAATTCCTGTTGCATCTGAAAGTAGAAACTCGCCCCATTACAATGGTGTGTGTACTTTTCCCCTAGGCCATTCCAGTTATTGGTTTCTAGCATCAGACTTGCGAAAATTTTGATGGTTTCTCAATCATTCCTTAAGTTCAAACTCCCATATCTCGCGAATGGATTGACGAACTCGAGAAATTCCTATTGCATCTGAAAGTAGAAACTCGCCCGATTACAAAGGTATGTGTATTTTTCCCCTAGGCAATGGTAGTTATTGGTTTCGAGTAACAGACTTGCGAAATTTGTGATGGTTTCTCAACCATTCCTTAACTTCAAACTCCGATACCTCGCGAACGGATTGGCGAACTCGAGAAGTTCCTGTCGCCTCTGAAAGTAGATACTTGCCCGATTACAATGGTGTGTGTGCTTTTCCCCTAGGCCGTTCCAGTTATTGGTTTCGAGTATCAGACTTGCGAAAATTTTGATGGTTTCTTAACCATTCCTTAACTTCAAACTCCCATATCTCGCGAACGAATTGACGAACTCGAGAAATTCTTGTTGGATCTGAATGTAGAAACTCGCCCGATTACAGCGGTGTGTGTACTTTTCCCCTAGGCCATTCCAGTTATTCGTTTCTAGCATCAGAATTGCGAAAATTTTGATGGTTTCTCAACCATTCCTTAACTTCAAACTCCCATATCTCGCGAACGGTTTGACGAACTCGAGAAATTCCTGTTGCATCTGAAAGTAGAAACTCGCCCCATTACAATGATGTGTGTACTTTTCCCCTAGGCCATTCCAGTTATTGGTTTCGAGTATCAGACTTGCGAAAGTTTTGATGTTTTCTCAACCATTCCTTAACTTCAAACTCCCATATCTCGCGAACGAATTGACGAACTCGAGAAATTCATGTTGCATCTGAGAGTAGAAACTCGCCCGATTACAACGGTGTGTGTAATTTTCCCCTAGGTCATTCCGGTTATTCGTTTCTAGCATCAGACATGCGAAAATTTTTATGGTTTCTCAACCATTCCTTACCTTCAAACTCCCATATCTCGCGAGCGGATTGACGAGCTCAAGAAATTCCTGTTGCATCTGAAAGCAGAAACTCGCCCGATTACAAAGGTATGTGCATTTTTCCCCTAGGTCATGGTAGTTATTGGTTTCGAGTATCAGACTTGCGAAAATTTTGATGGTTTCTCAACCATTCCTTAACTTCAAACTCCGATACCTCGCGAACGGATTGGCGAACTCGAGAAATTCCTGTTGCATTTGAAAGTAGAAACTTGCCCGATTACAATGGTGTGTGTGCTTTTCCCCTAGGCCGTTCCAGTTATTGATTTCGAGTATCAGACTTGCGAAAATCTTGATGGTTTCTCAACCATTCCTTAACTTCAAACTCCCATATCTCGCGAACGGATTGACGAGCTCGAGAAATTCCTGTTGGATCTGAATGTAGAAACTCGCCCGATTACAGCGGTGTGTGTACTTTTCCCCTAGGCCATTCCAGTTATTCGTTTCTAGCATCAGACTTGCGAAAGTTTTGATGTTTTCTCAACCATTCCTTAACTTCAAACTCCCATATCTCGCGAATGGATTGACGAACTCGAGAAATTCCTATTGCATCTGAAAGTAGAAACTCGCCCGATTACAAAGGTATGTGTATTTTTCCCCTAGGCAATGGTAGTTATTGGTTTCGAGTATCAGACTTGCGAAAATTGTGGTGGTTCCTCAACCATTCCTTAACTTCAAACTCCCATATCGCGCGAACGGATTGACGAAATCGAGAAATTCCTGGTGCATCTGAAACCAAAAACTCGTCCGATTACATCGGTATGTGTCTTTTTGCCCTAGGCCATAGTAGTTATTTGTTTCGAGTATCAGAATTGCGAAAATATTTATGGTTTCTCAACCACTCCTTAACTTCAAACTCCCATATCTCGCGAACGGATTGACGAACTAGAGAAATTCCTGTTGCATCTGAAAGTAGAAACCCGCCCGTTTACAACGGTGTGTGTACTTTTCCCCTAGGCCGTTCCAGGTATTGGTTTCGAGCATCAGACTTGCGAAAATTTTGATGGTTTCTCAACCATTCCTTAACTTCAAACTCCGATACCTCGCGAACGGATTGGCCAACTCGAGAAATTCCTGTTGCATTTGAAAGTAGAAACTTGCCCGATTACAATGGTGTGTGTGCTTTTCCCCTAGGCCGTTCCAGTTATTCGTTTCTAGCATCAGACTTGCGAAAATTTTGATGGTTTCTCAACCATTCCTTAACTTCAAACTCCCATATCTCGCGAATGGATTGACGAACTCGAGAAATTCCTATTGCATCTGAAAGTAGAAACTCGCCCGATTACAAAGGTATGTGTATTTTTCCCTTAGGCAATGGTAGTTATTGGTTTCGAGTATCAGACTTGCGAAATTTGTGATGGTTTCTCAACCATTCCTTAACTTCAAACTCCGATACCTCGCGAACGGATTGGCGAACTCGAGAAGTTCCTGTCGCCTCTGAAAGTAGATACTTGCCCGATAACAATGGTATGTGCATTTTTCCCCTAGGTCATGGTAGTTATTGGTTTCGAGTATCAGACTTGCGAATATTGTGATGGTTTCTCAACCATTCCTTAACTTCAAACTCCGATACCTCGCGAACGGATTGGCGAACTCGAGAAATTCCTGTTGCATTTGAAAGTAGAAACTTGCCCGATTACAATGGTGTGTGTGCTTTTCCCCTAGGCCGTTCCAGTTATTGGTTTCGAGTATCAGACTTGCGAAAATTTTGATGGTTTCTCAACCATTCCTTAACTTCAAACTCCCATATCTCGCGAACGGATTGACGAGCTCGAGAAATTCCTGTTGGATCTGAATGTAGAAACTCGCCCGATTACAGCGGTGTGTGTACTTTTCCCTAGGCCATTCCAGTTATTCGTTTCTAGCATCAGAATTGCGAAAATTTTGATGGTTTCTCAACCATTCCTTAACTTCAAACTCCCATATCTCGCGAACGGATTGACGAACTCGAGAAATTCCTGTTGCATCTGAAAGTAGAAACTCGCCCCATTACAATGGTGTGTGTACTTTTCCCCTAGGCCATTCCAGTTATTGGTTTCGAGTATCAGACTTGCGAAAGTTTTGATGTTTTCTCAACCATTCCTTAACTTCAAACTCCCATATCTCGCGAACGAATTGACGAACTCGAGAAATTCATGTTGCATCTGAGAGTAGAAACTCGCCCGATTACAACTGTGTGTGTACTTTTCCCCTAGGTCATTCCGGTTATTCGTTTCTAGCATCAGACTTGCGAAAATTTTGATGGTTTCTCAACCATTCCTTAACTTCAAACTCCCATATCTCGCGAGCGGATTGACGAGCTCAAGAAATTCCTGTTGCATCTGAAAGTAGAAACTCGCCCGATTACAAAGGTATGTGCATTTTTCCCCTAGGTCATGGTAGTTATTGGTTTCGAGTATCAGACTTGCGAAAATTTTGATGGTTTCTCAACCATTCCTTAACTTCAAACTCCGATACCTCGCGAACGGATTGGCGAACTCGAGAAATTCCTGTTGCATTTGAAAGTAGAAACTTGCCCGATTACAATGGTGTGTGTGCTTTTCCCCTAGGCCGTTCCAGTTATTGGTTTCGAGTATCAGACTTGCGAAAATCTTGATGGTTTCTCAACCATTCCTTAACTTCAAACTCCCATATCTCGCGAACGGATTGACGAGCTCGAGAAATTCCTGTTGCATCTGAAAGTAGAAACTCGCCCCATTACAATGGTGTGTGTACTTTTCCCCTAGGCCATTCCAGTTATTGGTTTCGAGTATCAGACTTGCGAAAGTTTTGATGTTTTCTCAACCATTCCTTAACTTCAAACTCCCATATCTCGCGAATGGATTGACGAACTCGAGAAATTCCTATTGCATCTGAAAGTAGAAACTCGCCCGATTACAAAGGTATGTGTATTTTTCCCCTAGGCAATGGTAGTTATTGGTTTCGAGTATCAGACTTGCGAAAATTGTGGTGGTTCCTCAACCATTCCTTAACTTCAAACTCCCATATCGCGCGAACGGATTGACGAAATCGAGAAATTCCTGGTGCATCTGAAACCAAAAACTCGTCCGATTACAACGGTATGTGTATTTTTGCCCTAGGCCATAGTAGTTATTTGTTTCGAGTATCAGAATTGCGAAAATATTTATGGTTTCTCAACCACTCCTTAACTTCAAACTCCCATATCTCGCGAACGGATTGACGAACTAGAGAAATTCCTGTTGCATCTGAAAGTAGAAACCCGCCCGATTACAACGGTGTGTGTACTTTTCCCCTAGGCCGTTCCAGGTATTGGTTTCGAGCATCAGACTTGCGAAAATTTTGATGGTTTCTCAACCATTCCTTAACTTCAAACTCCGATACCTCGCGAACGGATTGGCCAACTCGAGAAATTCCTGTTGCATTTGAAAGTAGAAACTTGCCCGATTACAATGGTGTGTGTGCTTTTCCCCTAGGCCGTTCCAGTTATTGGTTTCTAGTATCAGACTTGCGAAAATTTTGATGGTTTCTCAAGCATTCCTTAACTTCAAACTCCCATACCTCGCCAACGGATTGACGAACTCGAGAAATTGCTATTGCATCTGAAAGTAGAAACTCGCCCTATTACAAAGGTATGTGTATTTTTCCCCTAGGCAATGGTAGTTATTGGTTTCGAGTATCAGACTTGCGAAATTTGTGATGGTTTCTCAACCATTCCTTAACTTCAAACTCCGATACCTTGCGAACGGA
Source organism: Ptiloglossa arizonensis (assembly GCF_051014685.1). Taxonomy (NCBI): domain Eukaryota; kingdom Metazoa; phylum Arthropoda; class Insecta; order Hymenoptera; family Colletidae; genus Ptiloglossa; species Ptiloglossa arizonensis. Next base: position 229,689 of record NW_027478811.1, on the reverse strand, counting down.
TTGGCGAACTCGAGAAGTTCCTGTCGCCTCTAAAAGTAGATACTTGCCCGATTACAATGGTGTGTGTACTTTTCCCCTAGGTCATTCCGGTTATTCGTTTCTAGCATCAGACTTGCGAAAATTTTGATGGTTTCTCAACCATTCCTTAACTTCAAACTCCCATATCTCGCGAATGGATTGACGAACTCGAGAAATTCCTATTGCATCTGAAAGTAGAAACTCGCCCGATTACAAAGGTATGTGTATTTTTCCCTTAGGCAATGGTAGTTATTGGTTTCGAGTATCAGACTTGCGAAATTTGTGATGGTTTCTCAACCATTCCTTAACTTCAAACTCCGATACCTCGCGAACGGATTGGCGAACTCGAGAAGTTCCTGTCGCCTCTGAAAGTAGATACTTGCCCGATTACAATGGTATGTGCATTTTTCCCCTAGGTCATGGTAGTTATTGGTTTCGAGTATCAGACTTGCGAATATTGTGATGGTTTCTCAACCATTCCTTAACTTCAAACTCCGATACCTCGCGAACGGATTGGCGAACTCGAGAAATTCCTGTTGCATTTGAAAGTAGAAACTTGCCCGATTACAATGGTGTGTGTGCTTTTCCCCTAGGCCGTTCCAGTTATTGGTTTCGAGTATCAGACTTGCGAAAATTTTGATGGTTTCTCAACCATTCCTTAACTTCAAACTCCCATATCTCGCGAACGGATTGACGAGCTCGAGAAATTCCTGTTGCATCTGAAAGTAGAAACTCGCCCGATTACAAAGGTATGTGCATTTTTCCCCTAGGTCATGGTAGTTATTGGTTTCGAGTATCAGACTTGCGAAAATTTTGATGGTTTCTCAACCATTCCTTAACTTCAAATTCCGATACCTCGCGAACGGATTGGCGAACTCGAGAAATTCCTGTTGCATTTGAAAGTAGAAACTTGCCCGATTGCAATGGTGTGTGTGCTTTTCCCCTAGGCCGTTCCAGTTATTGGTTTCGAGTATCAGGCTTGCGAAAATTTTGATGGTTTCTCAACCATTCCTTAACTTCAAACTCCCATATCCCTCGAACGGATTGACGAGCTCGAGAAATTCCTGTTGCATCTGAAAGTAGAAACTCGCCCGATTACAAAGGTATGTGCATTTTTCCCCTAGGTCATGGTAGTTATTGCTTTCGAGTATCAGACTTGCGAAAATTGTGGTGGTTCCTCAACCATTCCTTAACTTCAAACTCCCATATCGCGCGAACGGATTGACGAACTCGAGAAATTCCTGGTGCATCTGAAACCAAAAACTCGTCCGATTACAACGGTATGTGTATTTTTGCCCTAGGCCATAGTAGTTATTTGTTTCGAGTATCAGACTTGCGAATATTTTGATGGTTTCTCAAGCATTCCCTAACTTCAAATACCGATACCTCGCGAACGGATTGGCGAACTCGAGAAATTCCTGTTGCATCTGAAAGTAGAAGGCCGACCGATTACAATGGTGTGTGTACTTTTTCCCTGGGTCATTCCAGTTATTCGTTTCTAGCATCAGAATTGCGAAAATATTTATGGTTTCTCAACCACTCCTTAACTTCAAACTCCCATATCTCGCGAACGGATTGACGAACTAGAGAAATTCCTGTTGCATCTGAAAGTAGAAACTCGCCCGATTACAACGGTGTGTGTACTTTTCCCCTAGGCCGTTCCAGGTATTGGTTTCGAGCATCAGACTTGCGAAAATTTTGATGGTTTCTCAACCATTCCTTAACTTCAAACTCCCATATCTCGCGAACGGATTGACGACCTCGAGAAATTCCTGTTGCATCTGAAAGTAGAAACTCGCCCGATTACAAAGGAATGTGCATTTTTCCCCTAGGTCATGGTAATTATTGGTTTCGAGTATCAGACTTGCGAAAATTTTGATGGTTTCTCAACCATTCCTTAACTTCAAACTCCGATACCTCGCGAACGGATTGGCCAACTCGAGAAATTCCTGTTGCATTTGAAAGTAGAAACTTGCCCGATTGCAATGGTGTGTGTGCTTTTCCCCTAGGCCGTTCCAGTTATTGGTTTCGAGTATCAGACTTGCGAAAATTTTGATGGTTTCTCAACCATTCCTTAACTTCAAAGTCCCATATCTCGCGAACGGATTGACGAGCTCGAGAAATTCCTGTTGCACCTGAAAGTAGAAACTCGCCCGATTACAAAGGTATGTGCATTTTTCCCCTAGGTCATGGTAGTTATTGGTTTCGAGTATCAGACTTGCGAATATTGTGATGGTTTCCCAACCATTCCTTAACTTCAAACACCGATACCTCGCGAACGGATTGGCGAACTCGAGAAATTCCTGTTGCATCTGAAAGTAGAAACTCGCCCGATTACAAAGGTATGTGTATTTTTCCCCTAGGCCTTTGTAGTTATTGGTTTCGAGTATCAGACTTGCGAAAATTTTGATGGTTTCTCAAGCATTCCTTAACTTCAAACTCCCATATCTCGCCAACGGATTGACGAACTCGAGAAATTGCTATTGCATCTGAAAGTAGAAACTCGCCCGATTACAAAGGTATGTGCATTTTTCCCCTAGGCAATGGTAGTTACTGGTTTCGAGTATCAGACTTGCGAAATTTGTGATGGTTTCTCAACCATTCCTTAACTTCAAACTCCGATACCTTGCGAACGGATTGGCGAACTCGAGAAGTTCCTGTCGCCTCTAAAAGTAGATACTTGCCCGATTACAATGGGGTGTGTACTTTTCCCCTAGGTCATTCCGGTTATTCGTTTCTAGCATCAGACTTGCGAAAATTTTGATGGTTTCTCAACCATTCCTTAACTTCAAATTCCGATACCTCGCGAACGGATTGGCGAACTCGAGAAATTCCTGTTGCATTTGAAAGTAGAAACTTGCCCGATTGCAATGGTGTGTGTGCTTTTCCCCTAGGCCGTTCCAGTTATTGGTTTCGAGTATCAGACTTGCGAAAATTTTGATGGTTTCTCAACCATTCCTTAACTTCAAACTCCCATATCCCTCGAACGGATTGACGAGCTCGAGAAATTCCTGTTGCATCTGAAAGTAGAAACTCGCCCTATTACAAAGGTATGTGCATTTTTCCCCTAGGTCATGGTAATTATTGGTTTCGAGTATCAGACTTGCGAAAATTTTGATGGTTTCTCAACCATTCCTTAACTTCAAACTCCGATACCTCGCGAACGGATTGGCCAACTCGAGAAATTCCTGTTGCATTTGAAAGTAGAAACTTGCCCGATTGCAATGGTGTGTGTGCTTTTCCCCTAGGCCGTTCCAGTTATTGGTTTCGAGTATCAGACTTGCGAAAATTTTGATGGTTTCTCAACCATTCCTTAACTTCAAAGTCCCATATCTCGCGAACGGATTGACGAGCTCGAGAAATTCCTGTTGCACCTGAAAGTAGAAACTCGCCCGATTACAAAGGTATGTGCATTTTTCCCCTAGGTCATGGTAGTTATTGGTTTCGAGTATCAGACTTGCGAATATTGTGATGGTTTCCCAACCATTCCTTAACTTCAAACACCGATACCTCGCGAACGGATTGGCGAACTCGAGAAATTCCTGTTGCATCTGAAAGTAGAAACTCGCCCGATTACAAAGGTATGTGTATTTTTCCCCTAGGCCTTTGTAGTTATTGGTTTCGAGTATCAGACTTGCGAAAATTTTGATGGTTTCTCAAGCATTCCTTAACTTCAAACTCCCATATCTCGCCAACGGATTGACGAACTCGAGAAATTGCTATTGCATCTGAAAGTAGAAACTCGCCCGATTACAAAGGTATGTGCATTTTTCCCCTAGGCAATGGTAGTTACTGGTTTCGAGTATCAGACTTGCGAAATTTGTGATGGTTTCTCAACCATTCCTTAACTTCAAACTCCGATACCTTGCGAACGGATTGGCGAACTCGAGAAGTTCCTGTCGCCTCTAAAAGTAGATACTTGCCCGATTACAATGGGGTGTGTACTTTTCCCCTAGGTCATTCCGGTTATTCGTTTCTAGCATCAGACTTGCGAAAATTTTGATGGTTTCTCAACCATTCCTTAACTTCAAATTCCGATACCTCGCGAACGGATTGGCGAACTCGAGAAATTCCTGTTGCATTTGAAAGTAGAAACTTGCCCGATTGCAATGGTGTGTGTGCTTTTCCCCTAGGCCGTTCCAGTTATTGGTTTCGAGTATCAGACTTGCGAAAATTTTGATGGTTTCTCAACCATTCCTTAACTTCAAACTCCCATATCCCTCGAACGGATTGACGACCTCGAGAAATTCCTGTTGCATCTGAAAGTAGAAACTCGCCCGATTACAAAGGTATGTGCATTTTTCCCCTAGGTCATGGTAGTTATTGGTTTCGAGTATCAGACTTGCGAAAATTGTGGTGGTTCCTCAAGCATTCCTTAACTTCAAACTCCCATATCGCGCGAACGGATTGACGAACTCGAGAAATTCCTGGTGCATCTGAAACCAAAAACTCGTCCGATTACAACGGTATGTGTATTTTTGCCCTAGGCCATAGTAGTTATTTGTTTCGAGTATCAGACTTGCGAATATTTTGATGGTTTCTCAAGCATTCCCTAACTTCAAACACCGATACCTCGCGAACGGATTGGCGAACTCGAGAAATTCCTGTTGCATCTGAAAGTAGAAGGCCGACCGATTACAATGTTGTGTGTACTTTTTCCCCGGGTCATTCCAGTTATTCGTTTCTAGCATCAGAATTGCGAAAATATTTATGGTTTCTCAACCACTCCTTAACTTCAAACTCCCATATCTCGCGAACGGATTGACGAACTAGAGAAATTCCTGTTGCATCTGAAAGTAGAAACTCGCCCGATTACAACGGTATGTGCATTTTTCCCCTAGGTCATGGTAGTTATTGGTTTCGAGTATCAGACTTGCGAATATTGTGATGGTTTCCCAACCATTCCTTAACTTCAAACACCGATACCTCGCGAACGGATTGGCGAACTCGAGAAATTCCTGTTGCATTTGAAAGTAGAAACTTGCCCGATTACAATGGTGTGTGTGCTTTTCCCCTAGGCCGTTCCAGTTATTGGTTTCGAGTATCAGACTTGCGAAAATTTTGATGGTTTCTCAACCATTCCTTAACTTCAAACTCCCATATCTCGCGAACGGATTGACGAGCTCGAGAAATTCCTGTTGCATCTGAAAGTAGAAACTCGCCCGATTACAAAGGTATGTGCATTTTTCCCCTAGGTCATGGTAGTTATTGGTTTCGAGTATCAGACTTGCGAAAATTTTGATGGTTTCTCAACCATTCCTTAACTTCAAATTCCGATACCTCGCGAACGGATTGGCGAACTCGAGAAATTCCTGTTGCATTTGAAAGTAGAAACTTGCCCGATTGCAATGGTGTGTGTGCTTTTCCCCTAGGCCGTTCCAGTTATTGGTTTCGAGTATCAGGCTTGCGAAAATTTTGATGGTTTCTCAACCATTCCTTAACTTCAAACTCCCATATCCCTCGAACGGATTGACGAGCTCGAGAAATTCCTGTTGCATCTGAAAGTAGAAACTCGCCCTATTACAAAGGTATGTGCATTTTTCCCCTAGGTCATGGTAGTTATTGGTTTTGAGTATCAGACTTGCGAAAATTGTGGTGGTTCCTCAACCATTCCTTAACTTCAAACTCCCATATCGCGCGAACGGATTGACGAACTCGAGAAATTCCTGGTGCATCTGAAACCAAAAACTCGTCCGATTACAACGGTATGTGTATTTTTGCCCTAGGCCATAGTAGTTATTTGTTTCGAGTATCAGACTTGCGAATATTTTGATGGTTTCTCAAGCATTCCCTAACTTCAAATACCGATACCTCGCGAACGGATTGGCGAACTCGAGAAATTCCTGTTGCATCTGAAAGTAGAAGGCCGACCGATTACAATGGTGTGTGTACTTTTTCCCTGGGTCATTCCAGTTATTCGTTTCTAGCATCAGAATTGCGAAAATATTTATGGTTTCTCAACCACTCCTTAACTTCAAACTCCCATATCTCGCGAACGGATTGACGAACTAGAGAAATTCCTGTTGCATCTGAAAGTAGAAACTCGCCCGATTACAACGGTGTGTGTACTTTTCCCCTAGGCCGTTCCAGGTATTGGTTTCGAGCATCAGACTTGCGAAAATTTTGATGGTTTCTCAACCATTCCTTAACTTCAAACTCCCATATCTCGCGAACGGATTGACGACCTCGAGAAATTCCTGTTGCATCTGAAAGTAGAAACTCGCCCGATTACAAAGGAATGTGCATTTTTCCCCTAGGTCATGGTAATTATTGGTTTCGAGTATCAGACTTGCGAAAATTTTGATGGTTTCTCAACCATTCCTTAACTTCAAACTCCGATACCTCGCGAACGGATTGGCCAACTCGAGAAATTCCTGTTGCATTTGAAAGTAGAAACTTGCCCGATTGCAATGGTGTGTGTGCTTTTCCCCTAGGCCGTTCCAGTTATTGGTTTCGAGTATCAGACTTGCGAAAATTTTGATGGTTTCTCAACCATTCCTTAACTTCAAAGTCCCATATCTCGCGAACGGATTGACGAGCTCGAGAAATTCCTGTTGCACCTGAAAGTAGAAACTCGCCCGATTACAAAGGTATGTGCATTTTTCCCCTAGGTCATGGTAGTTATTGGTTTCGAGTATCAGACTTGCGAATATTGTGATGGTTTCCCAACCATTCCTTAACTTCATACACCGATACCTCGCGAACGGATTGGCGAACTCGAGAAATTCCTGTTGCATCTGAAAGTAGAAACTCGCCCGATTACAAAGGTATGTGTATTTTTCCCCTAGGCCTTTGTAGTTATTGGTTTCGAGTATCAGACTTGCGAAAATTTTGATGGTTTCTCAAGCATTCCTTAACTTCAAACTCCCATATCTCGCCAACGGATTGACGAACTCGAGAAATTGCTATTGCATCTGAAAGTAGAAACTCGCCCGATTACAAAGGTATGTGCATTTTTCCCCTAGGCAATGGTAGTTACTGGTTTCGAGTATCAGACTTGCGAAATTTGTGATGGTTTCTCAACCATTCCTTAACTTCAAACTCCGATACCTTGCGAACGGATTGGCGAACTCGAGAAGTTCCTGTCGCCTCTAAAAGTAGATACTTGCCCGATTACAATGGGGTGTGTACTTTTCCCCTAGGTCATTCCGGTTATTCGTTTCTAGCATCAGACTTGCGAAAATTTTTATGGTTTCTCAACCATTCCTTAACTTCAAATTCCGATACCTCGCGAACGGATTGGCGAACTCGAGAAATTCCTGTTGCATTTGAAAGTAGAAACTTGCCCGATTGCAATGGTGTGTGTGCTTTTCCCCTAGGCCGTTCCAGTTATTGGTTTCGAGTATCAGACTTGCGAAAATTTTGATGGTTTCTCAACCATTCCTTAACTTCAAAGTCCCATATCTCGCGAACGGATTGACGAGCTCGAGAAATTCCTGTTGCACCTGAAAGTAGAAACTCGCCCGATTACAAAGGTATGTGCATTTTTCCCCTAGGTCATGGTAGTTATTGGTTTCGAGTATCAGACTTGCGAATATTGTGATGGTTTCCCAACCATTCCTTAACTTCAAACACCGATACCTCGCGAACGGATTGGCGAACTCGAGAAATTCCTGTTGCATCTGAAAGTAGAAACTCGCCCGATTACAAAGGTATGTGTATTTTTCCCCTAGGCCTTTGTAGTTATTGGTTTCGAGTATCAGACTTGCGAAAATTTTGATGGTTTCTCAAGCATTCCTTAACTTCAAACTCCCATATCTCGCCAACGGATTGACGAACTCGAGAAATTGCTATTGCATCTGAAAGTAGAAACTCGCCCGATTACAAAGGTATGTGCATTTTTCCCCTAGGCAATGGTAGTTACTGGTTTCGAGTATCAGACTTGCGAAATTTGTGATGGTTTCTCAACCATTCCTTAACTTCAAACTCCGATACCTTGCGAACGGATTGGCGAACTCGAGAAGTTCCTGTCGCCTCTAAAAGTAGATACTTGCCCGATTACAATGGGGTGTGTACTTTTCCCCTAGGTCATTCCGGTTATTCGTTTCTAGCATCAGACTTGCGAAAATTTTTATGGTTTCTCAACCATTCCTTAACTTCAAATTCCGATACCTCGCGAACGGATTGGCGAACTCGAGAAATTCCTGTTGCATTTGAAAGTAGAAACTTGCCCGATTGCAATGGTGTGTGTGCTTTTCCCTAGGCCGTTCCAGTTATTGGTTTCGAGTATCAGACTTGCGAAAATTTTGATGGTTTCTCAACCATTCCTTAACTTCAAACTCCCATATCCCTCGAACGGATTGACGAGCTCGAGAAATTCCTGTTGCATCTGAAAGTAGAAACTCGCCCTATTACAAAGGTATGTGCATTTTTCCCCTAGGTCATGGTAGTTATTGGTTTCGAGTATCAGACTTGCGAAAATTGTGGTGGTTCCTCAAGAATTCCTTAACTTCAAACTCCCATATCGCGCGAACGGATTGACGAACTCGAGAAATTCCTGGTGCATCTGAAACCAAAAACTCGTCCGATTACAACGGTATGTGTATTTTTGCCCTAGGCCATAGTAGTTATTTGTTTCGAGTATCAGACTTGCGAATATTTTGATGGTTTCTCAAGCATTCCCTAACTTCAAACACCGATACCTCGCGAACGGATTGGCGAACTCGAGAAATTCCTGTTGCATCTGAAAGTAGAAGGCCGACCGATTACAATGTTGTGTGTTGTAGAGGCTTGCAGCTGCGTTTTATGGCGGGACCGTGCTTCGAGTTTGTTAGAGAAATTGTCCACATGGCTACGGCACGGGCCTGTCACCGAAGGTCAGTTTATTTGTTGTTCGACTCGAGGCACGGAGCAAGTGATAGCTATTTCCCGTCATAAACCACTGCAGGCACTTAGACAGGGACCCTCCGCATCGCCTGGCACGCGAGGCCCTAGCGCCGTTTGTTGCATCATTCAAGATGCTGGAAAATTTAGCCCAGGCCTGCGGGGGTTTGGACACCCTGTCTACGTCGCGACGCCCCCACCTAAGCCCCATAGCGATGGGCATGTCCTAGATTCGGCGGGACTAGGACCCGTCGTAATTGGTCAGGCATTCGTCGCCACCCACCCTTAATTCAAGGGAGTAGGGCGAACCGAGGCGACGTTTGCACTGACCCGAGAAATCTCAGATTAGTTGCACAGAATACCACCAAGACAATAGAACCAAGGGTCGACGACTAGAGTGTACAGAGTATCGCCAAGGGCTTACAACCAAGGCGTACAGAGTACAGCTAAGAGATCACGGTTAGAGTTTTGGCCTGAACGCACGGATTGACGTGTGAAGCTTCCGGCGTTAGTTCCCACAAAGAACTTGCACTCCTCGAGGGAATTACCAGCAATCCCTCGAGCCTCCACGGATCTTGGACCTTCGAGGAAGTTCGGCAGCCGACTTGTGCATCCAGTGAGGCGCCGTGTGTGAGGACAACGCTCAACACCCCCCTGGACGTGAGAGCAGCAAGCGGCGGAGACCTCGAAGGCGGCATTACAACCTCCATCGGTCCAGCCTAGTGGACAACGATCAACAACAGTTAGTCCTTCCAACAGTGGTCCTTCGAGTCATCTATAGTCGGCACCCATCGTGCAAACACATTCAATGCTCGAAAGATCCTCGAGATCTACCACGAGCAGCTACATTTTGGTCCGTACGAGCCGGATCTGAACCAGCGACCTATGGTCCCACGAGCTGGATAATCCAGCTACATTCTGGTGTTGAGCCGGATCATCCAGCAACATCGGTCCTTCAGAGAGGACCAGCCAGAAAGCAGCCACTGTGTCCGTACGAGTCGGACAGTCGGCTGGAATCTACAGTCACGAAGCATTTTGGGCTCCGTGCAACGTGCACGTCGGCTTGTACATCCAGTAAGGCGCTGTGCGTGAGGACAACGCTCACCACCCCCCTGGACGTGAAGGCAGCGTGCGACGGGCATCATCGAGGGTTGCTACACCCAAAACTTGGACCACAGCGACGAGGAGACAACCGAAGGGGGCAGCATCCAGGACGGCATCAGCCCTAGGATCCGGACAGCACGAACAACGAGTATTCTGCAGGACGGTCTACGGAAGCCGCCTGAAGCCGCCAATCCACTCCTCTTGTCCGTGAGTCACTTATTGTTTTCAATCTGTGTGTTGATCGTGTAAAGATGGAGTCAGTAAAATCGCTCGTTCTCGAACGAAGGCATGTGAAGTCTAGGTTGACCAGTTTCGGAAAGTTTGTCGAGTCAGCAGATGTTCGCGCAAATTTAGCCGTTTTCGAAAAACGCGTTCAGTCGAATCAGTGCCTTCTCGAGAAATTTGAGTCTATACAATCGCAGATAGACACGTCCTTAATGGACACCCCGCAAGCGGAAGCACAGGTAGACGAGCGCGAGCAGTTTGAGGAGAAATACTACAGTATTATGGTCGCCGCCGAAAAACGAATAATAGAGGTTCGCGGTCAAGCGGCGCCTAGCACGGCGTCGGCCACCTCCGACAGACAGGTACCGTCCGATCCTCATCCGGCGGCGCAGTTACCTGTCGTACAATTGCCAATCTTTACCGGAGATTGTGGGCAATGGATTCGGTTTCGGGACACCTTTCTCTCCTTAGTCCACAGTTCGGACAAGTTGTCTGCTATTGACCGTTTCAACTACCTGACGACTTCGTTATCGGGTGCTGCGGCACGAACAATTGAATCATTTAGCGTGTCAGCAGCCAATTATGAATTAGCTTGGGCGCGGCTTAGGGAAAAATACGACGACCCTAGGCTATTAGTGAACCATCATATTCAGTCCCTCCTAGAGATCGAACCGACTAGGCGACAGGATGGTAAATCACTCAGTGAGTTCGCGGATAGGGCAGTTAACAACATGCGTGCTCTCGGGTCACTGTTGGAGCCCGCGGGCCACCTTGATGCTGTTGTTAATGCGGCACTCGCGAAAAGGTTAGATGTAGATTCCCGTGATGAATGGGAGAGGCGAGCCATGGGTTCGAAGACGCTGCCCACGTTTCACGAGTTCGTCGGATTCATTGAGCAACGATCTCAATACCTTCTTCATAAGGATGCGAGTAACATTCCAAGTTCCTTACCGAGCGCGAAGACAGTAATTAGGAAATCGCGTGAAGTAGTGGATAGAACGTTCTCCCCAGTGTCGCACGTCGCTAGTAAGGCTAGAAAATGCGTAGTGTGCACTAGTGATCATTTCTTGAACGATTGTTTAAAGTGGAAAGCCATGTCCGTTTCTGAACGGCGTGCAATAGCAAAACAGGCGCGGGTGTGTTACAACTGTCTGGCTCCCGGTCATGGAGTCAAAACGTGCACACGAAGAACGTGCCTAAAATGTGATAAGAAGCACCACACCTTATTACATAAGGAGGAGTCGGATCCCGAGGAACGCGAGGTAGAATCGGATCCTCCCACCGTGTCATTTCACAGCTCAAGCGCGGCACAACCCAGGACCCAGTACACCGTCCTTTCCACGGCGGTCGTCGTCGTCATAGGGAAAGGAGGGAACAGGTACAAATGTCGCGCTTTGTTAGATTCGGGTTCGCAAGCAAATTTCGTGAGTAGGGAATTTTGCGAGCGGGCCGGCCTGCCGTGTCAGGCATTCGAATATATGGTAGGCGCGTTGGGGCGCGTCAAAGGCACCGTCCGGTCTACTACCCAGGTAAAGATGGAATCCAGTAGTAGAAACTTCAAGGCAAACCTGGAGTGCCTAGTAATAAAATCAATCACGGATAGGCTACCCAACATGCCGTTGGAAAAGGCAAACATTCCCACACCCTACGGAATAAAGCCCGCTGACCCAGAGTTCGGAGTCCCGGGGAACGTAGATCTACTTATAGGCGCCGGCCTATTCTGGGAGCTCCTGTGTGTCGGCCAGATAAGGGTGGGAACCAGCCACCTTCTGTGGCAGAAGACACGACTCGGGTGGGTACTAGGTGGGAGCCTACAGTGGCCCGTTTCGAAAGGTAAAGTCAAGCTTGCTTCCGGATTGCACGCAAGCACCACTGCGAAATTAGAGGCAGCGGTTTCGCGTTCCGGGAATGTAAAGAAGTTCGACAACGGCAGGCGCGCGAGCGACAGTGGTCGCACCGAGAAACGTTTAAAGGGGAACGCGACGCGCAATAGAAATGGCCGGTTCGTGGCCGCGATACCACGCAATGAACGAATCGAGGAACTCGGTGGGTCTCTCGCTCAGGCAGAACGACGATTTGTGAATCTGCAAAGGCGAACCGTTTCCGAGATGAGATACGGGAAATCTCTGCGTTGCGTGTCCTGCGGCGTGTGCCGTCTTCCAGCCTGGGCGCCGAGTTGCGCGGGTCCTCCGACGTTTCGGAACAGGCATACGGAGCGGCCATCTGCCCGCGTTCGGGAACGCAACAAAGACGTGGGCCTCTCGAATGGTATGCGCGAGGTCGCGGATAACTCTTCTAAAAACAATTAGCTTTTTGATTCGACGCGAGCCTGTGCGACTGTTGCCCGGATGGTAACAGACCCTCGCGTCCCCCACAGAAAAACACCGGCTTACATTCGTTAGACGCGCAACTCGAAAGGTGTTGCGCGATTGTGTCACGTGCTTCAAAGGCAAATCCCAGCAGCGAACAGGCTCAAATGGGGATTCGGCCTGTCGCACGGGTGACTCCGGTTCGTGTTTCGCTACCTGCGGTGTAGGCAATGCCGGACCCTTTCTGGTCATTGACCGCGGACGTTTCCGCACCTCGATAAAGGCCTACCTGTGCCTATTTATATGATTTGCTGCCAAGGTGACGCACCTGGGTTTATTGTTGACGTCTCGCGCGCATAAGGACTGGGCAACCACAGACTGACCGTCGAGGAATTATACACGATTCCCACGCAGGTTGAAGCATGTCTTAACCCCATCCTTTATCACCCGAGCCGTCGGACTTGCATCCTTTGACTCCCGGGCACTTCTTGAGTGGAGAGGCACTGACGGCGTTGGCCGAGGTTGATCTGACGCGTGTTCGGCTTAATCGGTTAAATAGATTTCAGATGTTGCAGCAAATGCTCCGCCATTTTTGGAAGCGGTGGCAACAGGAATATTTAAATGGACTACAGCAGCGGCAGAAATGGCGGCTTGAAACACACAACCACCTGAGGGTCGGGACAATGGTCCCCGATCAAGGAAGACAACCTGCCTCCAAGGAAGTGTGCTCTGAGGCGCAGCTCAGAGCTGCAACCCGGTCAGGATGGCGTTACGCGAGTGGTCTCTCCTCGGACGGCCAGTGGATCATTGACGAGACCACTCACGAGGATTTGCGTGCTGCCTAGGGCGCAGGAAGAAGAGACTTCTGTCGCAGTCAAGTGAAGAAGAGACTTCTGTCGCAGTCAAGTGAAGAAGAGACTTCTGTCGCAGTCAAGTGAAGAAGAGACTTCAGTCGCAGTCAAGCGAAGAAGAGCATGCGCAGTCAATGGATCGCGATGCGTGTGTTTAAAAACTGTATTTTAGTCGTTTAGCAACAATAACCAATAGGCGATATAGCATAAGGCGCATTAGGTTACTTTGATTTAGTTGAACTCGAGTAGTTCAAGGTGGGCGGTATGTAGAGGCTTGCAGCTGCGTTTTATGGCGGGACCGTGCTTCGAGTTTGTTAGAGAAATTGTCCACATGGCTACGGCACGGGCCTGTCACCGAAGGTCAGTTTATTTGTTGTTCGACTCGAGGCACGGAGCAAGTGATAGCTATTTCCCGTCATAAACCACTGCAGGCACTTAGACAGGGACCCTCCGCATCGCCTGGCACGCGAGGCCCTAGCGCCGTTTGTTGCATCATTCAAGATGCTGGAAAATTTAGCCCAGGCCTGCGGGGGTTTGGACACCCTGTCTACGTCGCGACGCCCCCACCTAAGCCCCATAGCGATGGGCATGTCCTAGATTCGGCGGGACTAGGACCCGTCGTAATTGGTCAGGCATTCGTCGCCACCCACCCTTAATTCAAGGGAGTAGGGCGAACCGAGGCGACGTTTGCACTGACCCGAGAAATCTCAGATTAGTTGCACAGAATACCACCAAGACAATAGAACCAAGGGTCGACGACTAGAGTGTACAGAGTATCGCCAAGGGCTTACAACCAAGGCGTACAGAGTACAGCTAAGAGATCACGGTTAGAGTTTTGGCCTGAACGCACGGATTGACGTGTGAAGCTTCCGGCGTTAGTTCCCACAAAGAACTTGCACTCCTCGAGGGAATTACCAGCAATCCCTCGAGCCTCCACGGATCTTGGACCTTCGAGGAAGTTCGGCAGCCGACTTGTGCATCCAGTGAGGCGCCGTGTGTGAGGACAACGCTCAACACCCCCCTGGACGTGAGAGCAGCAAGCGGCGGAGACCTCGAAGGCGGCATTACAACCTCCATCGGTCCAGCCTAGTGGACAACGATCAACAACAGTTAGTCCTTCCAACGGGAAGGTGGTCCTTCGAGTCATCTATAGTCGGCACCCATCGTGCAAACACATTCAATGCTCGAAAGATCCTCGAGATCTACCACGAGCAGCTACATGTGTACTTTTTCCCCGGGTCATTCCAGTTATTCGTTTCTAGCATCAGAATTGCGAAAATATTTATGGTTTCTCAACCACTCCTTAACTTCAAACTCCCATATCTCGCGAACGGATTGACGAACTAGAGAAATTCCTGTTGCATCTGAAAGTAGAAACTCGCCCGATTACAACGGTATGTGCATTTTTCCCCTAGGTCATGGTAGTTATTGGTTTCGAGTATCAGACTTGCGAATATTGTGATGGTTTCCCAACCATTCCTTAATTTCAAACACCGATACCTCGCGAACGGATTGGCGAACTCGAGAAATTCCTGTTGCATCTGAAAGTAGAAACTCGCCCGATTACAAAGGTATGTGTATTTTTCCCCTAGGCCTTTGTAGTTATTGGTTTCGAGTATCAGACTTGCGAAAATTTTGATGGTTTCTCAAGCATTCCTTAACTTCAAACTCCCATATCTCGCCAACGGATTGACGAACTCGAGAAATTGCTATTGCATCTGAAAGTAGAAACTCGCCCGATTACAAAGGTATGTGTATTTTTCCCCTAGGCAATGGTAGTTATTGGTTTCGAGTATCAGACTTGCGAAATTTGTGATGGTTTCTCAACCATTCCTTAACTTCAAACTCCGATACCTTGCGAACGGATTGGCGAACTCGAGAAGTTCCTGTCGCCTCTAAAAGTAGATACTTGCCCGATTACAATGGTGTGTGTACTTTTCCCCTAGGTCATTCCGGTTATTCTTTTCTAGCATCAGACTTGCGAAAATTTTGATGGTTTCTCAACCATTCCTTAACTTCAAACTCCCATATCTCGCGAATGGATTGACGAACTCGAGAAATTCCTATTGCATCTGAAAGTAGAAACTCGCCCGATTACAAAGGTATGTGTATTTTTCCCCTAGGCAATGGTAGTTATTGGTTTCGAGTATCAGACTTGCGAAATTTGTGATGGTTTCTCAACCATTCCTTAACTTCAAACTCCGATACCTCGCGAACGGATTGGCGAACTCGAGAAATTCCTGTCGCCTCTGAAAGTAGATACTTGCCCGATTACAATGGTATGTGCATTTTTCCCCTAGGTCATGGTAGTTATTGGTTTCGAGTATCAGACTTGCGAATATTGTGATGATTTCTCAACCATTCCTTAACTTCAAACTCCGATACCTCGCGAACAGATTGGCGAACTCGAGAAATTCCTGTTGCATTTGAAAGTAGAAACTTGCCCGATTACAATGGTGTGTGTGCTTTTCCCTAGGCCGTTCCAGTTATTGGTTTCGAGTATCAGACTTGCGAAAATTTTGATGGTTTCTCAACCATTCCTTAACTTCAAACTCCCATATCTCGCGAACGGATTGACGAACTAGAGAAATTCCTGTTGCATCTGAAAGTAGAAACTCGCCCGATTACAACGGTGTGTGTACTTTTCCCCTAGGCCGTTCCAGGTATTGGTTTCGAGCATCAGACTTGCGAAAATTTTGATGGTTTCTCAACCATTCCTTAACTTCAAACTCCAATATCGCGCGAACGGATTGACGAACTCGAGAAATTCCTGGTGCATCTGAAACCAAAAACTCGTCCGATTACAACGGTATGTGTATTTTTGCCCTAGGCCATAGTAGTTATTTGTTTCGAGTATCAGACTTGCGAATATTTTGATGGTTTCTCAAGCATTCCCTAACTTCAAACACCGATACCTCGCGAACGGATTGGCGAACTCGAGAAATTCCTGTTGCATCTGAAAGTAGAAGGCCGACCGATTACAATGGTGTGTGTACTTTTTCCCTGGGTCATTCCAGTTATTCGTTTCTAGCATCAGAATTGCGAAAATATTTATGGTTTCTCAACCACTCCTTAACTTCAAACTCCCATATCTCGCGAACGGATTGACGAACTAGAGAAATTCCTGTTGCATCTGAAAGTAGAAACTCGCCCGATTACAACGGTGTGTGTACTTTTCCCCTAGGCCGTTCCAGGTATTGGTTTCGAGCATCAGACTTGCGAAAATTTTGATGGTTTCTCAACCATTCCTTAACTTCAAACTCCCATATCTCGCGAACGGATTGACGACCTCGAGAAATTCCTGTTGCATCTGAAAGTAGAAACTCGCCCGATTACAAAGGAATGTGCATTTTTCCCCTAGGTCATGGTAATTATTGGTTTCGAGTATCAGACTTGCGAAAATTTTGATGGTTTCTCAACCATTCCTTAACTTCAAACTCCGATACCTCGCGAACGGATTGGCCAACTCGAGAAATTCCTGTTGCATTTGAAAGTAGAAACTTGCCCGATTACAATGGTGTGTGTGCTTTTCCCCTAGGCCGTTCCAGTTATTGGTTTCGAGTATCAGACTTGCGAAAATTTTGATGGTTTCTCAACCATTCCTTAACTTCAAACTCCCATATCTCGCGAACGGATTGACGAGCTCGAGAAATTCCTGTTGGATCTGAATGTAGAAACTCGCCCGATTACAGCGGTGTGTGTACTTTTCCCCTAGGCCATTCCAGTTATTCGTTTCTAGCATCAGAATTGTGAAAATTTTGATGGTTTCTCAACCATTCCTTAACTTCAAACTCCCATATCTCGCGAACGGATTGACGAACTCGAGAAATTCCTGTTGCATCTGAAAGTAGAAACTCGCCCATTACAATGGTGTGTGTACTTTTCCCCTAGGCCATTCCAGTTATTGGTTTCGAGTATCAGACTTGCGAAAGTTTTGATGTTTTCTCAACCATTCCTTAACTTCAAACTCCCATATCTCGCGAACGAATTGACGAACTCGAGAAATTCATGTTGCATCTGAGAGTAGAAACTCGCCCGATTACAACGGTGTGTGTACTTTTCCCCTAGGTCATTCCGGTTATTCGTTTCTAGCATCAGACTTGCGAAAATTTTGATGGTTTCTCAACCATTCCTTAACTTCAAACTCCCATATCTCGCGAGCGGATTGACGAGCTCAAGAAATTCCTGTTGCATCTGAAAGTAGAAACTCGCCCGATTACAAAGGTATGTGCATTTTTCCCCTAGGTCATGGTAGTTATTGGTTTCGAGTATCAGACTTGCGAAAATTGTGGTGGTTTCTCAACCATTCTTTAACTTCAAACTCCCATATCGCGCGAACGGATTGACGAACTCGAGAAATTCCTGTTGCATCTGAAAGTAGAAACTCGCCCGATTACAACGGTGTGTGTGCTTTTCCCCTAGGCCGTTCCAGTTATTGGTTTCGAGTTTCAGACTTGCGAAAATCTTGATGGTTTCTCAACCATTCCTTAACTTCAAACTCCCATATCTCGCGAACGGATTGACGAGCTCGAGAAATTCCTGTTGCATCTGAAAGTAGAAACTCGCCCGATTACAAATGTATGTGCATTTTTCCCCTAGGTCATGGTAGTTATTGGTTTCGAGTATCAGACTTGCGAAAATTGTGGTGGTTTCTCAACCATTCTTTAACTTCAAACTCCCATATCGCGCGAACGGATTGACGAACTCGAGAAATTCCTGTTGCATCTGAAAGTAGAAACTCGCCCGATTACAACGGTGTGTGTACTTTTCCCCTAGGCCATTCCAGTTATTGGTTTCGAGTATCAGGCTTGCGAGAGTTTTGGTGTTTTCTCAACCATTCCTTAACTTCAAACTCCCATATCTCACGAACGGATTGACGAGCTCTAGAAATTCCTGTTGCATCTGAAAGTAGAAACTCGCCCCATTACAATGGTGTGTGTACTTTTCCCCTAGGCCATTCCAGTTATTGGTTTCGAGTATCAGACTTGCGAAAGTTTTGATGTTTTCTCAACCATTCCTTAACTTCAAACTCCCATATCTCGCGAACGGATTGACGAGCTCGAGAAATTCCTGTTGGATCTGAATGTAGAAACTCGCCCGATTACAGCGGTGTGTGTACTTTTCCCCTAGGCCATTCCAGTTATTCGTTTCTAGCATCAGAATTGTGAAAATTTTGATGGTTTCTCAACCATTCCTTAACTTCAAACTCCCATATCTCGCGAACGGATTGACGAACTCGAGAAATTCCTGTTGCATCTGAAAGTAGAAACTCGCCCCATTACAATGGTGTGTGTACTTTTCCCCTAGGCCATTCCAGTTATTGATTTCGAGTATCAGACTTGCGAAAGTTTTGATGTTTTCTCAACCATTCCTTAACTTCAAACTCCCATATCTCGCGAACGAATTGACGAACTCGAGAAATTCATGTTGCATCTGAGAGTAGAAACTCGCCCGATTACAACGGTGTGTGTACTTTTCCCCTAGGTCATTCCGGTTATTCGTTTCTAGCATCAGACTTGCGAAAATTTTGATGGTTTCTCAACCATTCCTTAACTTCAAACTCCCATATCTCGCGAGCGGATTGACGAGCTCAAGAAATTCCTGTTGCATCTGAAAGTAGAAACTCGCCCGATTACAAAGGTATGTGCATTTTTCCCCTAGGTCATGGTAGTTATTGGTTTCGAGTATCAGACTTGCGAAAATTTTGATGGTTTCTCAACCATTCCTTAACTTCAAACTCCGGTACCTCGCGAACGGATTGGCGAACTCGAGAAATTCCTGTTGCATTTGAAAGTAGAAACTTGCCCGATTACAATGGTGTGTGTGCTTTTCCCCTAGGCCGTTCCAGTTATTGGTTTCGAGTTTCAGACTTGCGAAAATCTTGATGGTTTCTCAACCATTCCTTAACTTCAAACTCCCATATCTCGCGAACGGATTGACGAGCTCGAGAAATTCCTGTTGCATCTGAAAGTAGAAACTCGCCCGATTACAAATGTATGTGCATTTTTCCCCTAGGTCATGGTAGTTATTGGTTTCGAGTATCAGACTTGCGAAAATTGTGGTGGTTTCTCAACCATTCTTTAACTTCAAACTCCCATATCGCGCGAACGGATTGACGAACTCGAGAAATTCCTGTTGCATCTGAAAGTAGAAACTCGCCCGATTACAACGGTGTGTGTACTTTTCCCCTAGGCCATTCCAGTTATTGGTTTCGAGTATCAGGCTTGCGAGAGTTTTGGTGTTTTCTCAACCATTCCTTAACTTCAAACTCCCATATCTCACGAACGGATTGACGAGCTCTAGAAATTCCTGTTGCATCTGAAAGTAGAAACTCGCCCCATTACAATGGTGTGTGTACTTTTCCCCTAGGCCATTCCAGTTATTGGTTTCGAGTATCAGACTTGCGAAAGTTTTGATGTTTTCTCAACCATTCCTTAACTTCAAACTCCCATATCTCGCGAATGGATTGACGAACTCGAGAAATTCCTATTGCATCTGAAAGTAGAAACTCGCCCGATTACAAAGGTATGTGTATTTTTCCCCTAGGCAATGGAAGTTATTGGTTTCGAGTATCAGACTTGCGAAAATTGTGGTGGTTCCTCAACCATTCCTTAACTTCAAACTCCCATATCGCGCGAACGGATTGACGAACTCGAGAAATTCCTGGTGCATCTGAAACCAAAAACTCGTCCGATTACAACGGTATGTGTATTTTTGCCCTAGGCCATAGTAGTTATTTGTTTCGAGTATCAGAATTGCGAAAATATTTATGGTTTCTCAACCACTCCTTAACTTCAAACTCCCATACCTCGCGAACGGATTGACGAACTAGAGAAATTCCTGTTGCATCTGAAAGTAGAAACTCGCCCGATTACAACGGTGTGTGTACTTTTCCCCTAGGCCGTTCCAGGTATTGGTTTCGAGCATCAGACTTGCGAAAATTTTGATGGTTTCTCAACCATTCCTTAATTTCAAACTCCCATATCTCGCGAACGGATTGACGACCTCGAGAAATTCCTGTTGCATCTGAAAGTAGAAACTCGCCCGATTACAAAGGAATGTGCATTTTTCCCCTAGGTCATGGTAATTATTGGTTTCGAGTATCAGACTTGCGAAAATTTTGATGGTTTCTCAACCATTCCTTAACTTCAAACTCCGATACCTCGCGAACGGATTGGCCAACTCGAGAAATTCCTGTTGCATTTGAAAGTAGAAACTTGCCCGATTACAATGGTGTGTGTGCTTTTCCCCTAGGCCGTTCCAGTTATTGGTTTCGAGTATCAGACTTGCGAAAATTTTGATGGTTTCTCAACCATTCCTTAACTTCAAACTCCCATATCTCGCGAACGGATTGACGAGCTCGAGAAATTCCTGTTGGATCTGAATGTAGAAACTCGCCCGATTACAGCGGTGTGTGTACTTTTCCCCTAGGCCATTCCAGTTATTCGTTTCTAGCATCAGAATTGCGAAAATTTTGATGGTTTCTCAACCATTCCTTAACTTCAAACTCCCATATCTCGCGAACGGATTGACGAACTCGAGAAATTCCTGTTGCATCTGAAAGTAGAAACTCGCCCCATTACAATGGTGTGTGTACTTTTCCCCTAGGCCATTCCAGTAATTGGTTTCGAGTATCAGACTTGCGAAAGTTTTGATGTTTTCTCAACCATTCCTTAACTTCAAACTCCCATATCTCGCGAACGAATTGACGAACTCGAGAAATTCATGTTGCATCTGAGAGTAGAAACTCGCCCGATTACAACGGTGTGTGTACTTTTCCCCTAGGTCATTCCGGTTATTCGTTTCTAGCATCAGACTTGCGAAAATTTTGATGGTTTCTCAACCATTCCTTAACTTCAAACTCCCATATCTCGCGAGCGGATTGACGAGCTCAAGAAATTCCTGTTGCATCTGAAAGTAGAAACTCGCCCGATTACAAAGGTATGTGCATTTTTCCCCTAGGTCATGGTAGTTATTGGTTTCGAGTATCAGACTTGCGAAAATTTTGATGGTTTCTCAACCATTCCTTAACTTCAAACTCCGGTACCTCGCGAACGGATTGGCGAACTCGAGAAATTCCTGTTGCATTTGAAAGTAGAAACTTGCCCGATTACAATGGTGTGTGTGCTTTTCCCCTAGGCCGTTCCAGTTATTGGTTTCGAGTTTCAGACTTGCGAAAATCTTGATGGTTTCTCAACCATTCCTTAACTTCAAACTCCCATATCTCGCGAACGGATTGACGAGCTCGAGAAATTCCTGTTGCATCTGAAAGTAGAAACTCGCCCGATTACAAATGTATGTGCATTTTTCCCCTAGGCAATGGTAGTTATTGGTTTCGAGTATCAGACTTGCGAAAATTGTGGTGGTTCCTCAACCATTCCTTAACTTCAAACTCCCATATCGCGCGAACGGATTGACGAACTCGAGAAATTCCTGGTGCATCTGAAACCAAAAACTCGTCCGATTACAACGGTATGTGTATTTTTGCCCTAGGCCATAGTAGTTATTTGTTTCGAGTATCAGAATTGCGAAAATATTTATGGTTTCTCAACCACTCCTTAACTTCAAACTCCCATACCTCGCGAACGGATTGACGAACTAGAGAAATTCCTGTTGCATCTGAAAGTAGAAACTCGCCCGATTACAACGGTGTGTGTACTTTTCCCCTAGGCCGTTCCAGGTATTGGTTTCGAGCATCAGACTTGCGAAAATTTTGATGGTTTCTCAACCATTCCTTAACTTCAAACACCGATACCTCGCGAACGGATTGGCCAACTCGAGAAATTCCTGTTGCATTTGAAAGTAGAAACTTGCCCGATTACAATGGTGTGTGTGCTTTTCCCCTAGGCCGTTCCAGTTATTGGTTTCGAGTATCAGACTTGCGAAAATTTTGATGGTTTCTCAAGCATTCCTTAACTTCAAACTCCCATATCTCGCCAACGGATTGACGAACTCGAGAAATTGCTATTGCATCTGAAAGTAGAAACTCGCCCGATTACAAAGGTATGGGTATTTTTCCCCTAGGCAATGGTAGTTATTGGTTTCGAGTATCAGACTTGCGAAATTTGTGATGGTTTCTCAACCATTCCTTAACTTCAAACTCCGATACCTTGCGAACGGATTGGCGAACTCGAGAAGTTCCTGTCGCCTCTAAAAGTAGATACTTGCCCGATTACAATGGTGTGTGTACTTTTCCCCTAGGTCATTCCGGTTATTCGTTTCTAGCATCAGACTTGCGAAAATTTTGATGGTTTCTCAACCATTCCTTAACTTCAAACTCCCATATCTCGCGAACGGATTGACGAACTCGAGAAATTCCTGTTGCATCTGAAAGTAGAAACTCGCCCCATTACAATGGTGTGTGTACTTTTCCCCTAGGCCATTCCAGTAATTGGTTTCGAGTATCAGACTTGCGAAAGTTTTGATGTTTTCTCAACCATTCCTTAACTTCAAACTCCCATATCTCGCGAACGAATTGACGAACTCGAGAAATTCATGTTGCATCTGAGAGTAGAAACTCGCCCGATTACAACGGTGTGTGTACTTTTCCCCTAGGTCATTCCGGTTATTCGTTTCTAGCATCAGACTTGCGAAAATTTTGATGGTTTCTCAACCATTCCTTAACTTCAAACTCCCATATCTCGCGAGCGGATTGACGAGCTCAAGAAATTCCTGTTGCATCTGAAAGTAGAAACTCGCCCGATTACAAAGGTATGTGCATTTTTCCCCTAGGTCATGGTAGTTATTGGTTTCGAGTATCAGACTTGCGAAAATTTTGATGGTTTCTCAACCATTCCTTAACTTCAAACTCCGGTACCTCGCGAACGGATTGGCGAACTCGAGAAATTCCTGTTGCATTTGAAAGTAGAAACTTGCCCGATTACAATGGTGTGTGTGCTTTTCCCCTAGGCCGTTCCAGTTATTGGTTTCGAGTTTCAGACTTGCGAAAATCTTGATGGTTTCTCAACCATTCCTTAACTTCAAACTCCCATATCTCGCGAACGGATTGACGAGCTCGAGAAATTCCTGTTGCATCTGAAAGTAGAAACTCGCCCGATTACAAATGTATGTGCATTTTTCCCCTAGGCAATGGTAGTTATTGGTTTCGAGTATCAGACTTGCGAAAATTGTGGTGGTTCCTCAACCATTCCTTAACTTCAAACTCCCATATCGCGCGAACGGATTGACGAACTCGAGAAATTCCTGGTGCATCTGAAACCAAAAACTCGTCCGATTACAACGGTATGTGTATTTTTGCCCTAGGCCATAGTAGTTATTTGTTTCGAGTATCAGAATTGCGAAAATATTTATGGTTTCTCAACCACTCCTTAACTTCAAACTCCCATACCTCGCGAACGGATTGACGAACTAGAGAAATTCCTGTTGCATCTGAAAGTAGAAACTCGCCCGATTACAACGGTGTGTGTACTTTTCCCCTAGGCCGTTCCAGGTATTGGTTTCGAGCATCAGACTTGCGAAAATTTTGATGGTTTCTCAACCATTCCTTAACTTCAAACACCGATACCTCGCGAACGGATTGGCCAACTCGAGAAATTCCTGTTGCATTTGAAAGTAGAAACTTGCCCGATTACAATGGTGTGTGTGCTTTTCCCCTAGGCCGTTCCAGTTATTGGTTTCGAGTATCAGACTTGCGAAAATTTTGATGGTTTCTCAAGCATTCCTTAACTTCAAACTCCCATATCTCGCCAACGGATTGACGAACTCGAGAAATTGCTATTGCATCTGAAAGTAGAAACTCGCCCGATTACAAAGGTATGTGTATTTTTCCCCTAGGCAATGGTAGTTATTGGTTTCGAGTATCAGACTTGCGAAATTTGTGATGGTTTCTCAACCATTCCTTAACTTCAAACTCCGATACCTTGCGAACGGATTGGCGAACTCGAGAAGTTCCTGTCGCCTCTAAAAGTAGATACTTGCCCGATTACAATGGTGTGTGTACTTTTCCCCTAGGTCATTCCGGTTATTCGTTTCTAGCATCAGACTTGCGAAAATTTTGATGGTTTCTCAACCATTCCTTAACTTCAAACTCCCATATCTCGCGAATGGATTGACGAACTCGAGAAATTCCTATTGCATCTGAAAGTAGAAACTCGCCCGATTACAAAGGTATGTGTATTTTTCCCCTAGGCAATGGTAGTTATTGGTTTCGAGTATCAGACTTGCGAAATTTGTGATGGTTTCTCAACCATTCCTTAACTTCAAACTCCGATACCTCGCGAACGGATTGGCGAACTCGAGAAGTTCCTGTCGCCTCTGAAAGTAGATACTTGCCCGATTACAATGGTATGTGCATTTTTCCCCTAGGTCATGGTAGTTATTGGTTTCGAGTATCAGACTTGCGAATATTGTGATGGTTTCTCAACCATTCCTTAACTTCAAACTCCGATACCTCGCGAACGGATTGGCGAACTCGAGAAATTCCTGTTGCATTTGAAAGTAGAAACTTGCCCGATTACAATGGTGTGTGTGCTTTTCCCCTAGGCCGTTCCAGTTATTGGTTTCGAGTATCAGACTTGCGAAAATTTTGATGGTTTCTCAACCATTCCTTAACTTCAAACTCCCATATCCCTCGAACGGATTGACGAGCTCGAGAAATTCCTGTTGCATCTGAAAGTAGAAACTCGCCCGATTACAAAGGTATGTGCATTTTTCCCCTAGGTCATGGTAGTTATTGGTTTCGAGTATCAGACTTGCGAAAATTTTGATGGTTTCTCAAGCATTCCTTAACTTCAAACTCCGATACCTTGCGAACGGATTGGCGAACTCGAGAAGTTCCTGTCGCCTCTAAAAGTAGATACTTGCCCGATTACAATGGTGTGTGTACTTTTCCCCTAGGTCATTCCGGTTATTCGTTTCTAGCATCAGACTTGCGAAAATTTTGATGGTTTCTCAACCATTCCTTAACTTCAAACTCCCATATCTCGCGAATGGATTGACGAACTCGAGAAATTCCTATTGCATCTGAAAGTAGAAACTCGCCCGATTACAAAGGTATGTGTATTTTTCCCCTAGGCAATGGTAGTTATTGGTTTCGAGTATCAGACTTGCGAAATTTGTGATGGTTTCTCAACCATTCCTTAACTTCAAACTCCCATATCTCGCGAACGGATTGACGACCTCGAGAAATTCCTGTTGCATCTGAAAGTAGAAACTCGCCCGATTACAAAGGAATGTGCATTTTTCCCCTAGGTCATGGTAATTATTGGTTTCGAGTATCAGACTTGCGAAAATTTTGATGGTTTCTCAACCATTCCTTAACTTCAAACTCCGATACCTCGCGAACGGATTGGCCAACTCGAGAAATTCCTGTTGCATTTGAAAGTAGAAACTTGCCCGATTACAATGGTGTGTGTGCTTTTCCCCTAGGCCGTTCCAGTTATTGGTTTCGAGTATCAGACTTGCGAAAATTTTGATGGTTTCTCAACCATTCCTTAACTTCAAACTCCCATATCTCGCGAACGGATTGACGAGCTCGAGAAATTCCTGTTGGATCTGAATGTAGAAACTCGCCCGATTACAGCGGTGTGTGTACTTTTCCCCTAGGCCATTCCAGTTATTCGTTTCTAGCATCAGAATTGCGAAAATTTTGATGGTTTCTCAACCATTCCTTAACTTCAAACTCCCATATCTCGCGAACGGATTGACGAACTCGAGAAATTCCTGTTGCATCTGAAAGTAGAAACTCGCCCCATTACAATGGTGTGTGTACTTTTCCCCTAGGCCATTCCAGTTATTGGTTTCGAGTATCAGACTTGCGAAAGTTTTGATGTTTTCTCAACCATTCCTTAACTTCAAACTCCCATATCTCGCGAACGAATTGACGAACTCGAGAAATTCATGTTGCATCTGAGAGTAGAAACTCGCCCGATTACAACGGTGTGTGTACTTTTCCCCTAGGTAATTCCGGTTATTCGTTTCTAGCATCAGACTTGCGAAAATTTTGATGGTTTCTCAACCATTCCTTAACTTCAAACTCCCATATCTCGCGAGCGGATTGACGAGCTCAAGAAATTCCTGTTGCATCTGAAAGTAGAAACTCGCCCGATTACAAAGGTATGTGCATTTTTCCCCTAGGTCATGGTAGTTATTGGTTTCGAGTATCAGACTTGCGAAAATTTTGATGGTTTCTCAACCATTCCTTAACTTCAAACTCCGGTACCTCGCGAACGGATTGGCGAACTCGAGAAATTCCTGTTGCATTTGAAAGTAGAAACTTGCCCGATTACAATGGTGTGTGTGCTTTTCCCCTAGGCCGTTCCAGTTATTGGTTTCGAGTATCAGACTTGCGAAAATTTTGATGGTTTCTCAACCATTCCTTAACTTCAAACTCCCATATCTCGCGAACGGATTGACGAACTAGAGAAATTCCTGTTGCATCTGAAAGTAGAAACTCGCCCGATTACAACGGTGTGTGTACTTTTCCCCTAGGCCGTTCCAGGTATTGGTTTCGAGCATCAGACTTGCGAAAATTTTGATGGTTTCTCAACCATTCCTTAACTTCAAACTCCAATATCGCGCGAACGGATTGACGAACTCGAGAAATTCCTGGTGCATCTGAAACCAAAAACTCGTCCGATTACAACGGTATGTGTATTTTTGCCCTAGGCCATAGTAGTTATTGGTTTCGAGTTTCAGACTTGCGAAAATCTTGATGGTTTCTCAACCATTCCTTAACTTCAAACTCCCATATCTCGCGAACGGATTGACGAGCTCGAGAAATTCCTGTTGCATCTGAAAGTAGAAACTCGCCCGATTACAAATGTATGTGCATTTTTCCCCTAGGTCATGGTAGTTATTGGTTTCGAGTATCAGACTTGCGAAAATTGTGGTGGTTTCTCAACCATTCTTTAACTTCAAACTCCCATATCGCGCGAACGGATTGACGAACTCGAGAAATTCCTGTTGCATCTGAAAGTAGAAACTCGCCCGATTACAACGGTGTGTGTACTTTTCCCCTAGGCCATTCCAGTTATTGGTTTCGAGTATCAGGCTTGCGAGAGTTTTGGTGTTTTCTCAACCATTCCTTAACTTCAAACTCCCATATCTCACGAACGGATTGACGAGCTCTAGAAATTCCTGTTGCATCTGAAAGTAGAAACTCGCCCCATTACAATGGTGTGTTTACTTTTCCCCTAGGCCATTCCAGTTATTGGTTTCGAGTATCAGACTTGCGAAAGTTTTGATGTTTTCTCAACCATTCCTTAACTTCAAACTCCCATATCTCGCGAATGGATTGACGAACTCGAGAAATTCCTATTGCATCTGAAAGTAGAAACTCGCCCGATTACAAAGGTATGTGTATTTTTCCTCTAGGCAATGGTAGTTATTGGTTTCGAGTATCAGACTTGCGAGAATTGTGGTGGTTCCTCAACCATTCCTTAACTTCAAACTCCCATATCGCGCGAACGGATTGACGAACTCGAGAAATTCCTGGTGCATCTGAAACCAAAAACTCGTCCGATTACAACGGTATGTGTATTTTTGCCCTAGGCCATAGTAGTTATTTGTTTCGAGTATCAGAATTGCGAAAATATTTATGGTTTCTCAACCACTCCTTAACTTCAAACTCCCATACCTCGCGAACGGATTGACGAACTAGAGAAATTCCTGTTGCATCTGAAAGTAGAAACTCGCCCGATTACAACGGTGTGTGTACTTTTCCCCTAGGCCCTTCCAGGTATTGGTTTCGAGCATCAGACTTGCGAAAATTTTGATGGTTTCTCAACCATTCCTTAACTTCAAACACCGATACCTCGCGAACGGATTGGCCAACTCGAGAAATTCCTGTTGCATTTGAAAGTAGAAACTTGCCCGATTACAATGGTGTGTGTGCTTTTCCCCTAGGCCGTTCCAGTTATTGGTTTCGAGTATCAGACTTGCGAAAATTTTGATGGTTTCTCAAGCATTCCTTAACTTCAAACTCCCATATCTCGCCAACGGATTGACGAACTCGAGAAATTGCTATTGCATCTGAAAGTAGAAACTCGCCCGATTACAAAGGTATGTGTATTTTTCCCCTAGGCAATGGTAGTTATTGGTTTCGAGTATCAGACTTGCGAAATTTGTGATGGTTTTCAACCATTCCTTAACTTCAAACTCCGATACCTCGCGAACGGATTGGCGAACTCGAGAAGTTCCTGTCGCCTCTGAAAGTAGATACTTGCCCGATTACAATGGTATGTGCATTTTTCCCCTAGGTCATGGTAGTTATTGGTTTCGAGTATCAGACTTGCGAATATTGTGATGGTTTCTCAACCATTCCTTAACTTCAAACTCCGATACCTCGCGAACGGATTGGCGAACTCGAGAAATTCCTGTTGCATTTGAAAGTAGAAACTTGCCCGATTACAATGGTGTGTGTGCTTTTCCCCTAGGCCGTTCCAGTTATTGGTTTCGAGTATCAGACTTGCGAAAATTTTGATGGTTTCTCAACCATTCCTTAACTTCAAACTCCCATATCTCGCGAACGGATTGACGAGCTCGAGAAATTCCTGTTGCATCTGAAAGTAGAAACTCGCCCGATTACAAAGGTATGTGCATTTTTCCCCTAGGTCATGGTAGTTATTGGTTTCGAGTATCAGACTTGCGAAAATTTTGATGGTTTCTCAACCATTCCTTAACTTCAAATTCCGATACCTCGCGAACGGATTGGCGAACTCGAGAAATTCCTGTTGCATTTGAAAGTAGAAACTTGCCCGATTGCAATGGTGTGTGTGCTTTTCCCCTAGGCCGTTCCAGTTATTGGTTTCGAGTATCAGACTTGCGAAAATTTTGATGGTTTCTCAACCATTCCTTAACTTCAAACTCCCATATCCCTCGAACGGATTGACGAGCTCGAGAAATTCCTGTTGCATCTGAAAGTAGAAACTCGCCCGATTACAAAGGTATGTGCATTTTTCCCCTAGGTCATGGTAGTTATTGGTTTCGAGTATCAGACTTGCGAAAATTTTGATGGTTTCTCAAGCATTCCTTAACTTCAAACTCCGATACCTTGCGAACGGATTGGCGAACTCGAGAAGTTCCTGTCGCCTCTAAAAGTAGATACTTGCCCGATTACAATGGTGTGTGTACTTTTCCCCTAGGTCATTCCGGTTATTCGTTTCTAGCATCAGACTTGCGAAAATTTTGATGGTTTCTCAACCATTCCTTAACTTCAAACTCCCATATCTCGCGAATGGATTGACGAACTCGAGAAATTCCTATTGCATCTGAAAGTAGAAACTCGCCCGATTACAAAGGTATGTGTATTTTTCCCCTAGGCAATGGTAGTTATTGGTTTCGAGTATCAGACTTGCGAAATTTGTGATGGTTTCTCAACCATTCCTTAACTTCAAACTCCGATACCTCGCGAACGGATTGGCGAACTCGAGAAGTTCCTGTCGCCTCTGAAAGTAGATACTTGCCCGATTACAATGGTATGTGCATTTTTCCCCTAGGTCATGGTAGTTATTGGTTTCGAGTATCAGACTTGCGAATATTGTGATGGTTTCTCAACCATTCCTTAACTTCAAACTCCGATACCTCGCGAACGGATTGGCGAACTCGAGAAATTCCTGTTGCATTTGAAAGTAGAAACTTGCCCGATTACAATGGTGTGTGTGCTTTTCCCCTAGGCCGTTTCAGTTATTGGTTTCGAGTATCAGAATTGCGAAAATTTTGATGGTTTCTCAACCATTCCTTAACTTCAAACTCCCATATCTCGCGAACGGATTGACGAGCTCGAGAAATTCCTGTTGCATCTGAAAGTAGAAACTCGCCCGATTACAAAGGTATGTGCATTTTTCCCCTAGGTCATGGTAGTTATTGGTTTCGAGTATCAGACTTGCGAAAATTTTGATGGTTTCTCAACCATTCCTTAACTTCAAATTCCGATACCTCGCGAACGGATTGGCGAACTCGAGAAATTCCTGTTGCACTTGAAAGTAGAAACTTGCCCGATTGCAATGGTGTGTGTGCTTTTCCCCTAGGCCGTTCCAGTTATTGGTTTCGAGTATCAGACTTGCGAAAATTTTGATGGTTTCTCAACCATTCCTTAACTTCAAACTCCCATATCCCTCGAACGGATTGACGAGCTCGAGAAATTCCTGTTGCATCTGAAAGTAGAAACTCGCCCGATTACAAAGGTATGTGCATTTTTCCCCTAGGTCATGGTAGTTATTGGTTTCGAGTATCAGACTTGCGAAAATTGTGGTGGTTCCTCAAGCATTCCTTAACTTCAAACTCCCATATCGCGCGAACGGATTGACGAACTCGAGAAATTCCTGGTGCATCTGAAACCAAAAACTCGTCCGATTACAACGGTATGTGTATTTTTGCCCTAGGCCATAGTAGTTATTTGTTTCGAGTATCAGACTTGCGAATATTTTGATGGTTTCTCAAGCATTCCCTAACTTCAAACACCGATACCTCGCGAACGGATTGGCGAACTCGAGAAATTCCTGTTGCATCTGAAAGTAGAAGGCCGACCGATTACAATGGTGTGTGTACTTTTTCCCTGGGTCATTCCAGTTATTCGTTTCTAGCATCAGAATTGCGAAAATATTTATGGTTTCTCAACCACTCCTTAACTTCAAACTCCCATATCTCGCGAACGGATTGACGAACTAGAGAAATTCCTGTTGCATCTGAAAGTAGAAACTCGCCCGATTACAACGGTGTGTGTACTTTTCCCCTAGGCCGTTCCAGGTATTGGTTTCGAGCATCAGACTTGCGAAAATTTTGATGGTTTCTCAACCATTCCTTAACTTCAAACTCCCATATCTCGCGAACGGATTGACGACCTCGAGAAATTCCTGTTGCATCTGAAAGTAGAAACTCGCCCGATTACAAAGGAATGTGCATTTTTCCCCTAGGTCATGGTAATTATTGGTTTCGAGTATCAGACTTGCGAAAATTTTGATGGTTTCTCAACCATTCCTTAACTTCAAACTCCGATACCTCGCGAACGGATTGGCCAACTCGAGAAATTCCTGTTGCATTTGAAAGTAGAAACTTGCCCGATTACAATGGTGTGTGTGCTTTTCCCCTAGGCCGTTCCAGTTATTGGTTTCGAGTATCAGACTTGCGAAAATTTTGATGGTTTCTCAACCATTCCTTAACTTCAAAGTCCCATATCTCGCGAACGGATTGACGAGCTCGAGAAATTCCTGTTGCATCTGAAAGTAGAAACTCGCCCGATTACAAAGGTATGTGCATTTTTCCCCTAGGTCATGGTAGTTATTGGTTTCGAGTATCAGACTTGCGAATATTGTGATGGTTTCCCAACCATTCCTTAACTTCAAACACCGATACCTCGCGAACGGATTGGCGAACTCGAGAAATTCCTGTTGCATCTGAAAGTAGAAACTCGCCCGATTACAAAGGTATGTGTATTTTTCCCCTAGGCCTTTGTAGTTATTGGTTTCGAGTATCAGACTTGCGAAAATTTTGATGGTTTCTCAAGCATTCCTTAACTTCAAACTCCCATATCTCGCCAACGGATTGACGAACTCGAGAAATTGCTATTGCATCTGAAAGTAGAAACTCGCCCGATTACAAAGGTATGTGTATTTTTCCCCTAGGCAATGGTAGTTATTGGTTTCGAGTATCAGACTTGCGAAATTTGTGATGGTTTCTCAACCATTCCTTAACTTCAAACTCCGATACCTTGCGAACGGATTGGCGAACTCGAGAAGTTCCTGTCGCCTCTAAAAGTAGATACTTGCCCGATTACAATGGTGTGTGTACTTTTCCCCTAGGTCATTCCGGTTATTCGTTTCTAGCATCAGACTTGCGAAAATTTTGATGGTTTCTCAACCATTCCTTAACTTCAAACTCCCATATCTCGCGAATGGATTGACGAACTCGAGAAATTCCTATTGCATCTGAAAGTAGAAACTCGCCCGATTACAAAGGTATGTGTATTTTTCCCCTAGGCAATGGTAGTTATTGGTTTCGAGTATCAGACTTGCGAAATTTGTGATGGTTTCTCAACCATTCCTTAACTTCAAACTCCGATACCTCGCGAACGGATTGGCGAACTCGAGAAGTTCCAGTCGCCTCTGAAAGTAGATACTTGCCCGATTACAATGGTATGTGCATTTTTCCCCTAGGTCATGGTAGTTATTGGTTTCGAGTATCAGACTTGCGAATATTGTGATGGTTTCTCAACCATTCCTTAACTTCAAACTCCGATACCTCGCGAACGGATTGGCGAACTCGAGAAATTCCTGTTGCATTTGAAAGTAGAAACTTGCCCGATTACAATGGTGTGTGTGCTTTTCCCCTAGGCCGTTCCAGTTATTGGTTTCGAGTATCAGACTTGCGAAAATTTTGATGGTTTCTCAACCATTCCTTAACTTCAAACTCCCATATCTCGCGAACGGATTGACGAGCTCGAGAAATTCCTGTTGCATCTGAAAGTAGAAACTCGCCCGATTACAAAGGTATGTGCATTTTTCCCCTAGGTCATGGTAGTTATTGGTTTCGAGTATCAGACTTGCGAAAATTTTGATGGTTTCTCAACCATTCCTTAACTTCAAATTCCGATACCTCGCGAACGGATTGGCGAACTCGAGAAATTCCTGTTGCATTTGAAAGTAGAAACTTGCCCGATTGCAATGGTGTGTGTGCTTTTCCCCTAGGCCGTTCCAGTTATTGGTTTCGAGTATCAGACTTGCGAAAATTTTGATGGTTTCTCAACCATTTCTTAACTTCAAACTCCCATATCTCGCGAACGGATTGACGAGCTCGAGAAATTCCTGTTGCATCTGAAAGTAGAAACTCGCCCGATTACAAAGGTATGTGCATTTTTCCCCTAGGTCATGGTAGTTATTGGTTTCGAGTATCAGACTTGCGAAAATTGTGGTGGTTTCTCAACCATTCCTTAACTTCAAACTCCCATATCGCGCGAACGGATTGACGAACTCGAGAAATTCCTGGTGCATATGAAACAAAAACTCGTCCGATTACAACGGTATGTGTATTTTTGCCCTAGGCCATAGTAGTTATTTGTTTCGAGTATCAGACTTGCGAAAATTTTGATGGTTTCTCAAGCATTCCTTAACTTCAAACTCCCATATCTCGCGAACGGATTGACGAACTCGAGAAATTCCTATTGCATCTGAAAGTAGAAACTCGCCCGATTACAAAGGTATGTGTACTTTTCCCCTAGGCAATGGTAGTTATTGGTTTCGAGTATCAGACTTGCGAAATTTGTGATGGTTTCTCAACCATTCCTTAACTTCAAACTCCGATACCTCGCGAACGGATTGGCGAACTCGAGAAGTTCCTGTCGCCTCTGAAAGTAGATACTTGCCCGAATAGAATTGTGTGTGTACTTTTCCCCTAGGCCATTCCAGTTATTGGTTTCGAGTATCAGACCAGTGAAAATTTTGATGGTTTCTCAACCATTCCTTAACTTCAAAATTCCATATCTCGCGAACGGATTGACGAACTCGAGAAATTCCTGGTGCATATGAAACAAAAACTCGTCCGATTACAACGGTATGTGTATTTTTCCCCTAGGCCTTTGTAGTTATTGGTTTCGAGTATCATACTTGCGAAAATTTTGATGGTTTCTCAACCATTCCTTAACTTCAAACTCCCATATCTCGCGAACGGATTGACGAACTCGAGAAATTCCTGTTGCATGTGGAAGTAGAAACTCGCCCGATTACAACGGTATATGTACGTTTCCCCTATGCCTTTGTAGTCATTGTATTCGAGTATCACACTTGCGAAAATTTTGATGGTTTCTCAACCATTCGTTAACTTCAAACTCCCATATCTCGCGAACGGATTGACAAACTCGAGAAATTCCTGTTGCATCTGAAAGTAGAAACTCGCCCGATTACAAAGGTGTGTGTGTTTTCCCCCTAGGCCTTTGTAGTTATTGGTTTCGAGTATCAGACTTGCGAAAATTTTGATGGTTTCTCAACCATTCCTTAACTTCAAACTCCCATATCTCGCGAACGGATTGACGAACTCGAGAAATTCCTGTTGCATCTGAAAGTAGAAACTCGCCCGATTACAACGGTATGTGTATTCTTGCCCTAGGCCATTGTAGTGACTGGATTCGATTATCAGACTTGCGAAAATTTTGATGAGTTCTGAACCATTCCTTAACTTCAAACTCCCATATCTCGCGAACGCATTGACGAACTCGAGAAATTCCTGTTGCATGTGAAAGTAGAAAGTCGCGCGATTACAACGGTATGTGTATTTTTCCCCTAGGCCTTTGTAGTTATTGGTTTCGAGTATCATACTTGCGAAAATTTTGATGGTTTCTCAACCATTCCTTAACTTCAAACTCCCATATCTCGCGAACGGATTGACGAACTCGAGAAATTCCTGTTGCATCTGAAAGTAGAAACTCGCCCGATTACAATGGTATGTGTATTTTTCCCCTAGGCATTTGTAGTTATTGGTTTCGAGTATCAGACTTGCGAAAATTGTGATGAGTTCTCAACCATTCCGTTTCTTTCTTCGTTTCTCCGTTTCATTCTTCGTTTCTCCGTTTATTTCTTCGTTTCTCCATTTATTTCTGCGGTTCTCCGCTTCTTTCTTCGTTTCTCCGGTTCTTTGTCCGTTTCTCCGTTTCTTTGATCGTTTCTCCGTTTCTTTGTTCGTTTCTCCGTTTCTTTGTTCGTTTCTCCGTTTCTTTCTCCGTTTCTCGGTTTATTTCTTCGTTTCTCCATTTATTTCTCCGATTCTCCGTTTCTTTCTTCGTTTCTCCGTTTCTTTCTTCATTTCTCCGTTTCTTTCTTCGTTACTCCGTTTCTTTCTTCGTTTCTCCGTTTCTTTCTCCGTTTCTCCGTTTCTTTGTTCGTATCTTTGTTCGTTTCTCCGTTTCTTTTTTCGTTTCTCCGTTTCTTTGTTCGTTTCTCCGTTTCTTTGTTCGTTTCTCCGTTTCTTTCTTCGTTTCTCCGTTTCTTTCTTCGTTTCTCCATTTCTTTCTTCGATTCTCCGTATATTTCTTCGTTTCTCCGTTTCCTGGTTCGTTTCTCCGTTTATTTCTTCGTTTCTCCATTTATTTCTCCGTTTCTCCGTTTCTTTCTTCGTTTCTCCGTTTCTCTGTTCGTTTCTTCGTTTCTTTCTTCGTTTCTTCGTTTCTTTCTTCGAATCTCCGTTTCCTTGTTCGTTTCTCCGTTTATTTCTTCGTTTCTCTATTTAATTCACCGTTTCTCCGTTTCTTTGTTCGTTTCTCCGTTTCTTTGTTCGTTTCTCCGTTTCTTTGTTCGCTACTCCGTTTCTTTGTTCGTTTCCCCGTTTCTTTCTTCGTTTCTCCGTTTCTTTGCTCGTTTCTCCGTTTCTTTTTCCGTTTCTCGGTTTATTTCTTCGTTTCTCCATTTATTTCTCCGTTTCTTTCTTCGTTTCTTCGTTTCTTTGTTCGAATCTCCGTTTCCTTGTTCGTTTCTCCGTTTATTTCTTCGTTTCTCTATTTATTTCACCGTTTCTCCGTTTCTTTGTTCGTTTCTCCGTTTCTTTCTTCGTTTCTCCGTTTCTTTCTTCGTTTCTCCGCTTCTTTCTTCGTTTCTCCGTTTCTTTGTTCGTTTCTCCGTTTCTTTCTGCGTTTCATCGTTTGATTCTTCGTTACTCCGTTTCTTTCTTCGTTTCTCCGTTTCTTTCCTCGTTTCTCCGTTTCTTTCTTCGTTTCTCCGTTTCTTTCTTCATTTCTCCGTTTCTTTCTTCGTTACTCCGTTTCTTTCTTCGTTTCTCCGTTTCTTTCTCCGTTTCTCCGTTTCTTTGTTCGTATCTTTGTTCGTTTCTCCGTTTCTTTTTTCGTTTCTCCGTTTCTTTGTTCGTTTCTTCGTTTCTTTGTTCGTTTCTCCGTTTCTTTCTTCGTTTCTCCGTTTCTTTCTTCGTTTCTCCGCTTCTTTCTTCGTTTCTCCGTTTCTTTGTTCGTTTCTCCGTTTCTTTCTTCGTTTCTCCGGTTGCTTCTTCGATTCTCCGTTTATTTCTTCGTTTCTCCATTTATTTCTCCGTTTCTCCGTTTCTTTCTTCGTTTCTCCGTCTCTGTTCGTTTCTCCGTTTCTTTCTTCGTATCTCCGTTTCTTTCTTCGTTTCTTCGTTTCATTCTTCATTTCTCCGTTTCTTTCTTCGTTTCCTCGTTTCTTCCTTCGTTTCATCGTTTCTCCGTTTCTGCGTTTGTCGGTTTATTCCTTCGTTTCTCCATTTATTTCTCCGTTTCTAAGTTTGTTTCTTCGTTTCTCCGTTTCTCTGTACGTTTCTCCGTTTCTTTCTTCGTATCTCCGTTTCTTTCTTCGTTTCTTCGTTTCATTCATCATTTCTCCGTTTCTTTCTTCGTTTCTCCGTTTCTCTGTTCGTTTCTTCGTTTCTTTCTTCGTTTCTTCGTTTCTTTCTTCGAATCTCCGTTTCCTTGTTCGTTTCTCCGTTTATTTCTTCGTTTCTCTATTTATTTCACCGTTTCTCCGTTTCTTTGTTCGTTTCTCCGTTTCTTTGTTCGTTTCTCCGTTTTTTTGTCCGCTACTCCGTTTCTTTGTTCGTTTCCCCGTTTCTTTCTTCGTTTCTCCGTTTCTTTGCTCGTTTCTCCGTTTCTTTTTCCGTTTCTCGGTTTATTTCTTCGTTTCTCCATTTATTTCTCCGTTTCTTTCTTCGTTTCTTTGTTCGAATCTCCGTTTCCTTGTTCGTTTCTCCGTTTATTTCTTCGTTTCTCTATTTATTTCACCGTTTCTCCGTTTCTTTGTTCGTTTCTCCGTTTCTTTGTTCGTTTCTCCGTCTCTTTCTTCGTTTCTCCGCTTCTTTCTTCGTTTCTCCGTTTCTTTGTTCGTTTCTCCGTTTCTTTCTGCGTTTCATCGTTTGATTCTTCGTTACTCCGTTTCTTTCTTCGTTTCTCCGTTTCTTTCCTCGTTTCTCCGTTTCTTTCTTCGTTTCTCCGTTTCTTTCTTCATTTCTCCGTTTCTTTCTTCGTTACTCCGTTTCTTTCTTCGTTTCTCCGTTTCTTTCTCCGTTTCTCCGTTTCTTTGTTCGTATCTTTGTTCGTTTCTCCGTTTCTTTTTTCGTTTCTCCGTTTCTTTCTTCGTTTCTCCGTTTCATTCTTCGTTTCTCCGTTTATTTCTTCGTTTCTCCGTCTCTTTCTTCGTTTCTCCGCTTCTTTCTTCGTTTCTCCGTTTCTTTGTTCGTTTCTCCGTTTCTTTCTGCGTTTCATCGTTTGATTCTTCGTTACTCCGTTTCTTTCTTCGTTTCTCCGTTTCTTTCCTCGTTTCTCCGTTTCTTTCTTCGTTTCTCCGTTTCTTTCTTCATTTCTCCGTTTCTTTCTTCGTTACTCCGTTTCTTTCTTCGTTTCTCCGTTTCTTTCTCCGTTTCTCCGTTTCTTTGTTCGTATCTTTGTTCGTTTCTCCGTTTCTTTTTTCGTTTCTCCGTTTCTTTGTTCGTTTCTTCGTTTCTTTGTTCGTTTCTCCGTTTCTTTCTTCGTTTCTCCGTTTCTTTCTTCGTTTCTCCGCTTCTTTCTTCGTTTCTCCGTTTCTTTGTTCGTTTCTCCGTTTCTTTCTTCGTTTCTCCGGTTGCTTCTTCGATTCTCCGTTTATTTCTTCGTTTCTACGTTTATTTCTCCGTTTCTTTCTTCGTTTCTTCGCTTCTTTCTTCGTTACTCCGTTTCGTTCCTCGTTTCTCCGTTTCTCTCTTCGTTTCTTCGTTTCTTTCTTCGCTTCTCCGTTTATTTCTTCGTTTCTGCATTTATTTCTCCGATTCTCCGTTTCTTTCTTCGTTTCTTCCTTCGTTTCTCCGTTTCTCTCTTCGTTTCTCCGTTTCTCCGTTTCTCCGTTTCTTTCTTCGTTTCTCCGTTTCTTTGTTCGTTTCTCCGTTTCATTGATCGTTTCTCCGTTTCCTTCTCCGTTTCTCGGTTTAGTTCTTCGTGTCTCCATTTATTTCTCCGATTCTCCGTTTCTTTCATCGTTTCTTCGTTTCTTTCTTCGTTACTCCGTTTCTTCCTTCGTTTCTCCGTTCCTCTCTTCGTTTCTCCGTTTCTTTCTTCGTTTCTCCGTTTATTTCTTCGTTTCTCCATTTATTTCTTCGTTTCTCCATTTATTTCACCGTTTCTCCGTATCTTTCTTCGTTTCTCCGTTTCTTTGTTCGTTTCCCCGTTTCTTTCTTCGTTTCTCCGTTTCTTTCTTCGTTTCTCCGTTTCTTTCTCCGTTTCTCCGTTTTTTGTTCGTTTCTCCGTTTCTTTGTTCGTTTCTCCGTTTCTTTGTTCGTTTCTCCGTTTCTTTGTTCGTTTCTCCGTTTCTTTGTTCGTTTCTCCGTTTCTTTCTTCGTTTCTCCGTTTATTTCTTCGTTTCTCCATTTATTTCTCCGTTTCTCCGTTTCTGTCTTCGTTCCTCCGTTTCTATGTTCGTTTCTCCGTTTCTTTGATCGTTTCTCCGTTTCTTTGTTCGTTTTTCCGTTTCTTTGTTCGTTTCTCCGTTTCTTTGTTCGTTTCTCCGTTTCTTTGTTCGTTTCTCCGTTTCTTTGTTCGTTTCTCCGTTTCTTTGTTCGTTTCTCCGTTTCTTTGTTCGTATCTCCGTTTCTTTCTACGTTTCTCCGTTTCTTTCTTCGTTTCTCCGTTTCTTTCTTCGTTTCTCCGTTTATTTCTTCGTTTCCCCATTTATTTCCCCGTTTCTTTCTTCGTTTCTCCGTTTCTTTCTTCGTTTCTCCGTTTCTTTGTTCGTTTCTCCGTTTCTATGTTCGTTTCTCCGTTTCTTTGTTCGTTTCTCCGTTTCTTTCTTCGTTTCTCCGTTTATTTCTTCGTTTCTCCATTTATTTCTCCGTTTCTCCGTTTCTATGTTCGTTCCTGCGTTTCATTCTTCGTTTCTCCGTTTCTTTCTTCCTTTCTCCGTTTCTTTCTTCGTTTCTCGGTTTCTTTCTTAGTTTCTCCGTTTCTTTCTTCGTTTCTCCGTTTCTTTCTTCGTTTCTCCGTTTCCTTGTTCGTTTCTCCGTTTCTTTGTTCCTTTCTCCGTTTCTTTGTTCGTTTCTCCGTTTCTTTGTTCGTTTCTCCGTTTCTTTGTTCGTTTCTCCGTTTCTTTGTTCGTTTCTCCGTTTCTTTGTTCGTTTCTCCGTTTCTTTGTTCGTATCTGCGTTTCTTTCTACGTTTCTCCGTTTCTTTCTTCGTTTCTCCGTTTCTTTCTTCGTTTCTCCGTTTATTTCTTCGTTTCCCCATTTATTTCCCCGTTTCTTTCTTCGTTTCTCCGTTTCTTTCTTCGTT
Source organism: Ptiloglossa arizonensis (assembly GCF_051014685.1). Taxonomy (NCBI): domain Eukaryota; kingdom Metazoa; phylum Arthropoda; class Insecta; order Hymenoptera; family Colletidae; genus Ptiloglossa; species Ptiloglossa arizonensis. The sequence goes on along the minus strand of NW_027478811.1, from coordinate 190,159 downwards.
TCTCCGTTTCTTTGTTCGTTTCTCCGTTTCTTTGTTCGTTTCTCCGTTTCTTTGTTCGTTTCTCCGTTTCTTTCTTCGTTTCTCCGTTTATTTCTTCGTTTCTCCATTTATTTCTCCGTTTCTCCGTTTCTATGTTCGTTTCTGCGTTTCATTCTTCGTTTCTCCGTTTCTTTCTTCCTTTCTCCGTTTCTTTCTTCGTTTCTCGGTTTCTTTCTTAGTTTCTCCGTTTCTTTCTTCGTTTCTCCGTTTCTTTCTTCGTTTCTCCGTTTCCTTGTTCGTTTCTCCGTTTCTTTGTTCCTTTCTCCGTTTCTTTGTTCGTTTCTCCGTTTCATTGTTCGTTTTTCCGTTTCTTTGTTCGTTTCTCCGTTTCTTTCTTCGTTTCTCCGTTTCTTTGTTCGTATCTCCGTTTCTTTCTTCGTTTCTCCGTTTCTTTATTCGTTTCTCCGTTTATTTCTCCGTTTCTCCGTTTATTTCTTCGTTTCTCCATTTATTTCTCCGTTCCTCCCTGCCTTTCTTCGTTTCTCCGTTTCTTTGTTCGTTTCTCCGTTTCTTTGTTCGTATCTCCGTTTCTTTCTTCGTTTCTCCGTTTCTTTCTTCGTTTCTCCGTTTCTTTCTTCGTTTCTCCGTTTCTTTCTTCGTTTCTCCGTTTATTTCATCGTTTCTCCATTTATTTCTCCGATTCTCCGTTTCTTTCTTCGTTTCTCAGTTTCTTTCTTCGTTTTTCTGTTTCTTTCTTCGTTTCTCCGTTTCTTTCTTCGTTTCTCCGTTTCTTTCTTCGTTTCTCCGTTTCTTTCTTCGTTTCTCCTTTTATTTTTTCGTTTCTCCGTTTCTTTCTTCGTTTCTCCGTTTCGTTCTTCGTTTCTCCGTTTCCTTGTTCGTTTGTCCGTTTATTTCTTCGTTTCTCCATTTATTCCTCCGATTCTTTCTTCGTTTCTCCATTTATTCCTCCGATTCTTTCTTCGTTTCTCCGTTTCTTTGTTCGTTTCTCCGTTTCTTTCTTCGTTTCTCCGTTTCTTTCTTCGTTTCTCCGTTTCTTTCTTCGTTTCTGCGTTTCTTTCTTCGTTTCTCCGTTTCTTTCTTCGTTTCTCCGTTTCTTTCTTCGTTTCTCCGTTTCCTTGTTCGTTTCTCCGTTTATTTCTTCGTTTCCCCATTTATTTCCCCGTTTCTTTCTTCGTTTCTCCGTTTCTTTCTTCGTTTCTCCGTTTACTTCTTCGTTTCTCCATTTATTTCTCCGTTTCTTTCTTCGTTTCTCCGTTTCTTTCTTCGTTTCTCCGTTTCTTTCTTCGTTTCTCCGTTTCTTTGTTCGTTTCTCCGTTTCTTTCTTCGTTTCTGCGTTTCTTTCTTCGTTTCTCCGTTTCTTTCTTCGTTTCTCCGTTTATTTCTTCGTTTCTCCATTTATACCTCCGTTTCTCCGTTTCTGTCTTCGTTTCTCCGTCTCTATGTTCGTTTCTCCGTTTCTTTGATCGTTTCTCCGTTTCTTTGTTCGTTTTTCCGTTTCTTTGTTCGTTTCTCCGGTTCTTTGTTCGTTTCTCCGTTTCTTTGTTCGTTTCTCCGTTTCTTTGTTCGTTTCTCCGTTTCTTTGTTCGTTTCTCCGTTTGTTTGTTCGTATCTCCGTTTCTTTCTTCGTTTCTCCGTTTCTTTCTTCGTTTCCCCATTTATTTCCCCGTTTCTTTCTTCATTTCTCCGTTTACTTCTTCGTTTCTCCGTTTCTTTCTTCGTTTCTCCGTTTCTTTCTTCGTTTCTCCGTTTCTTTCTTCGTTTCTCCGTTTCTTTCTTCGTTTCTCCGTTTCTTTCTTCGTTTCTCCGTTTCTTTCTTCGTTTCTCCGTTTCTATATTCGTTTCTCCGTTTCTTTGTTCATTTCTCCGTTTCTTTGTTCGTTTCTCCGTTTCTTTGTTCGTTTCTCCGTTTCTTTGTTCGTTTCTCCGTTTATTTCTTCGTTTCTCCATTTATACCTCCGTTTCTCCGTTTCTGTCTTCGTTTCTCCGTCTCTATGTTCGTTTCTCCGTTTCTTTGATCGTTTCTCCGTTTCTTTGTTCGTTTTTCCGTTTCTTTGTTCGTTTCTCCGGTTCTTTGTTCGTTTCTCCGTTTCTTTGTTCGTTTCTCCGTTTCTTTGTTCGTTTCTCCGTTTCTTTGTTCGTTTCTCCGTTTGTTTGTTCGTATCTCCGTTTCTTTCTTCGTTTCTCCGTTTCTTTCTTCGTTTCCCCATTTATTTCCCCGTTTCTTTCTTCATTTCTCCGTTTACTTCTTCGTTTCTCCGTTTCTTTCTTCGTTTCTCCGTTTCTTTCTTCGTTTCTCCGTTTCTTTCTTCGTTTCTCCGTTTCTTTCTTCGTTTCTCCGTTTCTTTCTTCGTTTCTCCGTTTCTTTCTTCGTTTCTCCGTTTCTATATTCGTTTCTCCGTTTCTTTGTTCATTTCTCCGTTTCTTTGTTCGTTTCTCCGTTTCTTTGTTCGTTTCTCCGTTTCTTTGTTCGTTTCTCCGTTTCTTTGTTCGTTTCTCCGTTTCTCCGTTTCTATGTTCGTTTCTCCGTCTCTTTGTTCATTTCTCCGTTTATTTGTTCGTTTCTCCGTTTCTTTGTTCGTTTCTCCGTTTCTTTGTTCGTTTCTCCGTTTCTTTGTTCGTTTCTCCGTTTCTTTCTTCGTTTCTCCGTTTATTTCTTCGTTTCTCCATTTATTTCTCCGTTTCTCCGTTTCTGTCTTCGTTTCTCCGTTTCTATGTTCGTTTCTCCGTTTCTTTGATTGTTTCTCCGTTTCTTTGTTCGTTTTTCCGTATCTTTGTTCGTTTCTCCGTTTCTTTGTTCGTTTCTCCGTTTCTTTGTTCGTTTCTCCGTTTCTTTGTTCGTTTCTCCGTTTCTTTGTTCGTTTCTCCGTTTCTTTCCTCGTTTCTGCGTTTCTTTCTTCGTTTCTCCGTTTCTTTCTTCGTTTCTCCGTTTCTTTGTTCGTATCTCCGTTTCTTTCTTCGATTCTCCGTTTCTTTATACGTTTCTCCGTTTACTTCTCCGTTTCTCCGTTTATTTCTTCGTTTCTCCATTTATTTCTCCGTTCCTCCCTGTCTTTCTTCGTTTCTCCGTTTCTTTGTTCGTTTCTCCGTTTCTTTGTTCGTACCTCCGTTTCTTCCTTCGTTTCTCCGTTTCTTTCTTCGTTTCTCCGTTTCTTTCTTCGTTTCTCCTTTTCTTTCTTCGATTCTCCGTTTCCTTGTTCGTTTCTCCGTTTATTTCTTCGTTTCCCCATTTATTTCCCCGTTTCTTTCTTCGTTTCTCCGTTTCTTTGTTCGTTTCTCCGTTTCTTTGTTCGTTTCTCCGTTTCTTTGTTCGTTTCTCCGTTTCTTTGTTCGTTTCTCCGTTTCTTTGTTCGTTTCTCCGTTTCTTTCTTCGTTTCTGCGTTTCTTTCTTCGTTTCTCCGTTTCTTTCTTCGTTTCTCCGTTTCTTTGTTCGTATCTCCGTTTCTTTCTTCGATTCTCCGTTTCTTTATTCGTTTCTCCGTTTACTTCTCCGTTTCTCCGTTTATTTCTTCGTTTCTCCATTTATTTCTCCGTTCCTCCCTGTCTTTCTTCGTTTCTCCGTTTCTTTGTTCGTTTCTCCGTTTCTTTGTTCGTACCTCCGTTTCTTCCTTCGTTTCTCCGTTTCTTTCTTCGTTTCTCCGTTTCTTTCTTCGTTTCTCCTTTTCTTTCGTCGTTTCTCCGTTTATTTCTTCGTTTCCCCATTTATTTCCCCGTTTCTTTCTTCGTTTCTCCGTTTTTTTCTTCGTTTCTCCGTTTCTTTCTTCGTTTCTCCGTTTACTTCTTCGTTTCTCCATTTATTTCTCCGTTTCTTTTTTCGTTTCTCCGTTTCTTTCTTCGTTTCTCCGTTTCTTTCTTCGTTTCTCCGTTTCTTTGTTCGTTTCTCCGTTTCTTTCTTCGTTTCTGCGTTTCTTTCTTCGTTTCTCCGTTTCTTTCTTCGTTTCTCCGTTTATTTCTTCGTTTCTCCATTTATTCCTCCGTTTCTCCGTTTCTGTCTTCGTTTCTCCGTCTCTATGTTCGTTTCTCCGTTTCTTTGATCGTTTCTCCGTTTCTTTGTTCGTTTCTCCGTTTCTTTGTTCGTTTTTCCGTTTCTTTGTTCGTTTCTCCGTTTCTTTGTTCGTTTCTCCGTTTCTTTGTTCGTTTCTCCGTTTCTTTGTTCGTTTCTCCGTTTCTTTGTTCGTTTCTCCGTTTCTTTGTTCGTATCTCCGTTTCTTTCTTCGTTTCTCCGTTTCTTTCTTCGTTTCCCCATTTATTTCCCCGTTTCTTTCTTCGTTTCTCCGTTTCTTTGTTCGTTTCTCCGTTTCTTTCTTCGTTTCTCCGTTCCTTTCTTCGTTTCTCCGTTCCTTTCTTCGTTTCTGCGTTTCATTCTTCGTTTCTCCGTTTCTTTCTTCCTTTCTCCGTTTCTTTCTTCGTTTCTGCGTTTCTTTCTTCGTTTCTCCGTTTCTTTCTTCGTTTCTCCTTTTCTTTCTTCGTTTCTCCGTTTCCTTGTTCGTTTCTCCGTTTATTTCTTCGTTTCCCCATTTATTTCCCCGTTTCTTTCTTCGTTTCTCCGTCTCTTTGTTCGTTTCTCCGTTTACTTCTTCGTTTCTCCATTTATTTCTCCGTTTCTTTCTTCGTTTCTCCGTTTCTTTCTTCGTTTCTCCGTTTCTTTCTTCGTTTCTCCGTTTCTTTGTTCGTTTCTCCGTTTCTTTCTTCGTTTCTGCGTTTCTTTCTTCGTTTCTCCGTTTCTTTCTTCGTTTCTCCGTTTCTTTCTTCGTTTCTGCGTTTCTTTCTTCGTTTCTCCGTTTCTTTCTTCGTTTCTCCGTTTCCTTGTTCGTTTCTCCGTTTCTTTGTTCGTTTCTCCGTTTCTTTGTTCGTTTTTCCGTTTCTTTGTTCGTTTCTCCGTTTCTTTGTTCTTTTCTCCGTTTCTTTGTTCGTATCTCCGTTTCTTTCTTCGTTTCTCCGTTTCTTTGTACGTTTCTCCTTTTCTTTCTTCGTTTCTCCGTTTATTTCTTCGTTTCTCCATTTATTTATCCGTTCCTCCCTGCCTTTCATCGTTTCTCCGTTTCTTGTTCGTTTCTCCGTTTCTTTGTTCGTATCTCCGTTTCTTTCTTCGTTTCTCCTTTTCTTTTCTTCGTTTCTCCGTTTCTTTCTTCGTCTTCTCCGTTTCTTTCTTCGTTTCTCCGTTTCCCTTGTTCGTTTCTCCGATTATTTCTTCGTTTCTCCATTTATTTCTCCCGTTTCTTTCTTCGTTTCTCCGTTTCTTTCTTCGTTTTCTCCGTTTCTTTGTTAGTTTCTCCGTTTCTTTCTTCGTTTCTCTGTTTCTTTCTTCGTTTCTGCGTATCTTTCTTCGTTTCTCGTTTCTTTCTTCGTTTCTCCGTTTTCTTTCTTCCGTTTCTCCGTTTCTTTGTTCGCTTCTCGTCTTCCCTTTTCGTCTCCGTTTCTCGGTTTATTCCTTCGTTTCTCCATTTATTTCTCCGATTCTCCGTTTCTTTCTTCTCTTCTCCGTTTCATTTGTTCGTTTCTCCGTTTCTTTCTTCCTTTCTCTGTTTCTTTCTTCGTTTCTCCAGTTTCTTTCTTCGTTTCTGCGTTTCTTTCTTCGTTTCTCCGTTTCTTTCTTCGTTTCACACGTTTCTTTGTTCGTTTCTCCGTTTCTTTGATCGTTTCTCCGTTTCTTTCTCCGCTTCTCGGGTTATTCCTTTCGTTTCTCCATTTATTCCTCCGATTCTCCGTTTCTTTCTTCGTTTCTCCGTTTCTTTCTTCGTTTCTTCGTTTCTCTTCGTTTCTCCGTTTATTTCTTCGTTTCGCCGTTTCTTTCTTCGTTTCTCCGTTTCTTTGTTCGTTTCTCCGTTTCTTTGTTCGTTTCTCCGTTTCTTTCTTCGTTTCTCCGTTTTTCTTTCTTCGTTTCTCCGTTTCCTTTCTTTCTTTCTCCCGTTCCTTTCTTCATTTCTCCGTTTCTTTCTTCGTTTCGCCGTTTCATTCTCCGTTGTGCGTTTCATTTTTCGTTTCTCCGTCTCTTTCTTCGTTTCTCCGTTTCTTTCTTCGTTTCTCCGTTTCTTCTTGTTTCTTCGTTTCTTTCTTCGTTTCTCCGTTTATTTCTTCGTTTCGCCGTTTCTTACTTCGTTTCTCCGTATCTTTGTTCGTTTCCCCGTTTCTTTCTTCGTTTCTCCGTCTCTTTCTTCGTTTCTCCGTTTCTTTCTTTCTTTCTCCGTTCCTTTCTTCATTTCTCCGTTTCTTTCTTCGTTTCGCCGTTTCATTCTCCGGTTGTGCGTTTCATTTTTCGTTTCTCCGTCTCTTTCTTCGTTTCTCCGTTTCTTTGTTCGTTTCTCCGTTTCTTTCTTCGTTTCTTCGTTTCTTTCTTCGTTTCTTCCGTTTATTTCTTCGTTTCGCCGTTTCTTTCTTCGTTTCTCCGTTTCTTTGTTCGTTTCCCGTTTCTTTCTTCGTTTCTCCGTTCTTCCTTTCTCGTTTCTCCGTTTCTTTCTTCGTTTCTACGTTTATTTCTTGTTTTCTCCATTTTTTTCTTCGTTTCTCCATTTATTTCTCCGTTTCTTCGTTTCTTTCTTCGTTTCTCCGTTTCTTTGTTCGTTTCCCCGTTTCTTTCTTCGTTTCTCCGTTTCTATGTTCGTTTCACCGTTTCTTCGCCGTTTCCTCTGTTTATTTCTTCGTTTCTTCGATTCTCCGTTTCTTTCTTCGTGTCTCCATTTCTTTCTTCGTTTCTCCGTTTATATCTTCGTTTCTCCATTATTTCTCCGTTTCTTTCTTCGTTTCTCCGATTCTTTCTTCGTTTCTCCGTTTATTTCTTCGTTTCTCCATTTATTTCTCCGTTTTCTCCGTTATTTCTACCGAATCTCCATTTATTTCTCCGATTCTCCGTTCTTTCTTCGCTTCTCCGTTTCTTTCTTCGTTTCTCCGTTTCTTTCTTCGTTTCTGCGTTTCTTTCTTCGGTTTCTCAGTTTCTTTCTTCGTCTCTCCGTTTTTTTCTTCGTTTCTCCGTTTCCTTGTTCGTTTCTCCGTTTATTTCTTCGTTTCTCTAATTTTTTCTCCGTTCCTTTCGTCGTTTCTCCGTTTCTTTGATCGTTTTCTCCGTTTCTTTCTTCGTTTCTCCGTTTATTTCTCCGTTTCTCCATTTATTTCTCCGTTTCTTTTCTTCGTTTCTTCGTTTCTTTCTTGGTTACTCCGTTTCTTTCTTCGTTTCTCCGTTTCTTTCTTACGTTTCTCCGTGTCTTTCTTCGTTTCTCCGTTTATTTCTTCGTTTTCTGCATTTATTTTCTCCGTTTCTCCGTTTATTTCTTCGATTCTGAATTTATTTCTCCAATTCTCCGTTTCTTTGTTCGTTTCTCCGTTTCTTTGTTCGTTTCTCCGTTTCCTTCTTCGTTTCTGCGTTTCTTTTCTTCGTTTCTTCATTTCTTTCTTCGTTTCTCCGTTTCTTTCTTCGTTTCAACCGTTTCTTTCTTCGTTTCTCAGTTTATTTCTTCGTTTCTCCATTTATTTCTCCGTTTCTCCGTTTCTTACTCGTTTCTCGTTCTTTGTTCGTTTCTCCGTTTCTTTTTCCGTTCTCGGTTTATTCTCTTCGTTTCTCCATTTCTTTTCTACCGTTTCTTTCTTTGTTTCTCCGATTCTTTGCTTCGTATCTCCGTTTCTTTTACTTTCTTCCGTTTCTTTCTTCGTTTCTCCGTTTCTTTCTTCGTTTCTCCGTTTCCTTGTCTTCCTCCTCGTTTATTTCTTCGTTTCTTCATTTACTTTCTCCGTTTCTCTATTCGTTTCTCCGTTTCTTTCTTCGTTTCTCCGTTTCTTAGTTCGTTTCTCCGTTTCCTCTTCGTTTCTCGTTTCTTTCTCGTTTCTTCATTTCTTCTTCGTTCTCCGCTTTCTTCTTCGTTTCTCCGTTTGCTTGTTCGTTTCTCTTTTATTTCTTCGTTTCTCCATTTATTTTTACCGTTTCTCCGTATCTTTCTTCGTTTCTCCGTTCTTTCTTCGTTTCTCCGTTCTTTCCTTTCGTTTCTGCCGTTTCTTTCTTCGTTTTCTCGTTTCCTTCGTTTCTCACGTTTCTTTCTTCGTTTCTCGTTTCTTTCTTCGTTTCTCCGTTTCTTTCTTCGTTTCTCCGTTTCTTTGTTCGTTTCTCCGTTTCCTTTTCGTTTCTTCGTTTCTTTCTTCGTTTCTTCATTTCTTTCTTCGTTTCTACCGTTTCTTTCTTCGTTTCTCCGTTTTTGCTTGTTCGCTTTCTCCATTTATTTCACCGTTTCTCCGTATCTTTCTTCGTTTCTCCGTTTCTTTGTTCGTTTCTCCGTTACTTTCTTCGTTTCTCCGTTTCTTTCTTCGTTTCTCCGTTTCGTTCTCCGTTTCTCGGTTTATTTCTTCGTTTCTCCATTTATTTCTCCGTTTCTTTCTTCGTTTCTTCGTTTCTTTCTTCGTTACTCCGTTTCGTTCTTCGTTTCTTCGTTTCTTTCTTCGTTTCTCCGTTTCTTTCTTCGTTTCTCCGTTTATTTCTTCGTTTCTCCATTTATTTCTCCGTTTCTCCGTTTCTGTCTTCCTTTCTCCGTTTCTATGTTCGTTTCTCCGTTTCTTTGTTCGTTTCTCCGTTCCTTTGTTCGTTTCTCCGTTTCTTTGTTCGCTTCTCCGTTTCTTTGTTCGTTTCTCCGTTTCTTTGTGCGTTCCTCCGTTTCTTTCTTCGTTTCTCCGTTTCTTTCTTCGTTTCTTTCTTCGTTTCTCCGATTCTTTCTTCGTTTCTCCGTTTCTTTCTACGTTTCTCCGTTACCTTGTTCGTTTCTCCGCTTATTTCTACGTATCTCCATTTATCTCTCCGTTTCTTTGTGCGTTCCTCCGTTTCTTTCTTCGTTTCTCCGTTTCTTTCTTCGTTTCTCCGTTTCTTTCTTCGTTACTCCGTTTCTTTCTTCGTTTCTCCGTTTCATTCTTCGTTTCCTCGTTTCTTTCTTCGTTTCTTTGTTTCTTTCTTCGTTACTCCGATTCTTTCTTCGTTTCAACGTTTCTTTGTTCGTTCCTCCGTTTCTTTCTCCGTTTCTCGGTCTATTTCTTCGTTTCTCCATTTATTTCTCCGATTCTCCGTTTCTTTCTTCGTTTCTCAGTTTCCTTCTTCGTTTCTCCGTTTCTTTCTTCGTTTCTCCGTTTATATCTTCGTTTCTCCATTTATTTCTCCGTTTCTTTCTTCGTTTCGCCGTTTCATTCTCCGTTTGTGCGTTTCATTTTTCGTTTCTCCGTCTCTTTCTTCGTTTCTCCGTTTCTTTGTTCGTTTCTCCGTTTCTTTCTTCGTTTCTTCGTTTCTTTCTTCGTTTCTCCGTTTATTTCTTCGTTTCGCCGTTTCTTTCTTCGTTTCTCCGTTTCTTTGTTCGTTTCTCCGTTTCTTTCTTCGTTTCTCCGTTTCTTTCTTCGTTTCTCCGTTTCTTTCTTCGTTTCTCCGTTTCTTTCTTTCTTTCTCCGTTCCTTTCTTCATTTCTCCGTTTCTTTCTTCGTTTCGCCGTTTCATTCTCCGTTGTGCGTTTCATTTTTCGTTTCTCCGTCTCTTTCTTCGTTTCTCCGTTTCTTTGTTCGTTTCTCCGTTTCTTTCTTCGTTTCTTCGTTTCTTTCTTCGTTTCTCCGTTTATTTCTTCGTTTCGCCGTTTCTTTCTTCGTTTCTCCGTTTCTTTGTTCGTTTCCCCGTTTCTTTCTTCGTTTCTCCGTCTCTTTCTTCGTTTCTCCGTTTCTTTCTTTCTTTCTCCGTTCCTTTCTTCATTTCTCCGTTTCTTTCTTCGTTTCGCCGTTTCATTCTCCGGTTGTGCGTTTCATTTTTCGTTTCTCCGTCTCTTTCTTCGTTTCTCCGTTTCTTTGTTCGTTTCTCCGTTTCTTTCTTCGTTTCTTCGTTTCTTTCTTCGTTTCTCCGTTTATTTCTTCGTTTCGCCGTTTCTTTCTTCGTTTCTCCGTTTCTTTGTTCGTTTCCCCGTTTCTTTCTTCGTTTCTCCGTTTCTTTCCTCGTTTCTCCGTTTCTTTCTTCGTTTCTACGTTTATTTCTTCGTTTCTCCATTTTTTTCTTCGTTTCTCCATTTATTTCTCCGTTTCTTCGTTTCTTTCTTCGTTTCTCCGTTTCTTTGTTCGTTTCCCCGTTTCTTTCTTCGTTTCTCCGTTTCTATGTTCGTTTCACCGTTTCTTTCGCCGTTTCTCTGTTTATTTCTTCGTTTCTTCGTTTCTCCGTTTCTTTCTTCGTGTCTCCATTTCTTTCTTCGTTTCTCCGTTTATATCTTCGTTTCTCCATTTATTTCTCCGTTTCTTTCTTCGTTTCTCCGATTCTTTCTTCGTTTCTCCGTTTATTTCTTCGTTTCTCCATTTATTTCTCCGTTTCTCCGTTTATTTCTACGAATCTCCATTTATTTCTCCGATTCTCCGTTTCTTTCTTCGCTTCTCCGTTTCTTTCTTCGTTTCTCCGTTTCTTTCTTCGTTTCTGCGTTTCTTTCTTCGTTTCTCAGTTTCTTTCTTCGTCTCTCCGTTTTTTTCTTCGTTTCTCCGTTTCCTTGTTCGTTTCTCCGTTTATTTCTTCGTTTCTCTAATTTTTTCTCCGTTCCTTTCGTCGTTTCTCCGTTTCTTTGATCGTTTCTCCGTTTCTTTCTTCGTTTCTCCGTTTATTTCTCCGTTTCTCCATTTATTTCTCCGTTTCTTTCTTCGTTTCTTCGTTTCTTTCTTGGTTACTCCGTTTCTTTCTTCGTTTCTCCGTTTCTTTCTTCGTTTCTCCGTGTCTTTCTTCGTTTCTCCGTTTATTTCTTCGTTTCTGCATTTATTTCTCCGTTTCTCCGTTTATTTCTTCGATTCTGAATTTATTTCTCCAATTCTCCGTTTCTTTGTTCGTTTCTCCGTTTCTTTGTTCGTTTCTCCGTTTCCTTCTTCGTTTCTGCGTTTCTTTCTTCGTTTCTTCATTTCTTTCTTCGTTTCTCCGTTTCTTTCTTCGTTTCACCGTTTCTTTCTTCGTTTCTCAGTTTATTTCTTCGTTTCTCCATTTATTTCTCCGTTTCTCCGTTTCTTACTTCGTTTCTCCGTTTCTTTGTTCGTTTCTCCGTTTCTTTTTCCGTTTCTCGGTTTATTTCTTCGTTTCTCCATTTATTTCTACGTTTCTTTCTTCGTTTCTCCGTTTCTTTGTTCGTATCTCCGTTTCTTTCTACGTTTCTCCGTTTCTTTCTTCGTTTCTCCGTTTCTTTCTTCGTTTCTCCGTTTCCTTGTTCGTTTCTCCGTTTATTTCTTCGTTTCTTCATTTACTTCTCCGTTTCTCTATTCGTTTCTCCGTTTCTTTCTTCGTTTCTCCGTTTCTTTGTTCGTTTCTCCGTTTCCTTCTTCGTTTCTTCGTTTCTTTCTTCGTTTCTTCATTTCTTTCTTCGTTTCTCCGTTTCTTTCTTCGTTTCTCCGTTTGCTTGTTCGTTTCTCCTTTTATTTCTTCGTTTCTCCATTTATTTCACCGTTTCTCCGTATCTTTCTTCGTTTCTCCGTTTCTTTCTTCGTTTCTCCGTTTCTTTCTTCGTTTCTGCGTTTCTTTCTTCGTTTCTCCGTTTCCTTCTTCGTTTCTCCGTTTCTTTCTTCGTTTCTCCGTTTCTTTCTTCGTTTCTCCGTTTCTTTCTTCGTTTCTCCGTTTCTTTGTTCGTTTCTCCGTTTCCTTCTTCGTTTCTTCGTTTCTTTCTTCGTTTCTTCATTTCTTTCTTCGTTTCTCCGTTTCTTTCTTCGTTTCTCCGTTTGCTTGTTCGTTTCTCCTTTTATTTCTTCGTTTCTCCATTTATTTCACCGTTTCTCCGTATCTTTCTTCGTTTCTCCGTTTCTTTGTTCGTTTCTCCGTTACTTTCTTCGTTTCTCCGTTTCTTTCTTCGTTTCTCCGTTTCGTTCTCCGTTTCTCGGTTTATTTCTTCGTTTCTCCATTTATTTCTCCGTTTCTTTCTTCGTTTCTTCGTTTCTTTCTTCGTTACTCCGTTTCGTTCTTCGTTTCTTCGTTTCTTTCTTCGTTTCTCCGTTTCTTTCTTCGTTTCTCCGTTTATTTCTTCGTTTCTCCATTTATTTCTCCGTTTCTCCGTTTCTGTCTTCCTTTCTACGTTTCTATGTTCGTTTCTCCGTTTCTTTGTTCGTTTCTCCGTTCCTTTGTTCGTTTCTCCGTTTCTTTGTTCGCTTCTCCGTTTCTTTGTTCGTTTCTCCGTTTCTTTGTGCGTTCCTCCGTTTCTTTCTTCGTTTCTCCGTTTCTTTCTTCGTTTCTTTCTTCGTTTCTCCGATTCTTTCTTCGTTTCTCCGTTTCTTTCTACGTTTCTCCGTTACCTTGTTCGTTTCTCCGCTTATTTCTTCGTATCTCCATTTATCTCTCCGTTTCTTTGTGCGTTCCTCCGTTTCTTTCTTCGTTTCTCCGTTTCTTTCTTCGTTTCTCCGTTTCTTTCTTCGTTACTCCGTTTCTTTCTTCGTTTCTCCGTTTCATTCTTCGTTTCCTCGTTTCTTTCTTCGTTTCTTTGTTTCTTTCTTCGTTACTCCGATTCTTTCTTCGTTTCAACGTTTCTTTGTTCGTTCCTCCGTTTCTTTCTCCGTTTCTCGGTCTATTTCTTCGTTTCTCCATTTATTTCTCCGATTCTCCGTTTCTTTCTTCGTTTCTCAGTTTCTTTCTTCGTTTCTCCGTTTCTTTCTTCGTTTCTCCGTTTATATCTTCGTTTCTCCATTTATTTCTCCGTTTCTTTCTTCGTTTCTCCGTTTCATTCTTCGTTTCTGCGCTTCATTGTTCGTTTCTCCGTATCTTTCTTCCTTTCTCCTTTTCTTTGTTCGTTTCTCCGTTTCTTTCTTCGCTTCTTCGTTTCTTTCTTCGTTTCTCCGTTTCTTTCCTCGTTTCTCCGTTTCTTTCTTCGTCTCTACGTTTATTTCTTCGTTTCTCCATTTATTTCTTCGTTTCTCCATTTATTTCTCCGTTTCTTCGTTTCTTTCTTCGTTACTCCGTTTCTTTCTTCGTTTCTCTGTTTCTTTCTTCGTTTCTCCGTTTCTTTCTTCGTTTCTCCATTTATTTCTTCGTTTCTCCAGTTATTTCTCCGTTTCTCCGTTTATTTCTTCGTTTCTCCATTTATTTCTCCGATTCTCCGTTTCTTTCTTCGTTTCTCCGTTTCTTTCTTCGTTTCTCAGTTTCTTTCTTCGTTTCTCCGTTTCTTTCTTCGTTTCTCCGTTTCCTTCTTCGTTTCTCCGTTTCCTTCTTCGTTTCTCCGTTTATTTCTTCGTTTCTCCAATTTTTTCTCCGTTCCTTTCATCGTTTCTCCGTTTATTTCTTCGTTTCTCCATTTATTTCTCCGTTTCGTTCTTCGTTTCTTCGTTTCTTTCTTCGTTACTCCGTTTCTTTCTTCGTTTGTCCGCTTATTTCTTCGTTTCTCCATTTATTTCTCCGTTTCTTTCTTCGTTTCTTCGTTTCATTCTTCGTTACTCCGTTTCTTTCTTCGTTTCTCCGTTTATTTCTTCGTTTCTCCATTTATTTCTCCGATTCTCCGTTTCTTTCTTCGTTTCAACGTTTCTTTGTTCGTTCCTCCGTTTCTTTCTCCGTTTCTCGGTCTATTTCTTCGTTTCTCCATTTATTTCTCCGATTCTCCGTTTCTTTCTTCGTTTCTCAGTTTCTTTCTTCGTTTCTCCGTTTCTTTCTTCGTTTCTCCGTTTATATCTTCGTTTCTCCATTTATTTCTCCGTTTCTTTCTTCGTTTCTCCGTTTCATTCTTCGTTTCTGCGCTTCATTGTTCGTTTCTCCGTATCTTTCTTCCTTTCTCCTTTTCTTTGTTCGTTTCTCCGTTTCTTTCTTCGCTTCTTCGTTTCTTTCTTCGTTTCTCCGTTTCTTTCCTCGTTTCTCCGTTTCTTTCTTCGTCTCTACGTTTATTTCTTCGTTTCTCCATTTATTTCTTCGTTTCTCCATTTATTTCTCCGTTTCTTCGTTTCTTTCTTCGTTACTCCGTTTCTTTCTTCGTTTCTCTGTTTCTTTCTTCGTTTCTCCGTTTCTTTCTTCGTTTCTCCATTTATTTCTTCGTTTCTCCAGTTATTTCTCCGTTTCTCCGTTTATTTCTTCGTTTCTCCATTTATTTCTCCGATTCTCCGTTTCTTTCTTCGTTTCTCCGTTTCTTTCTTCGTTTCTCAGTTTCTTTCTTCGTTTCTCCGTTTCTTTCTTCGTTTCTCCGTTTCCTTCTTCGTTTCTCCGTTTCCTTCTTCGTTTCTCCGTTTATTTCTTCGTTTCTCCAATTTTTTCTCCGTTCCTTTCATCGTTTCTCCGTTTATTTCTTCGTTTCTCCATTTATTTCTCCGTTTCGTTCTTCGTTTCTTCGTTTCTTTCTTCGTTACTCCGTTTCTTTCTTCGTTTGTCCGCTTATTTCTTCGTTTCTCCATTTATTTCTCCGTTTCTTTCTTCGTTTCTTCGTTTCATTCTTCGTTACTCCGTTTCTTTCTTCGTTTCTCCGTTTATTTCTTCGTTTCTCCATTTATTTCTCCGATTCTCCGTTTCTTTCTTCGTTTCTCCGTTTCTTTGTTCGTTTCTCCGTTTCATTCTTCGTTCCTCAGTTTCTTTCTTCGTTTCTCCGTTTCTTTCTTCGTTTCTCCGTTTCTTTCTTCGTTTCTCCGTTTCTTTCTTCGTTTCTTCGTTTCTTTCTTCGTTACTCCGTTTCTTTCTTCGTTTGTCCGCTTATTTCTTCGTTTCTCCATTTATTTCTCCGGTTCTTTCTTCGTTTCTTCGTTTCTTTCTTCGTTACTCCGTTTCTTTCTTCGTTTCTCCGTTAATTTCTTCGTTTCTCCAGTTATTTCTCCGTTTCTCCGTTTATTTCTTCGTTTCTCCATTTATTTCTTCGTTTATCCATTTATTTCTTCGTTTCTCCATTTTTTTCTCCGTTTCTTCGTTTCTTTCTTCGTTACTCCGTTTCTTTCTTCGTTTCTCAGTTTCATTCTTCGTTTCTCCGTTTCTTTCTTCGTTTCTCCGTTTATTTCTTCGTTTCTCCATTTATTTCTCCGTTTCTCCGTTTATTTCTTCGTTTCTCCATTTATTTCTCCGTTTGTTCGTTTCTTTCTTCGTTACTCCGTTTCTTTCTTCGTTTCTCCGTTTCTTTCTTCGTTTCTCCGTTTCTTTCTTCGTTTCTTCGTTTATTTCTTCGTTTCTCCATTTATTTCTCCGAAACTCCGTTTCTTTCTTCGTTTCTCCGTTTCTTTCTTCGTTTCTCTGTTTATTTCTTCGTTTCTCC
Source organism: Ptiloglossa arizonensis (assembly GCF_051014685.1). Taxonomy (NCBI): domain Eukaryota; kingdom Metazoa; phylum Arthropoda; class Insecta; order Hymenoptera; family Colletidae; genus Ptiloglossa; species Ptiloglossa arizonensis. The sequence goes on along the minus strand of NW_027478811.1, from coordinate 175,004 downwards.
ATTTCTTTCTCCGTTTCTCCGTTTCTTTCTTCGTTTCTCCGTTTGTTCCTTCGTTTCATCGTTTCTCCGTTTCTCCGTTTCTCGGTTTATTCCTTCGTTTCTCCATTTATTTCTCCGATTCTCCGTTTCTTTCTTCCTTTCTCCGTTTCTATCTTCGTTTCTCCGTTTCTTTCTTCGTTTCTCCGTTTCTTTCTTCGTTTCTCCGCTTTTTTCTTCGTTTCTCCGTTTCTTTCTTCGTTTCTCCGTTTCTTTGTTCGCTTCTCCGTTTCTTTCTTCGTTTCTCCGTTTCTTTCCTCGTTTCTCTGTTTCTTTCTTCGTTTCTCCGTTTATTTCTTCGTTTCTCCATTTATTTCTCCGTTTCTCCGTCTCTATCTTCGCTTCTCCGTTTCTTTGTTCGTTTCTCCGTTTCTTTGTTCGTTTCTCCGTTTCTTTTTTCGTTTCTCCGTTTCTTTGTTCGTTTGTCCGTTTCTTTTTCCGTTTCTCGGCTTGTTTCTTCGTTTCTCCATCTATTTCTCCGTTTCTTTCTTCGTTTCTCTGTTTCTTTCTTCGTTTCTCCGTTTCTTTCTTCGTTTCTGCGTTTCTTTCTTCGTTTCACCGTTTCTTTCTTCGTTTCTCCGTTTCTCGGTTTATTTCTTCGTTTCTCCATTTATTTCTCCGTTTCTTACTTCGTTTCTTCGTTTCTTTCTTCGTTACTTCTCTTCTTTTTCGTTTCTCCGTTTCGTTCTTAGTTTCTTCGTTTCTTTCTTCGTTTCTCCGTTTATTTCTTCGTTTCTCCATTTATTTCTCCGTTTCTCCGTTTCTTTCTTCGTTTCTCCGTTTCTTTGTTCGTTTCTCCGTTTCTTTCTCCGTTTCGTTCTTCGTTTCACCGTTTCTTTGTGCGTATCTCCGTTTCTTTCTTCGTTTCTCCGTTTCTTTCTTCGTTTCTCCGTTTCTTTCTTCGTTTCTCCGTTTCTTTCTTCGTTTCTTTCTACGTTTCTCCGTTTCTTTCTTCGTTTCTTCGTTTCTTTCTTCGTTACTCCGTTTCTTTCTTCGTTTGTCCGCTTATTTCTTCGTTTCTCCATTTATTTCTCCGGTTCTTTCTTCGTTTCTTCGTTTCTTTCTTCGTTACTCCGTTTCTTTCTTCGTTTCTCCGTTTATTTCTTCGTTTCTCCAGTTATTTCTCCGTTTCTCCGTTTATTTCTTCGTTTCTCCATTTATTTCTCCGTTTCTCCGTTTATTTCTTCGATTCTCCATTTATTTCTCCGATTCTCCGTTTCTTTCTTCGTTTCTCCGTTTCTTTGTTCGTTTCCCTGTTTCTTTCTTCGTTTCTCCGTTTCTTTCCTCGTTTCTCCGTTTCTTTCTTCGTCTCTACGTTTATTTCTTCGTTTATCCATTTATTTCTTCGTTTCTCCATTTATTTCTCCGTTTCTTCGTTTCTTTCTTCGTTACTCCGTTTCTTTCTTCGTTTCTCCGTTTCATTCTTCGTTTCTCCGTTTCTTTCTTCGTTTCTCCGTTTCTTTCTTCGTTTCTCCGTTTATTTCTTCGTTTCTCCATTTATTTCCCCGTCTCTCCGTTTATTTCTTCGTTTCTCCATTTATTTCTCCGTTTCTCCGTTTCTTTCTTCGTTTCTCCGTTTCTTTGTTCGTTTCTCCGTTTCTTTCTCCGTTTCGTTCTTCGTTTCACCGTTTCTTTGTGCGTTTCTCCGTTTCTTTCTTCGTTTCTCCGTTTCTTTCTTCGTTTCCTTGTTCGTTTCTCCGTTTCTTTCTCCGTTTCGTTCTTCGTTTCACCGTTTCTTTGTGCGTTTCTCCGTTTCTTTCTTCGTTTCTCCGTTTCTTTCTTCGTTTCTTTCTACGTTTCTCCGTTTCTTTCTTCGTTTCTCCGTTTATTTCTTCGTTTCTCCATTTATTTCTTCGTTTCTCCGTTTCTTTGTTCGTATCTCCGTTTCTTTGTTCGTATCTCCGTTTCTTTCTCCGTTTCTCAGTTTATTTCTTCGTTTCTCCATTTATTTCTCCGGCTCTCCGTTTCTTTCTTCGTTTCTCCATTTATGTCTCCGTTTCTCCGTTTCTTTGTTCGTTTCTCCGTTTCTTTTTTCGTTTCTCCGTTTCTTTGTTCGTTTCTCCGTTTCTTTGTTCGTTTCCCTGTTTCTTTCTTCGTTTCTCCGTTTCTTTCCTCGTTTCTCCGTTTCTTTCTTCGTCTCTACGTTTATTTCTTCGTTTCTCCATTTATTTCTCCGTTTCTCCGTTTATTTCTTCGATTCTCCATTTATTTCTCCGATTCTCCGTTTCTTTCTTCGTTTCTCCGTTTCTTTGTTCGTTTCCCTGTTTCTTTCTTCGTTTCTCCGTTTCTTTCCTCGTTTCTCCGTTTCTTTCTTCGTCTCTACGTTTATTTCTTCGTTTATCCATTTATTTCTTCGTTTCTCCATTTATTTCTCCGTTTCTTCGTTTCTTTCTTCGTTACTCCGTTTCTTTCTTCGTTTCTCAGTTTCATTCTTCGTTTCTCCGTTTCTTTCTTCGTTTCTCCGTTTATTTCTTCGTTTCTACATTTATTTCTCCGTTTCTCCGTTTATTTCTTCGTTTCTCCATTTATTTCTCCGTTTCTTCGTTTCTTTCTTCGTTACTCCGTTTCTTTCTTCGTTTCTCCGTTTCTTTCTTCGTTTCTCCGTTTCTTTCTTCGTTTCTCCGTTTATTTCTTCGTTTCTCCATTTATTTCTCCGAAACTCCGTTTCTTTCTTCGTTTCTCCGTTTCTTTCTTCGTTTCTCTGTTTATTTCTTCGTTTCTCCATTTCTTTCTCCGTTTCTCCGTTTCTTTCTTCGTTTCTCCGTTTGTTCCTTCGTTTCATCGTTTCTCCGTTTCTCCGTTTCTCGGTTTATTCCTTCGTTTCTCCATTTATTTCTCCGATTCTCCGTTTCTTCCTTCCTTTCTCCGTTTCTATCTTCGTTTCTCCGTTTCTTTCTTCGTTTCTCCGTTTCTTTCTTCGTTTCTCCGCTTTTTTCTTCGTTTCTCCGTTTCTTTCTTCGTTTCTCCGTTTCTTTGTTCGCTTCTCCGTTTCTTTCTTCGTTTCTCCGTTTCTTTCCTCGTTTCTCAGTTTCTTTCTTCGTTTCTCCGTTTATTTCTTCGTTTCTCCATTTATTTCTCCGTTTCTCCGTTTCTTTCATCGTTTTTCCGTTTCTTTCTTCGTTTCTCCGTTTCTTTCTTCGTTTCTCCGTTTCTTTCTTCGTTTCTCCGTTTCTTTCTTCGTTTCTCCGTTTATTTCTTCGTTTCTTCATTTATTTCTCCGTTCCTTTCTTCGTTTCTCCGTTTCTTCGTTTGTTTCTCCGTTTCTTTCTTCGTTTCTCTGTGTATTTCTTCGTTTCTCCATTTATTTCTCCGTTTCTCCGTCTCTATCTTCGCTTCTCCGTTTCTTTGTTCGTTTCTCCGTTTCTTTGTTCGTTTCTCCGTTTCTTTTTTCGTTTCTCCGTTTCTTTGTTCGTTTCTCCGTTTCTTTTTCCGTTTCTCGGCTTGTTTCTTCGTTTCTCCATCTATTTCTCCGTTTCTTTCTTCGTTTCTCTGTTTCTTTCTTCGTTTCTCCGTTTCTTTCTTCGTTTCTCCGTTTCTTTCTTCGTTTCACCGTTTCTTTCTTCGTTTCTCCGTTTCTCGGTTTATTTCTTCGTTTCTCCATTTATTTCTCCGTTTCTTACTTCGTTTCTTCGTTTCTTTCTTCGTTACTTCTCTTCTTTTTCGTTTCTCCGTTTCGTTCTTAGTTTCTTCGTTTCTTTCTTCGTTTCTCCGTTTATTTCTTCGTTTCTCCATTTCTTTCTCCGTTTCTCCGTTTCTTTCTTCGTTTCTCCGTTTCTTTGTTCGTTTCTCCGTTTCTTTCTCCGTTTCGTTCTTCGTTTCACCGTTTCTTTGTGCGTTTCTCCGTTTCTTTCTTCGTTTCTCCGTTTCTTTCTTCGTTTCTCCGTTTCTTTCTTCGTTTCTTCGTTTCTTTCTTCGTTACTCCGTTTCTTTCTTCGTTTGTCCGCTTATTTCTTCGTTTCTCCATTTATTTCTCCGGTTCTTTCTTCGTTTCTTCGTTTCTTTCTTCGTTACTCCGTTTCTTTCTTCGTTTCTCCGTTTATTTCTTCGTTTCTCCAGTTATTTCTCCGTTTCTCCGTTTATTTCTTCGTTTCTCCATTTATTTCTCCGTTTCTCCGTTTATTTCTTCGATTCTCCATTTATTTCTCCGATTCTCCGTTTCTTTCTTCGTTTCTCCGTTTCTTTGTTCGTCTCCCTGTTTCTTTCTTCGTTTCTCCGTTTCTTTCCTCGTTTCTCCGTTTCTTTCTTCGTCTCTACGTTTATTTCTTCGTTTATCCATTTATTTCTTCGTTTCTCCATTTATTTCTCCGTTTCTTCGTTTCTTTCTTCGTTACTCCGTTTCTTTCTTCGTTTCTCCGTTTCATTCTTCGTTTCTCCGTTTCTTTCTTCGTTTCTCCGTTTCTTTCTTCGTTTCTCCGTTTATTTCTTCGTTTCTCCATTTATTTCTCCGTTTCTCCGTTTATTTCTTCGTTTCTCCATTTATTTCTCCGTTTCTCCGCTTCTTTCTTCGTTTCTCCGTTTCTTTGTTCGTTTCTCCGTTTCTTTCTCCGTTTCGTTCTTCGTTTCACCGTTTCTTTGTGCGTTTCTCCGTTTCTTTCTTCGTTTCTCCGTTTCTTTCTTCGTTTCTTTGTTCGTTTCTCCGTTTCTTTCTCCGTTTCGTTCTTCGTTTCACCGTTTCTTTGTGCGTTTCTCCGTTTCTTTCTTCGTTTCTCCGTTTCTTTCTTCGTTTCTTTCTACGTTTCTCCGTTTCTTTCTTCGTTTCTCCGTTTATTTCTTCGTTTCTCCATTTATATCTCCGTTTCTCCGTTTCTTTGTTCGTATCTCCGTTTCTTTCTCCGTCTCTCAGTTTATTTCTTCGTTTCTCCATTTATTTCTCCGGCTCTCCGTTTCTTTCTTCGTTTCTCCATTTATGTCTCCGTTTCTCCGTTTCTTTGTTCGTTTCTCCGTTTCTTTTTTCGTTTCTCCGTTTCTTTGTTCGTTTCTCTGTTTCTTTGTTCGTTTCCCTGTTTCTTTCTTCGTTTCTCCGTTTCTTTCCTCGTTTCTCCGTTTCTTTCTTCGTCTCTACGTTTATTTCTTCGTTTCTCCATTTATTTCTCCGTTTCTCCGTTTATTTCTTCGATTCTCCATTTATTTCTCCGATTCTCCGTTTCTTTCTTCGTTTCTCCGTTTCTTTGTTCGTTTCCCTGTTTCTTTCTTCGTTTATCCGTTTCTTTCCTCGTTTCTCCGTTTCTTTCTTCGTCTCTACGTTTATTTCTTCGTTTATCCATTTATTTCTTCGTTTCTCCATTTATTTCTCCGTTTCTTCGTTTCTTTCTTCGTTACTCCGTTTCTTTCTTCGTTTCTCAGTTTCATTCTTCGTTTCTCCGTTTCTTTCTTCGTTTCTCCGTTTATTTCTTCGTTTCTACATTTATTTCTCCGTTTCTCCGTTTATTTCTTCGTTTCTCCATTTATTTCTCCGTTTCTTCGTTTCTTTCTTCGTTACTCCGTTTCTTTCTTCGTTTCTCCGTTTCTTTCTTCGTTTCTCCGTTTCTTTCTTCGTTTCTCCGTTTATTTCTTCGTTTCTCCATTTATTTCTCCGAAACTCCGTTTCTTTCTTCGTTTCTCCGTTTCTTTCTTCGTTTCTCTGTTTATTTCTTCGTTTCTCCATTTCTTTCTCCGTTTCTCCGTTTCTTTCTTCGTTTCTCCGTTTGTTCCTTCGTTTCATCGTTTCTCCGTTTCTCCGTTTCTCGGTTTATTCCTTCGTTTCTCCATTTATTTCTCCGATTCTCCGTTTCTTTCTTCCTTTCTCCGTTTCTATCTTCGTTTCTCCGTTTCTTTCTTCGTTTCTCCGTTTCTTTCTTCGTTTCTCCGCTTTTTTCTTCGTTTCTCCGTTTCTTTCTTCGTTTCTCCGTTTCTTTGTTCGCTTCTCCGTTTCTTTCTTCGTTTCTCCGTTTCTTTCCTCGTTTCTCTGTTTCTTTCTTCGTTTCTCCGTTTATTTCTTCGTTTCTCCATTTATTTCTCCGTTTCTCCGTTTCTTTCTTCGTTTCTCCGTTTCTTTCTTCGTTTCTCCGTTTATTTCTTCGTTTCTCCATTTATTTCTCCGAAACTCCGTTTCTTTCTTCGTTTCTCCGTTTCTTTCTTCGTTTCTCCGTTTATTTCTTCGTTTCTCCATTTATTTCTCCGAAACTCCGTTTCTTTCTTCGTTTCTCCGTTTCTTTCTTCGTTTCTCTGTTTATTTCTTCGTTTCTCCATTTCTTTCTCCGTTTCTCCGTTTCTTTCTTCGTTTCTCCGTTTGTTCCTTCGTTTCATCGTTTCTCCGTTTCTCCGTTTCTCGGTTTATTCCTTCGTTTCTCCATTTATTTCTCCGATTCTCCGTTTCTTTCTTCCTTTCTCCGTTTCTTTCTTCGTTTCTCCGTTTCTTTCTTCGTTTCTCCATTTATTTCTCCGATTCTCCGTTTCTTTCTTCCTTTCTCCGTTTCTTTCTTCGTTTCTCCGTTTCTTTCTTCGTTTCTCCGTTTCTTTCTTCGTTTCTCCGCTTTTTTCTTCGTTTCTCCATTTATTTCTCCGTTTCTCCGTTTCTTTCATCGTTTCTCCGTTTTTTTCTTCGTTTCTCCGTTTCTTTCTTCGTTTCTCCGTTTCTTTCTTCGTTTCTCCGCTTCTTTCTTCGTTTCTCCGTTTATTTCTTCGTTTCTTCATTTATTTCTCCGTTCCTTTCTTCGTTTCTCCGTTTCTTCGTTCGTTTCTCTGTTTCTTTCTTCGTTTCTCTGTGTATTTCTTCGTTTCTCCATTTATTTCTCCGTTTCTCCGTCTCTATCTTCGTTTCTCCGTTTCTTTGTTCGTTTCTCCGTTTCTTTGTTCGTTTCTCCGTTTCTTTTTTCGTTTCTCCGTTTCTTTGTTCGTTTCTCCGTTTCTTTTTCCGTTTCTCGGCTTGTTTCTTCGTTTCTCCATTTATTTCTCCGTTTCTTTCTTCGTTTCTCTGTTTCTTTCTTCGTTTCTCCGTTTCTTTCTTCGTTTCTCCGTTTCTTTCTTCGCTTCACCGTTTCTTTCTTCGTTTCTCCGTTTCTCGGTTTATTTCTTCGTTTCTCCATTTATTTCTCCGTTTCTTACTTCGTTTCTTCGTTTCTTTCTTCGTTACTTCTCTTCTTTTTCGTTTCTCCGTTTCGTTCTTAGTTTCTTCGTTTCTTTCTTCCTTTCTCCGTTTATTTCTTCGTTTCTCCATTTATTTCTCCGTTTCTCCGTTTCTTTCTTCGTTTCTCCGTTGCTTTGTTCGTTTCTCCGTTTCTTTCTCCGTTTCGTTCTTCGTTTCACCGTTTCTTTGTGCGTTTCTCCGTTTCTTTCTTCGTTTCTCCGTTTCTTTCTTCGTTTCTTTCTACGTTTCTCCGTTTCTTTCTTCGATTCTCCGTTTATTTCTTCGTTTCTCCATTTATTTCTCCGTTTCTCCGTTTCTTTGTACGTATCTCCGTTTCTTTCTCCGTGTCTCAGTTTATTTCTTCGTTTCTCCATTTATTTCTCCGGCTCTCCGTTTCTTTCTTCGTTTCTCCATTTATGTCTCCGTTTCTCCGTTTCTTTGTTCGTTTCTCCGTTTCTTTTTTCGTTTCTCCGTTTCTTTGTTCGTTTCTCCGTTTCTTTGATCGTTTCTCCGTTTCTTTGTTCGCTTCTCCGTTTCTTTCTTCGTTTCTCCGTTTATTTCTTCGTTTCTCCATTTATTTCTCCGTTTCTCCGTTTCTTTGTTCGTTTCTCCGTTTCTTTGTTCGTTTCTCCGTTTCTATGTCCGTTTCTCCGTTTCATTCTTCGTTTCTTTCTTCGTTACTCCGTTTCTTTCTTCGTTTCTTCGTTTCTTTCTTCGTTTCTCCGTTTCTTTCTTCGTTTCTCCGTTTCTTTCTTCGTTTCTCCATTTATATCTCCGTTTCTCCGTTTCTTTGTTCGTTTCTCCGTTTCTTTCTTCGTTTCTCCGTTTCTTCCTTCGTTTCTCCGTTTCTTTCTTCGTTTCACCGTTTCTTTCTTCGTTTCTCAGTTTATTTCTTCGTTTCTCCATTTATTTCTCCGTTTCTCCGTTTCTTTCTTCGTTTCTCCGTTTCTTTGTTCGTTTCTCCGTTTCTTTTTCCGTTTCTCGGTTTATTTCTTCGTTTCTCCATTTATTTCTACGTTTCCTTCTTCGTTTCTCCGTTTCTTTGTTCGTATCTCCGTTTCTTTCTACGTTACTCCGTTTCTTTCTTCGTTTCTCCATTTCTTTCTTCGTATCTCCGTTTCCTTGTTCGTTTCTCCGTTTATTTCTTCGTTTCTCCATTTATTTCTCCGTTTCTCTATTCGTTTCTCCGTTTCTTTCTTCGTTTCTCCGTTTCTTTGTTCGTTTCTCCGTTTCCTTCTTCGTTTCTTCGTTTCTTTCTTCGTTTCTTCATTTCTTTCTTCGTTTCTCCGTTTCTTTCTTCGTTTCTCCGATTCTTTCTTCGTTTCTGCGTTTCTTTCTTCGTTTCTCCGTTTCCTTCTTCGTTTCTCCGTTTCTTTCTTCGTTTCTCCGTTTCTTTCTTCGTTTCTCCGTTTCTTTCTTCGTTTCTCCGTTTCTTTGTTCGTTTCTCCGTTTCCTTCTTCGTTTCTTCGTTTCTTTCTTCGTTTCTTCATTTCTTTCTTCGTTTCTCCGTTTCTTTCTTCGTTTCTCCGTTTGCTTGTTCGTTTCTCCTTTTATTTCTTCGTTTCTCCATTTATTTCACCGTTTCTCCGTATCTTTCTTCGTTTCTCCGTTTCTTTGTTCGTTTCTCCGTTACTTTCTTCGTTTCTCCGTTTCTTTCTTCGTTTCTCCGTTTCTTTGTTCGTTTCTCCGTTTCTTTGTTCGTTTCTCCGTTTCTTTCTGCGTTTCTCCGTTTCTTTCTTCGTTTCTCCGTATCTTTCTTCGTTTCTCCGTTTCTTTGTTCGTTTCTCCGTTACTTTCTTCGTTTCTCCGTTTCTTTGTTCGTATCTCCGTTTCTTTCTTCGTTTCTCCGTTTCTTTCTTCGTTTCTCCGTTTCTTTCTTCGTTTCTCCGTTTCTTTGTTCGTTTCTCCGTTTCTTTCTTCGTTTCTTCGTTTCTTTCTTCGTTTCTTCATTTCTTTCTTCGTTTCTCCGTTTCTTTCTTCGTTTCTCCGTTTCTTTCTTCGTTTCTCCGTTTCTTTGTTCGTTTCTCCGTTTCTTTCTTCGTTTCTCCGTTTCTTTGTTCGTTTCTCCGTTTCATTTTCCGTTTCTCGGTTTATTTCTTCGTTTCTCCATTTACTTCTACGTTTCTTTCTTCGTTTCTCCGTTTCTTTGTTCGTATCTCCGTTTCTTTCTACGTTTCTCCGTTTCTTTCTTCGTTTCTCCATTTCTTTCTTCGTTTCTCCGTTTCCTTGTTCGTTTCTCCGTTTATTTCTTCGTTTCTCCATTTATTTCTCCGTTTCTCTATTCGTTTCTCCGTTTCTTTCTTCGCTTCTCCGTTTCTTTGTTCGTTTCTCCGTTTCCTTCTTCGTTTCTTCGTTTCTTTCTTCGTTTCTTCATTTCTTTCTTCGTTTCTCCGTTTCTTTCTTCGTTTCACCGTTTCTTTCTTCGTTTCTCAGTTTATTTCTTCGTTTCTCCATTTATTTCTCCGTTTCTCCGTTTCTTTCTTCGTTTCTCCGTTTCTTTGTTCGTATCTCCGTTTCTTTCTACGTTTCTCCGTTCCTTTTCGTTTCTCCGTTTCGTTCTTAGTTTCTTCGTTTCTTTCTTCGTTTCTCCGTTTATTTCTTCGTTTCTCCATTTATTTCTCCGTTTCTTCCTTCGTTTCTCCGTTTCTTTGTTCGTATCTCCGTTTCTTTCTTCGTTTCGCCGTTTCTTTCTTCGTTTCTCCGTTTCTTTCTTCGTTTCTCCGTTTCTTTGTTCGTTTCTCCGTTTCCTTCTTCGTTTCTTCGTTTCTTTCTTCGTTTCTTCATTTCTTTCTTCGTTTCTCCGTTTCTTTCTTCGTTTCTCCGTTTGCTTGTTCGTTTCTCCTTTTATTTCTTCGTTTCTCCATTTATTTCACCGTTTCTCCGTATCTTTCTTCGTTTCTCCGTTTCTTTGTTCGTTTCTCCGTTACTTTCTTCGTTTCTCCGTTTCTTTCTTCGTTTCTCCGTTTCTTTCTTCGTTTCTCCGTTTCTTTGTTCGTTTCTCCGTTTCTTTCTTCGTTTCTCCGTTTCTTTCTTCGTTTCTCCGTTTCTTTCTTCGTTTCACCGTTTCTTTCTTCGTTTCTCCGTTTCTTTCTTCGTTTCTCCGTTTCTTTCTTCGTTTCACCGTTTCTTTCTTCGTTTCTCAGTTTATTTCTTCGTTTCTCCATTTATTTCTCCGTTTCTCCGTTTCTTTCTTCGTTTCTCCGTTTCTTTCTTCGTTTCACCGTTTCTTTCTTCGTTTCTCAGTTTATTTCTTCGTTTCTCCATTTATTTCTCCGTTTCTCCGTTTCTTTCTTCGTTTCTCCGTTTCTTTGTTCGTTTCTCCGTTTCTTTTTCCGTTTCTCGGTTTATTTCTTCGTTTCTCCATTTATTTCTACGTTTCTTTCTTCGTTTCTCCGTTTCTTTGTTCGTATCTCCGTTTCTTTCTACGTTTCTCCGTTTCTTTCTTCGTTTCTCCATTTCTTTCTTCGTTTCTCCGTTTCCTTGTTCGTTTCTCCGTTTATTTCTTCGTTTCTCCATTTATTTCTCCGTTTCTCTATTCGTTTCTCCGTTTCTTTCTTCGCTTCTCCGTTTCTTTGTTCGTTTCTCCGTTTCCTTCTTCGTTTCTTCGTTTCTTTCTTCGTTTCTTCATTTCTTTCTTCGTTTCTCCGTTTCTTTCTTCGTTTCACCGTTTCTTTCTTCGTTTCTCAGTTTATTTCTTCGTTTCTCCATTTATTTCTCCGTTTCTCCGTTTCTTTCTTCGTTTCTCCGTTTCTTTGTTCGTTTCTCCATTTCTTTTTCCGTTTCTCGGTTTATTTCTTCGTTTCTCCATTTATTTCTACGTTTCTTTCTTCGTTTCTCCGTTTCTTTGTTCGTTTCTCCGTTTCTTTCTTCGTTTCTTCGTTTCTTTCTTCGTTTCTTCATTTCTTTCTTCGTTTCTCCGTTTCTTTCTTCGTTTCTCCGTTTGCTTGTTCGTTTCTCCTTTTATTTCTTCGTTTCTCCATTTATTTCACCGTTTCTCCGTATCTTTCTTCGTTTCTCCGTTTCTTTCTTCGTTTCTCCGTTTCTTTCTTCGTTTCTGCGTTTCTTTCTTCGTTTCTCCGTTTCCTTCTTCGTTTCTCCGTTTCTTCCTTCGTTTCTCCGTTTCTTTCTTCGTTACTCCGTTTCTTTCTTCGTTTCTCCGTTTCTTTGTTCGTTTCTCCGTTTCCTTCTTCGTTTCTTCGTTTCTTTCTTCGTTTCTTCATTTCTTTCTTCGTTTCTCCGTTTCTTTCTTCGTTTCTCCGTTTGCTTGTTCGTTTCTCCTTTTATTTCTTCGTTTCTCCATTTATTTCACCGTTTCTCCGTATCTTTCTTCGTTTCTCCGTTTCTTTGTTCGTTTCTCCGTTACTTTCTTCGTTTCTCCGTTTCTTTCTTCGTTTCTCCGTTTCTTTGTTCGTTTCTCCGTTTCTTTGCTCGTTTCTCCGTTTCTTTCTTCGTTTCTCCGTTTCTTTCTTCGTTTCTCCGTTTCTTTCTTCGTTTCACCGTTTCTTTCTCCGTTTCTCGGTTTATTTCTTCGTTTCTCCATTTATTTCTCCGTTTCTTTCTTCGTTTCTTCGTTTCTTTCTTCGTTACTCCGTTTCGTTCTTCGTTTCCCGTTTCTTTCTTCGTTTCTCCGTTTCTTTCTTCGTTTCTCCGTTTATTTGTTCGTTTCTCCATTTATTTCTCCGTTTCTCCGTTTCTGTGTTCCTTTCTCCGTTTCTATGTTCGTTTCTCCGTTTCTTTGTTCGTTTCTCCGTTCCTTTGTTCGTTTCTCCGTTTCTTTCTTCGCTTCTCCGTTTCTTTGTTCGTTTCTCCGTTTCTTTGTGCGTTCCTCCGTTTCTTTCTTCGTTTCTCCGTTTCTTTCTTCGTTTCTTTCTTCGTTTCTCCGATTCTTTCTTCGTTTCTCCGTTTCTTTCTTCGTTTCTCCGTTTCCTTGTTCGTTTCTCCGCTTATTTCTTCGTATCTCCATTTATCTCTCCGTTTCTTTGTGCGTTCCTCCGTTTCTTTCTTCGTTTCTCCGTTTCTTTCTTCGTTTCTCCGTTTCTTTCTTCGTTACTCCGTTTCTTTCTTCGTTTCTCCGTTTCATTCTTCGTTTCCTCGTTTCTTTCTTCGTTTCTTTGTTTCTTTCTTCGTTACTCCGATTCTTTCTTCGTTTCTCCGTTTCTTTGTTCGTTCCTCCGTTTCTTTCTCCGTTTCTCGGTCTATTTCTTCGTTTCTCCATTTATTTCTCCGATTCTCCGTTTCTTTCTTCGTTTCTCAGTTTCTTTCTTCGTTTCTCCGTCTCTTTCTTCGTTTCTCCGTTTATATCTTCGTTTCTCCATTTATTTCTCCGTTTCTTTCTTCGTTTCTCCGTTTCATTCTTCGTTTCTGCGCTTCATTGTTCGTTTCTCCTTATCTTTCTTCCTTTCTCCTTTTCTTTGTTCGTTTCTCCGTTTCTTTCTTCGCTTCTTCGTTTCTTTCTTCGTTTCTTTCTTCGTTTCTCCGTTTCTTTCTTCGTTTCTCCGTTGGTTTCTTCGCTTCTCCGTTTATTTCTTCGTTTCTCCGTTTCTTTCTTCGTTTCTCCGTTTATTTCTTCGTTTCTCCATTTATTTCTCCGTTCCTCCGTTTATTTCTTCGTTTCTCCGCTTCTTTGTTCGTTTCTCCATTTCTTTGTTCGTGTCTCCGTTTATTTCCTCGTTTCTCCGTTTCTTTCTTCGTTTCTCCGTTTACTTCTTCGTTTCTCCGTTTATTTCTTCGTTTCTCCATTTATTTCTCCGTTCCTCCGTTTCTTTCTTCGTTTCTCCGCTTCTTTGTTCGTTTCTCCATTTCTTTGTTCGTATCTCCGTTTCTTTCTTCGCTTCTCCGCTTCTTTGTTCGTTTCTCCATTTCTTTGTTCGTATCTCCGTTTCATTCTTCGTTCCTCCGTTTCTTTCTTCGTTTCTCCGTTTCTTTCTTCGTTCCTCCGTTTCTTTCTTCGTTTCTCCGTTTCTTTCTTCGTTTCTCCGTTTCCTTGTTCATTTCTCCGTTTATTTCTTCTTTTCTCCATTTATTTCCCCGTTTCTTTGTTCGTTTCTCCGATTCTTTGTTCGTTTCTCCGTTTCTTTCTCCGTTTCTTTGTTCGTTTCTCCGTTTATTTCTTCGTCACCCCATTTATTTCTTCGTTTCTTCGTTTCTTTCTTCATTTCTCCGTTTCTTTCTTCGTTTCTCCGTTTCTTCCTTCGTTTCATCGTTTATCCGTTTCTGCGTTTCTCGGTTTATTCCTTCGTTTCTCCATTTATTTCTCCGATTCTCCGTTTCTTTCTTCGTTTCTCCGTTTCTTTCTTCGTTTCTTCGTTTCTTTCTTCGTTACTCCGTTGCTTTCTCCGATTCTCGGTTTATTTCTTCGTTTCTCCGTTTCTTTCTTCGTTTCTACGTTTATTTCTTCGTTTCTCCATTTATTTCTCCGTTTCTTCGTTTCTTTCTTCGTTTCTCAGTTTCGTTCCTCGTTTCTCCGTTTCTTTCTTCGTTTCTACGTTTATTTCTTCGTTTCTCCATTTACTTCTCCGTTTCTCCGTTTCTTTGTTCGTTTCTGCGTTTCATTGGTCATTTCTCCGTTTCTTTCTCCGTTTATCGGCTTACTTCTTCGTTCCTCCATTTATTTCTCCGATTCTCCGTTTCTTTCTTCGTTTCTACGTTTCTTTCTTCGTTACTCCGTTTCTTCCTTCGTTTCTCCGCTTCTCTCTTCGTTTCTCCGATTCTTTCTCCGATTCTCCGTTTCTTTGTTCGTTTCTCCATTTCTTTGGTCGTTTCTCCGTTTCTTTGTTCGTTTCTCCGTTTCTTTCTTAGTTTCTCCGTTTATTTCTTCGTTTCCCCATTTATTTCTTAGTTTCTCCGTTTCATTGTTCGTTTCTCCGTTTATTTCTCCGTTTCTCCGTTTCTTTCTTCGTTTCTCCGTTTATATCTTCGTTTCTCCATTTATTTCTCCGTTTCTTTCTTCGTTTCTCCGTTTCATCCTTCGTTTCTCCGTTTCTTTCTTCGATTCTCCGTTTCTTTGTTGGTTTCTCCGTTTCTTTCTTTGTTTCTCCGTTTGTTTCTTCATTTCTCCGATTCTTTCTTCGTTTCTCCGTTTCTTTCTCCGTTTCGTTCTTCGTTTCTCCGCTTCTTTCTACGTTTCTGCTTTCTTTCATCGTTGCTTCGTTTCTCCGTTTCTTTCTTCGTTTTTCCGTTTATATCTTCGTTTCTCCATTTATTTCTCCGTTTCTTTCTTCGTTTCTCCGTTTCATCCTTCGTTTCTCCGTTTCTTTCTTCGTTTCTCCGTTTCTTTCTTCGTTTCTCCGTTTATTTCTTCGTTTCTCCATTTATTTCTCCGTTTCTTTCTTCGTTTCTCCGTTTCTTTGTTCGTTTCTCCGTTTCATTGATCGTTTCTCCGTTTCTTTCTCCGTTTCTCGGTTTATTGCTTCGTTTCTCCAATTATTTCTCCGATTCTCCGTTTCTTTCTTCGTTTCTTCGTTTCTTTCTTCGTTACTCCGTTTCTTCCTTCGTTTCTCCGTTTCTCTCTTCGTTTCTCCGTTTCTTTCTCCGTTTCTCGGTTTCTTTCTTCGTTTCTCCGTTTCTTTGTTCGTTTCTCCGTTTCATTCATCGTTTCTCCGTTTCTTTCCCGTTTTTCGGTTTATTTCTTCGTGTCTCCATTTATTTCTCCGATTCCCCGTTTCTTTCTTCGTTTCTTCGTTTCTTTCTTCGTTTCTCCGTTTCTTTGTTCGTTTCTCCGTTTCTTTCTCCGTTTCTCCGTTTCTTTGTTCGTTTCTCCGTTTATTTCTTCGTTTCTCCATTTATTTCTCCGTCTCTCCGTTTCGTTCTTCGTTTCACCGTTTCTTTGTTCGTTTCTCCATTTCTTTCTTCGTTTCTCCGTTTCTTTCTTCGTTTCTTTCTTCGTTTCTCCGTTTCTTTCTTCGTTTCTCCGTTTATTTCTCCGTTTCTTTCTTCGTTTCTCCGTTTCTCTGTTCGTATCTCCGTTTCTTTCTTCGTTTCTCCGTTTCTTTCTTCGCTTCTCCGTTTCTTTCTTCGTTTCTGCGTTTCTTTGTTCGTTTCTCCGTTTCTTTCTTCGTTTCTCCGTTTCTTTGTTCGTTTCTCCGTTTCTTTCTTCGTTTCTCCGTTTCTTTCTTCGTCTCTCCGTTTCTTTCATCGTTTCACCGTTTCTTTCTTCGTTTCTCAGTTTATTTCTTCGTTTCTCCATTTATTTCTCCGTTTCTCCGTTTCTTTCTTCGTTTCTCCGTTTCTTTGTTCGTTTCTCCGTTTCTTCTTCCGTTTCTCGGTTTATTTCTTCGTTTCTCCATTTATTTCCACGTTTCTTTCTTCGTTTCTCCGTTTCTTTGTTCGTATCTCCGTTTCTTTCTACGTTTCTCCGTTTCTTTCTTCGTTTCTCCGTTTCCTTGTTCGTTTCTCCGTTTATTTCTTCGTTTCTCCATTTATTTCTCCGTTTCTCTATTCGTTTCTCCGTTTCTTTCTTCGTTTCTCCGTTTCTTTATTCGTTTCTCCGTTTCTTTCTTCGTTTCTCCGTTTCTTTCTTCGTTTCTCCGTTTCTTTCATCGTTTCTCCGTTTCTTTCTTCGTTTCTACGTTTATTTCTTCGTTTCTCCATTTATTTCTCCGTTTCTTCGTTTCTTTCTTCGTTTCTCCGTTTCTTTCTTCGTTTCTCCGTTTCTTTCTTCGTTTCTCCGTTTATTTCTTCGTTTCTCCATTTATTTCTCCGATTCTGTATTTCTTTCTACGTTTCTTTCTTCGTTGCTCCGTCTCTTCCTTCGTTTCATCGTTTCTCCGTTTCTCCGTTTGTCGGTTTATTCCTTCGTTTCTCCATTTATTTCTCCGATTCTCCGTTTCTTTCTTCGTTTCTTCGTTTCTTTGTTCGTTTCTCCGTTTCTTTGTTCGTTTCTCCGTTTCTTTCTTCGCTACTCCGTTTCTTCCTTCGTTTCTCCGCTTCACTCTTCGTTTCTCCGTTTCTTTCTCCGATTCTCCGTTTCTTTCTTCGTTTCTCCATTTATTTCTCCGTTTCTCCGTTTCTTTCTTCGTTCTCCGTTTCCTTGCTCGTTTCTCCGTTTATTTCTTCGTTTCTCCATTTATTTCTCCGTTTCTCCGTTTCTTTCTTCATTTCTCCGTTTCTTTGTTCGTTTCTCCGTTTCTTTGTTCGTTTCTCCGTTTCTTTCTTCGTTTCTCCGTTTCTTTCTTCGTTTCTCCGTTTCTTTCTTCGTTTCTCCGTTTTTTTGTTCGTTTCTCCGTTTCCTTGTTCGTTTCTCCGTTTATTTCTTCGTTTCGCCGTTTCTTTCTTCGTTTCTCCGTTTCTTTGTTCGTTTCTCCGTTTCTTCCTGCGTCTCATCGTTTCTCTCTTCGTTACTCCGTTTCTTTCTTCGTTTCTCAGTTTCTTTCCTCGCTTCTCCGTTTCTTTCTTCGTTTCTCCATTTATTTCTCCGTTTCTCCGTTTCTTTCTTCGTTTCTCCATTTCTTTGTTTGTTTCTCCGATTCCTTGTTCGTTTCTCCGTTTCTTTCTCCGTTTCTCCGTTTCTTTGTTCGTTTCTCCGTTTCTTTGTTCGTTTCTCCGGTTCTTTCTTCGTTTCTCCGTTTCTGTGTTAGTTTCTCCGTTTCTTTCTTCGTTTCTCCGTATCTTTCTTCGTTTCTCCGTTTCCTTGTTAGTTTCTCCGTTTATTTCTTCGTTTCTCCATTTGTTTCTCCGTTTCTCCGTTTCTTTCTTCATTTCTCCGTTTCTTTGTTCGTTTCTCCGTTTCTTTGTTCGTTTCTCCGTTTCTTTCTTCGTTTCTCCGTTTCTTTCTTCGTTTCTCCGTTTCTTTCTTCGTTTCTCCGTTTTTTTGTACGTTTCTCCGTTTCCTTGTTCGTTTCTCCGTTTATTTCTTCGTTTCTCCGTTTCTTTCTTCGTTTCTCCGTTTCTTTGTTCGTTTCTCCGTTTCTTCCTGCGTCTCATCGTTTCTCTCTTCGTTACTCCGTTTCTTTCTTCGTTTCTCAGTTTCTTTGCTCGCTTCTCCGTTTCTTTCTTCGTTTCTCCATTTATTTCTCCGTTTCTCCGTTTCTTTCTTCGTTTCTCCATTTCTTTGTTTGTTTCTCCGATTGCTTGTTCGTTTCTCCGTTTCTTTCTCCGTTTCTCCGTTTCTTTGTTCGTTTCTCCGTTTCTTTTTTCGTTTCTCCGGTTCTTTCTTCGTTTCTCCGTTTCGTTGTTAGTTTCTCCGTTTCTTTCTTCGTTTCTCCGTATCTTTCTTCGTTTCTCCGTTTCCTTGTTAGTTTCTCCGTTTATTTCTTCGTTTCTCCATTTGTTTCTCCGTTTCTCCGTTTCTTTCATCGTTTCACCGTTTCTTTGTTCGTTTCTCCGTTTCTTTCTTCGTTTCTCCGTTTCTTTGTTCGTTTCTCCGTTTCTTTCTTCGTTTCTCCGTTTCTTTGTTCGTTTCTCCGTTTCTTTGTTCGTTTCTCCGTTTCTTTGTTCGTTTCTCCGTTTCTTTCTTCGTTTCTTCGTTTCTTTCTTCGTTACTCCGTTTCTTTCTTTGTTTCTCCGTTTCTTTCTCCGTTTCTCGGTTTATTTCTTCGTTTCTCCATTTATTTCTCCGTTTCTTTCTTCGTTTCTCCATTTATTTCTCCGTTTCTTTCTTCGTTACTCCGTTTCTTTCTTCGTTTCTCCGTTTGTTTCTTCGTTTCTCCGTTTCTTTTTCCGTTTCTCAATTTATTTCTTCGTTTCTCCAATTATTTCTCCGTTTCTTTCATCGTTTCTTTCTTCGTTACTCCGTTTCTTTCTTCGTTTCTCTGTTTCTTTGTTCTATTCTACGTTTCTTTCTCCGTTTCTCGCTTTATTTCTTCGTTTCTGCATTTATTTCTCCGTTTCTTTCTTCGTTACTCCGTATCTTTCTTCGTTTCTCCGTTTCTTTCTTCGTTTCTCCGTTTCTTTCTTCGTTTCTCCGTTTCTTTCTTCGTTTCTCCGTTTATTTCTTCGTTTCTCCATTTATGTCTCCGTATCTCCATTTCTTTCTTCATTTCTCCGTTTCTTTGTTCGTTTCTCCGTTTCTTTGTTCGTTTCTCCGTTTCTTTCTTCGTTTCTCCGTTTCTTTGTTCGTTTCTCCGTTTCTTTCTCCGTTTCTCGGTTTATTTCTTCGTTTTCCCGTTTCTCTCTTCGTTTCTTCGTTTCTTTCTTCATTTCTCCGTTTCTTTCTTCGTTTCTTCGTTTCCCCGTTTCTCCGTTTCTCCGTTTCTCCGTTTCTCCGTTTCTCCGTTTCTCCGTTTCTCCGTTTCGATTAAATGATTATAATAGTTATAATTTCTATTATAAATCATTTGAGCTATATTTAAATTGTACACTAATACTCTAAATACATATTTAATATATTTTTTAATCTCTTTAGCCTCCAGAAGAATTTTATTTATACTATTTACTATATATAATAATTTACACAGTATCGGAAAGATATCTAATTATTTATTTATAATGATTTTTTTTTTCACTTATCTTAAAAATTTGGATGCACTCTTTAACTGTTCGATTCATTTCTTTAATTTATTCATTAAATTGAATTAATCTATTCTTTATAATAACTTTAATAGAATTAATCTCGATAATTATTATAGAACTCATATTAAAATTTAATAATGAAATTTATTTTATTTGCCTAATTAATGTAATTATTGCCCCTATCATTTGCTTAAACAAAAAAATCAATCATAATAATTATAGGATATTCATCTGTTATACAAACATCTATTATAGTTATTTTATTAATAATTAACAAAAATAAATTTTTAACATATTTCATTTTATATTCAATAATTTCTTTAATTTTAATTTTTATATTTAAAATAATAAAGATTAACTCTTCTTCCTTATTTAATATATTAACCTCTAATAAAAGAAAAATTATTTTATACTCAATAATTCTTATGTACACAAATTTCCCACCTATAGCACCCTTTATACTGAAATGAATCGTCCTAGAAACATTAATAAATTCAAGAATAAAATTTACCGTGGAAGGTTTAGTTTTACATTTATTCGAAAGATGAAACATACAAAAGTTTGTACAAAGGTATTTATTTATTTTATCGCACGGTAGGGAATATCATACAAATGGAAATACTTATCTCTAATGTCGGTAAATTGTACTTGTCGCGCCATCTATTTGTGGAAATTAGAACAATTCCTCGACAAGCTTGAGCGTTTCTCCGCCAGGTGTTTTCACCTCTTAAGTGTAGTTTAACCCTTTCTCCAATAGATGGCAACCCATGTAATTACCACGTTACAGGGATTTGTAATTGCGGGTTCAGAATATATTTGCATACATACAAACTATAATTCCGATATGTAGCGAAATATTCATTTATTTTATCGCACGGTTTCTTCGATTGTATTTGTTCGATCTAACCAAATACTTCAAGAAATTGATGGCTTTGTAGCCATTATTTATACCGGAACATTGTGAAAAATTGTTTAATCTACGGTCCAACGACGGTTGTTAATTATTATGATAAATAAACGTCAAGATATTGCGAAATCTGCGAAGGCGAACGGTTTCGGTGAATGTTTGTTCATTTCCGCCATTGTTACTAACATTTATGTATGTTCCCAATTTTAATCGAACAATGTGCATCCTATTTATGCATTGAAAATGATTAAGTACCTCATAGAAATTAATTTGGATCGATATTCAAACTAAAACGTGTTTCGTAAAGTTTTATAGCAGGGAAAGTAACAATTGTTTGTTAAATACATCAATTTAACATTTGCTTAATTCTTATAATTTACACAATACGCGTAGTAGTTGCATTTTTTATTTAAAAGCGCTGAAATTCAATTAATCGCTTTTCTAGATGCAACAATCATAGCGATGGACGCTTGTGAATCGGTCATCGATACGTGTAACCTTGAGAATGTCAGTTTGATCTCAACGAAAAATTCCATCGCGAGCAATGAATATTTCGATTAAATGATATTTTAAGCCTTTATTTATACTAGGGCATTGTTAATAATTATTTAAACTATGGTACTACGACAATTGTTAATAATTATGATAAATAAACATCAAGATATTGCAAAATCTGCGAAGGCGAATAGTTTCGGTGAATGTTTATTCATTTCCGCGAGTTTTACTAACATTCATGCATGTTCCCAATATTAATCGAACAATGTTCATCTTATTGATGCATTACAAATGATTAAGAACTTATAGAAATTAATTTTGATCGAGCTTCGATGTAAAGAGATGATTCTTAAAGTTTTAAAATGAAAAGTGAAGTAATTTATTACTATAATTTGGTTTAAAAAATCAATTCTTTTGTCAGACATCTAATGATTTGATTTAATTAAATATTATATGAGTAGGTTAAAATTTAATTTTGGTTGTTAATTCAATTAATAAAGTTTGAATAATTAGTTCTTTCCACAACAATTGGCATAAATCTGTGATTAGCTCCGCAGATTTCAGAACATTGTCCGAAAAATACTCCAGGTCGATTAGTAATTAAATTTATTTGGTTAATTCGCCCTGGTACTGAGTCTATTTTTAAGCCTAAAGACGGAACAGTTCAAGAGTGAATTACGTCGTTTGATGTTGTTAATATTCGAATTAGTGTATTAGATGGAATAATTATTCCATTATCTACGTCTAGGAGACGAAAAATGTAAATATTATTTAAATCTTTATCTATATAGGAGTCAAAATTTAAATTATTAAATTCTGGGTATTCATAGGATCAATATCATTGGTGCCCAATTGATTTGATTGTTAAGTATACGGGTATTCATAGTTCATCAATAAAATATAGGGTTTTTAAAGAAGGAAGTGCAATTACTCCTAAAATTATTATTGGGAGTAAAGTTCATACAATTTCAATATGATGATTTTTAAGTAAAAATCGATTGATAAATTTATTAGTAAAAATATCTAATATAATTATTAGAGTTAATGAAGAGATTATAATTATTATAATTATTGTGAAGTTGTGAAAAAGATTTAAATTATCGGCATATGGCGAATTGGGGTCTTGGAAATTAATTATTTTTCAATGAGACATTTTTAATAAAAATATTAAATTTTATAAATGAATCTTAAATTCATGCACTAATCTGCCATATTAAGATTTGTTTTTAATAATTAGAGGAATAGAGAGGAATGAGTGGTCTTTTGGGGAAAAGTTTTGGGGTCATTCTAGTGATGATTGATTAAATTTAAATATAGCTAGACGTTTAGTTATAAATCTCTCCAATATAATAAACAAGAGTAAAATTATTCTTTTGAATGAAATTATTGAGCCAATAGATGATAATAAATTTTCACAGTAGTAGGAATCCGGGTAATCTGAATAACGTCGAGGTATTCCTATCATTCCGAAAAAATGCTGAAGGAAAAAAGTTATATTTACCCCAATAAATATTATATAAAATTGAGTTTTAAGATAAAATTGATTTAGGGTAAATCCTGTGAATAAAGGGAATCAATGAATTAATGAAGCAATAATAGAAAATACTGCTCCTATTGACAGTACATAGTGGAAATGAGAGACAACATAGTATGTATCATGTAGTATAATATCAATAGATGAGTTTGATAATATAATTCCTGTTAATCCTCCTATTGTAAATAAAAAAATAAAGCCAAATTATCAAATAATAGAAGGATTAATAATAAATTTTGACCCGTAGTACGTAGCTAGTCATCTAAATACTTTGATTCCTGTGGGAATTGCAATGATTATAGTTGCCGAAGTGAAATAAGCTCGTGTGTCTACATCTAAGCCTACTGTGAATATGTGATGTGCTCACACAATAAATCCTAGAAATCCAATTCCGAGTACTGCATAAACTATCCCTAGGTTCCCAAAAGTTTCCTTTTTCCCTCTTTCATTGAAAATGATATGGGAGATTAATCCAAACCCGGGTAAAATTAAAATATAGACTTCAGGATGCTCAAAAAATCAAAATAAATGTTGAAATAAAATTGGGTCCCCTCCCCCAGTAGGATCAAAGAAGGAAGTATTTAAATTTCGGTCTGTTAATAACATAGTAATAGCTCCGGCTAATACAGGTAGTGAGAGAAGAAGCAAAATTGTAGTAATTAATACTGACCAAGCAAGTAAGGATATTTGATCGAATTTTAAAGCATTATTTTTTATTTTAAGAATTGTAACAATAAAATTAATTGATCCTATAATTGAAGAGATACCTGCAATATGCAAAGAAAAAATTGTTAAGTCTATAGATGAAGATGGTTGATAAAGATTTGATGACAAAGGAGGGTAGATTGTTCATCCAGTTCCCGAGCCTGGGAATAATAGTGTTGTAAGAATTAAAAGTAATAATGAAGGGGTGATTAGTCACAATCTTATATTATTTATTCGGGGAAATGCTGTATCAGGGGATCCAATTATTAAGGGAATTATTCAGTTTCCGAATCCTCCGATTATAAATGGTAAAACTATAAAAAAAATTATTACAATGGCATGTGATGTTACAATTGAGTTATAAATTTGGTCGATATTAATTCAAGTTCCTGGCTTATTTAATTCTATTCGAATTAGTATCCTTAAAGAAGAACCAATTATACCAGATCATATAGCTGATATGAAATATAATATCCCAAAATTTTTGTGATTTGTTGAATACATATATTAATTATGCTAAAAATTAATATAACCAGTAGATCATAAATATAAATATAAATATTAAAAAAGTTATAAATAGATAATAGTTTAGAAAATTAAGGTTAATTTAATTATATATATTTTATTTAATTGAAGGGAAAAAATATAAGAAGGATATATTTAAATAATTTCATGACGTAATTAATCTTATAAAAAGATATACAATTATTAAAAGTATAAATTTTATTCTTGAATTTATTAATGTTTCTAGGATGATTCATTTCAGTATAAAGAGAGCTATACGCGGGAAATTTGTGTACATAATAATTATTGAGTATAAAATAATTTTTCTTTTATTAGAGGTTAATATATTAAATTAGGAAGAAGAATTAATCTTTATTATTTTAAATATAAAAATTAAATTTGAAGAAATTATTGAATATAAAATGAAATATGTTAAAAATGTATCTTTGTTAATTATTAATAACATAACAATAATAGATGTTTGTATAACAGATGAATACCCTATAATTATTTTGATTGATTTTTTATTTAAGCAAATGATAGGGGCAATAATTACATTAATTAGGCAAATAAAATAAATTTCATTATTAAATTTTAATAGGAGTTCTATAATAATTATAGGGATTAATTTTATTAAAGTTATTATAAAGAACAGATTAATTCAATTTAATGAATAAATTAAAGAAATGAATCGAACATTTAAAGAGTACGTCCCAATTTTTAAGATAAGTGAAAAAAAAATTATTATTAAAAATAAATAATTAGATTTATTTCCAATTCTGTGTAAATTATTATATATAGTAAATAGTATAAATAAAATTCTTCTAGAGGCTAAAGAAATTAAAAAATTCACTAAATATGTATTTAGAGTATTAGTGTCAAATTTAACTATAGATCAAATGATTTATAATAGAAATTATAAATATTCTCCCATATCTCGCGAACGGATTGACGAACTTCAGAAATTCCTGTTGCATCTGAAAGTTGAACCTCGCCCGATTACAATGGCATGTGTATTTTACCCCTAAGCCATTATAGTTATTGGTTTCGAGTATCAGACTTGCGAAAATTTTGATGGTTTCTCAACCATCTCTTAACACCAAACTCCGATATTTCGCGAACGGACTGACGAACTTGAGAAATTCCTGACGCATCTGAAAGTAGAAACTCGACCGATTACAATGGTGTGTGTACTTTTCCCCGAGGCCATTCCAGTTATTGCTTTCTAGTATCAGACTTGCGAAAATTTTGATGGTTTCTCAACCATTCCTTGACTTCAAACTCCCATATCTCGCGAACGGATTGACGTACTCGAGGAATTCCTGTTGTATCTGAAAATAGAAACTCGCCCGATTACATTGGTATCTGTACTTCTCCCCTCGGCCATTCCTGTTATTCGTTTCTAGCTTCAGAATTGCGAAAATTTTAATGGTTTCTCAACCATTCCTTAACTTCAAACTCCCACATCTCGCGAACGGATTGACGAACTCGAGAAATGCCTGTTGCATCTAAAAGCAGAAACTCGCCCGATTACAACGGTATGTTTATTTTTGCCCTAGGCCATAGTTGTTATTGGTTTCGAGTATCAGACTTGCGAAAATTTTGATGGTTTCTCAACCATTCATTAACTTCAAACCCCAATATCTCGTGAACGGATTGACGAACTGCAGAAATTCCTGTTGCATCTGAAAGTAGAAATTCGCCCGATTACAATGGTGTGTGTACATTTCCCCTAGGCCATTCCAGTTATTGGTTTCGAGTATTAGATTTGCGAAAATTTTGATGGTTTCTCAACCAACTCTTAACTCCAAACTCCGATATTTCGCGAACGGATTGACGAACTTGAGGAATTCCTGACGCATCTGAAAGTAGGAACTTGCCCGATTACAATGGTGTGTGTACTTTTCCCCTAGGCCATTCCAGTTATTGATTTCGAGTATCAGACTTGCGAAAATTTTGATGGTTTCTCAACCATTCCTTAACTTCAAACTCCCATATCTCGCGAACGGATTGACGAACTCGAGAAATTCATGTTGCATCTGAAAGTAGAAACTCGCCCGATTACAATGGTGTGTGTACTTTTCCCCTAGGCAATTCCAGTTATTCGTTTCGAGTATCAGACTTGCGAAATTTTTGATTGTTTCTCTACCATTCCTTAACTTCAAACTCGCATATCTCGCGAATGGATTGATGGACTCGAGAAATTCATGCTGCATCTGAAAGTAGAAACTCCCCCGATTAGAATGGTGTGTGTACTTTTCCCCTAGGCCATTCCAGTTATTGGTTTCGAGTATCAGACTTGCGAAAATTTTGATGGTTTCTCAACCATTCCTTAATTTCAAACTCACATATCTCGCGAACGGATTGACGAACTCGAGAAATTCCTGTTGCATCTGAAAGTAGAAACTTGCCCGATTACAATGGGGTGTGTACTTTTCCCCTAGGCCATTCCAGTTATTGGTTTCGAGTATCAGACTTGCGAAAATTTTGATGGTTTCTCAACCATTCCTTAACTTCAAACTCCAATATCTCGTGAACGTACTGACGAACTAGAGAATTTCCTGTTGCATCTGAAAGTAGAAACTCGCCCGATTACAACGGTATGTGTATTTTTGCCCTAGACCATAGTAATTAATGGCTTCGAGTATCAGATTCCGGAAATTTCGATGGTTTCTCAACCATTCCTTAACTTCAAGCTCTCATATCTCGCGAACGGATTGACGAACTCGAGAAATTCCTGTTGCATCTGAAAGTAGAAACTTGCCCGATTACAATGGGGTGTGTACTTTTCCCGTAGGCCATTCCAGTTATTGGTTTCGAGTATCAGACTTGCGAAAATTTTGATGGTTTCTCAACCATTCATTAACTTCAAACTCCCATATACGCGAACGGATTGACGAAATCGAGAAATTCCTTTCGCATCTGAAAGCAGAAACTCGCCCGATTACAACGGGATGTGCATTTTTGCCCTAGGCCATAGTAGTTATTGGTTTCGAGTATAAGACATGCGAAAATTTTGATGGTTTCTCAACCATTCCTTAACTTCAAACTCCCATATCTCGCGAACGGATTGACGAACTCGAGAAATTCCTGTTGCATCTGAAAGCAGAAACTCGCCCGATTGCAACGGTATTTGTATTTTTCGCCTGGGCCATTGTAGTTATTGCTTTCGAGTATCAGACTTGCGAAAACTTTGATGGTTTCTCAACCATTCCTTAACTTCAAACTCCCATATCTCGCGAACGGATTGACGAACTCGAGAAATTCCTGTTGCATCTGAAAGTGGAAACTCGCCCGATTACAATGATGTGTGTACTTTTCCCTTAGGCCATTCCAGTTATTGGTTTCGTGTAACAGACTTGCGAAATTTTTGATTGTTTCTCAACCATTCCTTAACTTCAAACTCCCATATCTCGCGAACGGATTGACGAACTCGAGAAATTCCTATTGCATCTGAAGGCAGAAACTCGACCGATTACAGTGGTGTGTGTACTTTTCCCCTAGGCCATTGTAGTTATTGCTTTCGAGTATCAGACCTGCGAAAACTTTGATGGTTTCTCAACCATTCCTTAACTTCAAACTCCCATATCTCGCGAACGGATTGACGAACTGCAGAAATTCCTGTTGCATCTGAAAGTAGAAATTCGCCCGATTACAATGGTGTGTGTACATTTCCCCTAGGCCATTCCAGTTATTGGTTTCGAGTATTAGATTTGCGAAAATTATGATGGTTTCTCAACCATCTCTTAACTCCAAACTCCGATATTTCGCGAACGGATTGACGAACTTGAGGAATTCCTGACGCATCTGAAAGTAGAAACTTGCCCGATTACAATGGTGTGTGTACTTTTCCCCTAGGCCATTCCAGTTATTGATTTCGAGTATCAGACTTGCGAAAATTTTGATGGTTTCTCAACCATTCCTTAACTTCAAACTCCCATATCTCGCGAACGGATTGACGAACTCGAGAAATTCATGTTGCATCTGAAAGTAGAAACTCGCCCGATTACAATGGTGTGTGTACTTTTCCCCTAGGCCATTCCAGTTATTGGTTTCGAGTATCAGACTTGCGAAAATTTTGATGGTTTCTCAACCATTCCTTAATTTCAAACTCGCATATCTCGCGAAAGGATTGACGAACTCGGGTAATTCCTGTTGAATCTGAAAGCAGAGACTCGCCGGATTACAACGGCATGTGTATTTTTGCCCTAGACCATTGTAATTAATTGCTTCGAGTATCAGATTCCGAAAATTTTGATGGTTTCTCAACCATTCCATAACTTCAAACTCCCATATATCGCGAACGGATTGACGAACTCGAGAAATTCCTGTTGCATCTGAAAGCAGAAATTCGCCCGATTACAACGGGATGTGCATTTTTGCCCTAGGCCATAGTAGTTATTGGTTTCGAGTATAAGACATGCGAAAATTTTGATGGTTTCTCAACCATTCCTTAACTTCAAACTCCCATATCTCGCGAACGGATTGACGAACTCGAGAAATTCCTGTTGCATCTGAAAGCAGAAACTCGCCCGATTGCAACGGTATTTGTATTTTTCGCCTGGGCCATTGTAGTTATTGCTTTCGAGTATCAGACTTGCGAAAACTTTGATGGTTTCTCAACCATTCCTTAACTTCAAACTCCCATATCTCGCGAACGGATTGACGAACTCGAGAAATTCCTGTTGCATCTGAAAGTGGAAACTCGCCCGATTACAATGATGTGTGTACTTTTCCCTTAGGCCATTCCAGTTATTGGTTTCGTGTAACAGACTTGCGAAATTTTTGATTGTTTCTCAACCATTCCTTAACTTCAAACTCCCATATCTCGCGAACGGATTGACGAACTCGAGAAATTCCTATTGCATCTGAAGGCAGAAACTCGACCGATTACAGTGGTGTGTGTACTTTTCCCCTAGGCCATTGTAGTTATTGCTTTCGAGTATCAGACTTGCGAAAACTTTGATGGTTTCTCAACCATTCCTTAATTTCAAACTCACATATCTCGCGAACGGATTGACGAACTCGAGAAATTCCTGTTGCATCTGAAAGTAGAAACTTGCCCGATTACAATGGGGTGTGTACTTTTCCCCTAGGCCATTCCAGTTATTGGTTTCGAGTATCAGACTTGCGAAAATTTTGATGGTTTCTCAACCATTCCTTAACTTCAAACTCCAATATCTCGTGAACGTACTGACGAACTAGAGAATTTCCTGTTGCATCTGAAAGTAGAAACTCGCCCGATTACAACGGTATGTGTATTTTTGCCCTAGACCATAGTAATTAATGGCTTCGAGTATCAGATTCCGGAAATTTCGATGGTTTCTCAACCATTCCTTAACTTCAAGCTCTCATATCTCGCGAACGGATTGACGAACTCGAGAAATTCCTGTTGCATCTGAAAGTAGAAACTTGCCCGATTACAATGGGGTGTGTACTTTTCCCGTAGGCCATTCCAGTTATTGGTTTCGAGTATCAGACTTGCGAAAATTTTGATGGTTTCTCAACCATTCATTAACTTCAAACTCCCATATACGCGAACGGATTGACGAAATCGAGAAATTCCTTTCGCATCTGAAAGCAGAAACTCGCCCGATTACAACGGGATGTGCATTTTTGCCCTAGGCCATAGTAGTTATTGGTTTCGAGTATAAGACATGCGAAAATTTTGATGGTTTCTCAACCATTCCTTAACTTCAAACTCCCATATCTCGCGAACGGATTGACGAACTCGAGAAATTCCTGTTGCATCTGAAAGCAGAAACTCGCCCGATTGCAACGGTATTTGTATTTTTCGCCTGGGCCATTGTAGTTATTGCTTTCGAGTATCAGACTTGCGAAAACTTTGATGGTTTCTCAACCATTCCTTAACTTCAAACTCCCATATCTCGCGAACGGATTGACGAACTCGAGAAATTCCTGTTGCATCTGAAAGTGGAAACTCGCCCGATTACAATGATGTGTGTACTTTTCCCTTAGGCCATTCCAGTTATTGGTTTCGTGTAACAGACTTGCGAAATTTTTGATTGTTTCTCAACCATTCCTTAACTTCAAACTCCCATATCTCGCGAACGGATTGACGAACTCGAGAAATTCCTATTGCATCTGAAGGCAGAAACTCGACCGATTACAGTGGTGTGTGTACTTTTCCCCTAGGCCATTGTAGTTATTGCTTTCGAGTATCAGACCTGCGAAAACTTTGATGGTTTCTCAACCATTCCTTAACTTCAAACTCCCATATCTCGCGAACGGATTGACGAACTGCAGAAATTCCTGTTGCATCTGAAAGTAGAAATTCGCCCGATTACAATGGTGTGTGTACATTTCCCCTAGGCCATTCCAGTTATTGGTTTCGAGTATTAGATTTGCGAAAATTATGATGGTTTCTCAACCATCTCTTAACTCCAAACTCCGATATTTCGCGAACGGATTGACGAACTTGAGGAATTCCTGACGCATCTGAAAGTAGAAACTTGCCCGATTACAATGGTGTGTGTACTTTTCCCCTAGGCCATTCCAGTTATTGATTTCGAGTATCAGACTTGCGAAAATTTTGATGGTTTCTCAACCATTCCTTAACTTCAAACTCCCATATCTCGCGAACGGATTGACGAACTCGAGAAATTCATGTTGCATCTGAAAGTAGAAACTCGCCCGATTACAATGGTGTGTGTACTTTTCCCCTAGGCCATTCCAGTTATTGGTTTCGAGTATCAGACTTGCGAAAATTTTGATGGTTTCTCAACCATTCCTTAATTTCAAACTCGCATATCTCGCGAAAGGATTGACGAACTCGGGTAATTCCTGTTGAATCTGAAAGCAGAGACTCGCCGGATTACAACGGCATGTGTATTTTTGCCCTAGACCATTGTAATTAATTGCTTCGAGTATCAGATTCCGAAAATTTTGATGGTTTCTCAACCATTCCATAACTTCAAACTCCCATATATCGCGAACGGATTGACGAACTCGAGAAATTCCTGTTGCATCTGAAAGCAGAAATTCGCCCGATTACAACGGGATGTGCATTTTTGCCCTAGGCCATAGTAGTTATTGGTTTCGAGTATAAGACATGCGAAAATTTTGATGGTTTCTCAACCATTCCTTAACTTCAAACTCCCATATCTCGCGAACGGATTGACGAACTCGAGAAATTCCTGTTGCATCTGAAAGCAGAAACTCGCCCGATTGCAACGGTATTTGTATTTTTCGCCTGGGCCATTGTAGTTATTGCTTTCGAGTATCAGACTTGCGAAAACTTTGATGGTTTCTCAACCATTCCTTAACTTCAAACTCCCATATCTCGCGAACGGATTGACGAACTCGAGAAATTCCTGTTGCATCTGAAAGTGGAAACTCGCCCGATTACAATGATGTGTGTACTTTTCCCTTAGGCCATTCCAGTTATTGGTTTCGTGTAACAGACTTGCGAAATTTTTGATTGTTTCTCAACCATTCCTTAACTTCAAACTCCCATATCTCGCGAACGGATTGACGAACTCGAGAAATTCCTATTGCATCTGAAGGCAGAAACTCGACCGATTACAGTGGTGTGTGTACTTTTCCCCTAGGCCATTGTAGTTATTGCTTTCGAGTATCAGACTTGCGAAAACTTTGATGGTTTCTCAACCATTCCTTAACTTCAAACTCCCATATCTCGCGAACGGATTGACGAACTGCAGAAATTCCTGTTGCATCTGAAAGTAGAAATTCGCCCGATTACAATGGTGTGTGTACATTTCCCCTAGGCCATTCCAGTTATTGGTTTCGCGTATTAGATTTGCGAAAATTATGATGGTTTCTCAACCATCTCTTAACTCCAAACTCCGATATTTCGCGAACGGATTGACGAACTTGAGGAATTCCTGACGCATCTGAAAGTAGAAACTCGCCCGATTACAATGGTGTGTGTACTTTTCCCCTAGGCCATTCCAGTTATTGGTTTCGAGTATCAGACTTGCGAAAATTTTGATGGTTTCTCAACCATTCCTTAATTTCAAACTCGCATATCTCGCGAAAGGATTGACGAACTCGGGTAATTCCTGTTGAATCTGAAAGCAGAGACTCGCCGGATTACAACGGCATGTGTATTTTTGCCCTAGACCATTGTAATTAATTGCTTCGAGTATCAGATTCCGAAAATTTTGATGGTTTCTCAACCATTCCATAACTTCAAACTCCCATATATCGCGAACGGATTGACGAACTCGAGAAATTCCTGTTGCATCTAAAAGCAGAAATTCGCCCAATTACAACGGTATGTGCATTTTTGCCCTAGGCCATAGTAGTTATTGGTTTCGAGAATAAGACATGCGAAAATTTTGATGGTTTCTCAACCATTCCTTAACTTCAAAATCCCATATCTCGCGAACGGATTGACGAACTCGAGAAATTCCTGTTGCATCTGAAAGCAGAAACTTGCCCGATTACAATGGTGTGTGTACTTTTCCCCTAGGCCAGTCCAGTTATTGGTTTCGTGTATCAGACTTGCGAAAATTTTGATGGTTTCTCAACCATTCCTTAACTTCAAACTCCAATATCTCGTGAACGGACTGACGAACTAGAGAATTTCCTGTTGCATCTGAAAGTAGAAACTCGCCCGATTACGACGGTATGTGTATTTTTCCCCTGTGCCATTGTAGTTATTGCTTTCGAGTATCAGACTTGCGAAAACTTTGATGGTTTCTCAACCATTCCTTAACTTCAAACTCCCATATCTCGCGAACGGATTGACGAACTCGAGAAATTCCTGTTGCATCTGAAAGTAGAAACTCGCCCGATTACAATGATGTGTGTACTTTTCCCTTGGGCCATTCCAGTTATTGGTTTCGTGTATCAGACTTGCGAAATTTTTGATTGTTTCTCAACCATTCCTTAACTTCAAACTCCCATATCTCGCGAACGGATTGACGAACACGAGAAATTCCTATTGCATCTGAAGGCAGAAACTCGACCGATTACAATGGTGTGTGTACTTTTCCCCTAGGCCATTGCAGTTATTGGTTTCGAGTATCAGACCTGCGAAAACTTTGATGGTTTCTCAACCATTCCTTAACTTCAAACTCCCATATCTCGCGAACGGATTGACGAACTCGAAAAATTCCTGTTGCATCTGAAAGTAGAAATTCGCCCGATTACAATGGTGTGTGTACATTTCCCCTAGGCCATTCCAGTTATTGGTTTCGAGTATTAGATTTGCGAAAATTTTGATGGTTTCTCAACCATCTCTTAACTCCAAACTCCGATATTTCGCGAACGGATTGACGAACTTGAGGAATTCCTGACGCATCTGATAGAAGAAACTAGCCCGATTACAATGGTGTGTGTACTTTTCCCCTAGGCCATTCCAGTTATTGATTTCGAGTATCAGACTTGCGAAAATTTTGATGGTTTCTCAACCATTCCTTAATTTCAAACTCGCATATCTCGCGAAAGGATTGACGAACTCGGGTAATTCCTGTTGAATCTGAAAGCAGAGACTCGCCGGATTACAACGGCATGTGTATTTTTGCCCTAGACCATTGTAATTAATGGCTTCGAGTATCAGATTCCGAAAATTTTGATGGTTTCTCAACCATTCCATAACTTCAAACTCCCATATATCGCGAACGGATTGACGAACTCGAGAAATTCCTGTTGCATCTGAAAGCAGAAATCCGCCCGATTACAACGGTATGTGCATTTTTGTCCTAGGCCATAGTAGTTATTGGTTTCGAGAATAAGACATGCGAAAATTTTGATGGTTTCTCAACCATTCCTTAACTTCAAAATCCCATATCTCGCGAACGGATTGACGAACTCGAGAAATTCCTGTTGCATCTGAAAGCAGAAACTTGCCCGATTACAATGGTGTGTGTACTTTTCCCCTAGGCCAGTCCAGTTATAGGTTTCGTGTATCAGACTTGCGAAAATTTTGATGGTTTCTCAACCATTCCTTAACTTCAAACTCCAATATCTCGTGAACGGACTGACGAACTAGAGAATTTCCTGTTGCATCTGAAAGTAGAAACTCGCCCGATTACGACGGTATGTGTATTTTTCCCCTGTGCCATTGTAGTTATTGCTTTCGAGTATCAGACTTGCGAAAACTTTGACGGTTTCTCAACCATTCCTTAACTTCAAACTCCCATATCTCGCGAACGGATTGACGAACTTGAGGAATTCCTGACGCATCTGATAGTAGAAACTTGCCCGATTACAATGGTGTGTGTACTTTTCCCCTAGGCCATTCCAGTTATTGATTTCGAGTATCAGACTTGCGAAAATTTTGATGGTTTCTCAACCATTCCTTAACTTCAAACTCCCATATCTCGCGAACGGATTGACGAACTCGAGAAATTCATGTTGCATCTGAAAGTAGAAACTCGCCCGATTACAATGGTGTGTGTACTTTTCCCCTAGGCCATTCCAGTTATTGGTTTCGAGTATCAGACTTGCGAAATTTTTGATTGTTTCTCTACCATTCCTTAATTTCAAACTCGCATATCTCGCGAATGGATTGACGGACTCGAGAAATTCCTGTTGCATCTGAAAGTAGAAACTCCCCCGATTAGAATGGTTGGTGTACTTTTCCCCTAGGCCATTCCAGTTATTGGTTTCGAGTATCAGACTTGCGAAAATTTTGATGGTTTCTCAAACATTCCATAACTTCAAACTCCCATATCTCGCGAACGGATTGACGAACTCGTGAAATTCCTGTTGCAACTGAAAGTAGAAACTCGCCCGATTACAACGGTATGTGTATTTCTCCCCTAGGCCATTCCAGGTATCGGTTTCGAGTATCAGAGCAGCGAAAGTTTTGGTGGTTTCACATCAGTTCCATGACTTCAAACTCCCATATCTCGCGAACGGATTGACGGACTCGAGAAATTCCTGTTGGATCTGAAAGTAGAAACTCGCGCGATTACAACGGTATGTGTATTTTTGCCCTAGGCCATAGAAGTTATTGGTTTCGAGTATCAGACTTGCGAAAATTTTGATGGTTTCTCAACCATTCCTTAATTTCAAACTCGCATATCTCGCGAAAGGATTGACGAACTCGGGTAATTCCTGTTGAATCTGAAAGCAGAGACTCGCCGGATTACAACGGCATGTATATTTTTGCCCTAGACAATTGTAATTAATGGCTTCGAGTATCAGATTCCGAAAATTTTGATGGTTTCTCAACCATTCCATAACTTCAAACTCCCATATATCGCGAACGGATTGACGAACTCGAGAAATTCCTGTTGCATCTGAAAGCAGAAATTCGCCCGATTACAACGGTATGCGCATTTTTGCCCTAGGCCATAGTAGTTATTGGTTTCGAGAATAAGACATGCGAAAATTTTGATGGTTTCTCAACCATTCCTTAACTTCAAAATCCCATATCTCGCGAACGGATTGACGGACTCGAGAAATTCCTGTTGCATCTGAAAGTAGAAACTCGCCCGATTACGACGGTATGTGTATTTTTCCCCTGTGCCATTGTAGTTATTGCTTTCGAGTATCAGACTTGCGAAAACTTTGATGGTTTCTCAACCATTCCTTAACTTCAAACTCCCATATCTCGCGAACGGATTGACGAACTCGAGAAATTCATGTTGCATCTGAAAGTAGAAACTCGCCCGATTACAACGGTGTGTGTACTTTTCCCCTAGGCCATTCCAGTTATTGGTTTCGAGTATCAGACTTGCGAAAATTTTGATGGTTTCTCAAACATTCCATAACTTCAAACTCCCATATCTCGCGAACGGATTGACGGACTCGAGAAATTCCTGTTGGATCTGAAAGTAGAAACTCGCGCGATTACAACGGTATGTGTATTTTTGCCCTAGGCCATAGAAGTTATTGGTTTCGAGTATCAGACTTGCGAAAATTTTAATGGTTTCTCAACCATTCCTTAATTTCAAACTCGCATATCTCGCGAAAGGATTGACGAACTCGGGTAATTCCTGTTGAATCTGAAAGCAGAGACTCGCCGGATTACAACGGCATGTGTATTTTTGCCCTAGACCATTGTAATTAATGGCTTCGAGTATCAGATTCCGAAAATTTTGATGGTTTCTCAACCATTGCATAACTTCAAACTCCCATATATCGCGAACGGATTGACGAACTCGAGAAATTCCTGTTGCATCTGAAAGCAGAAATTCGCCCGATTACAACGGTATGTGCATTTTTGCCCTAGGCCATAGTAGTTATTGGTTTCGAGAATAAGACATGCGAAAATTTTGATGGTTTCTCAACCATTCCTTAACTTCAAACTCCCATATCTCGCGAACGGATTGACGAACTCGAGAAATTCATGTTGCATCTGAAAGTAGAAACTCGCCCGATTACAATGGTGTGTGTACTTTTCCCCTAGGCCATTCCAGTTATTGGTTTCGAGTATCAGACTTGCGAAATTTTTGATTGTTTCTCTACCATTCCTTAATTTCAAACTCGCATATCTCGCGAATGGATTGACGGACTCGAGAAATTCCTGTTGCATCTGAAAGTAGAAACTCCCCCGATTAGTATGGTGTGTGTACTTTTCCCCTAGGCCATTCCAGTTATTGGTTTCGAGTATCAGACTTGCGAAAATTTTGATGGTTTCTCAAACATTCCATAACTTCAAATTCCCATATCTCGCGAACGGATTGACGGACTCGAGAAATTCCTGTTGGATCTGAAAGTAGAAACTCGCGCGATTACAACGGTATGTGTATTTTTGCCCTAGGCCATAGAAGTTATTGGTTTCGAGTATCAGACTTGCGAAAATTTTGATGGTTTCTCAACCATTCCTTAATTTCAAACTCGCATATCTCGCGAAAGGATTGACGAACTCGGGTAATTCCTGTTGAATCTGAAGGCAGAGACTCGCCGGATTACAACGGCATGTGTATTTTTGCCCTAGACCATTGTAATTAATGGCTTCGAGTATCAGATTCCGAAAATTTTGATGGTTTCTCAACCATTGCATAACTTCAAACTCCCATATATCGCGAACGGATTGACGAACTCGAGAAATTCCTGTTGCATCTGAAAGCAGAAATTCGCCCGATTACAACGGTATGTGCATTTTTGCCCTAGGCCATAGTAGTTATTGGTTTCGAGAATAAGACATGCGAAAATTTTGATGGTTTCTCAACCATTCCTTAACTTCAAACTCCAATATCTCGTGAACGGACTGACGAACTAGAGAATTTCCTGTTGCATCTGAAAGTAGAAACTCGCCCGATTACGACGGTATGTGTATTGTTGCCCTAGGCCATAGTAGTTATTGGTTTCGAGTATCAGACTTGCGAAAATTTTGATGGATTCTCAAACATTCCTTAACTTCAAACTCCCATATCTCGCGAACGGATTGACGAACTGGAGAAATTCCTGTTGCATCTGAAAGTAGAAACTCGCCCGATTACAATGGTGTGTGTACTTTTCCCCTAGGCCATTGCAGTTATTGGTTTCGAGTATCAGACCTGCGAAAACTTTGATGGTTTCTCAACCATTCCTTAACTTCAAACTCCCATATCTCGCGAACGGATTGGCGAAATCGAGAAATTCCTGTTGCATCTGAAAGTAGATACTTGCCCGATTACAATGGTGTGTGTACTTTTCCCCTAGGCCATTCCAGTTATTGGTTTCGAGTATCAGACTTGCGAAAATTTTGATGGTTTCTCAACCATTCCATAACTTCAAACTCCCATATACGCGAACAGATTGACGAAATCGAGAAATTCCTTTCGCATCTGAAAGCGGAAACTCGCCCGATTACAACGGGATGTCCATTTTTGCCCTAGGCCATAGTAGTTATTGGTTTCGAGTATAAGACATGCGAAAATTTTGATGGTTTCTCAACCATTCCTTAACTTCAAACTCCCATATCTCGCGAACGGATTGACGAACTCGAGAAATTCCTGTTGCATCTGAAAGCAGAAACTCGCCCGTTTACAATGGTATGTGTATTTTTGCCCTAGGCCATAGTATTTATTTGTTTCGAGTATCAGACTTGCGAAAATTTTGATGGTTTCTCAACCATTCTTTAACTTCAAACTCCCATATCTCGCGAACGGATTGACGAACTCGAGAAATTCCTCTTGCATCTGAAAGTAGAAACTTGCCCGATTACAATGGGTTGTGTACTTTTCCCCTAGGCCATTCCAGTTATTGGTTTCGAGTATCAGACTTGCGAAAATTTTGATGGTTTCTCAACCATTCCATAACTTCAAACTCCCATATACGCGAACGGATTGACGAAATCGAGAAATTCCTTTCGCATCTGAAAGCAGAAACTCGCTCGATTACAACGGGATGTGCATTTTTGCACTAGGCCATAGTAGTTATTGGTTTCGAGTATAAGACATGCGAAAATTTTGATGGTTTCTCAACCATTCCTTAACTTCAAACTCCCATATCTCGCGAACGGATTGACGAACTCGAGAAATTCCTGTTGCATCTGAAAGCAGAAACTCGCCCGATTAAAACGGTATTTGTATTTTTCCCCTGGGCCATTGTAGTTATTGCTTTCGAGTATCAGACTTGCGAAAACTTTGATGGTTTCTCAACCATTCCTTAACTTCAAACTCCCAAATCTCGCGAACGGATTGACGAACTCGAGAAATTCCTGTTGCATCTGAAAGTAGAAACTCGCCCGATTACAACGGTATGTGTATTTCTCCCCTAGGCCATTCCAGGTATCGGTTTCGAGTATCAGAGCAGCGAAAGTTTTGGTGGTTTCACATCAGTTCCATGACTTCAAACTCCCATATCTCGCGAACGGATTGACGGACTCGAGAAATTCCTGTTGGATCTGAAAGTAGAAACTCGCGCGATTACAACGGTATGTGTATTTTTGCCCTAGGCCATAGTAGTTATTGGTTTCGAGTATCAGACTTGCGAAAATTTTGATGGTTTCTCAACCATTCCTTAATTTCAAACTCGCATATCTCGCGAACGGATTGACGAACTCGGGTAATTCCTCTTGAATCTGAAAGCAGAGACTCGCCGGATTACAACGGCATGTGTATTTTTGCCCTAGACCATTGTAATTAATGGCTTCGAGTATCAGATTCCGAAAATTTTGATGGTTTCTCAACCATTCCATAACTTCAAACTCCCATATCTCGCGAACGGATTGACGAACTCGAGAAATTCCTGTTGCATCTGAAAGCA
Organism: Ptiloglossa arizonensis; assembly: GCF_051014685.1. Taxonomy (NCBI): domain Eukaryota; kingdom Metazoa; phylum Arthropoda; class Insecta; order Hymenoptera; family Colletidae; genus Ptiloglossa; species Ptiloglossa arizonensis. The sequence goes on along the minus strand of NW_027478811.1, from coordinate 137,138 downwards.
GAAACTCGCCCGTTTACAATGGTATGTGTATTTTTGCCCTAGGCCATAGTATTTATTGGTTTCGAGTATCAGAGTTGCGAAAATTTTGATGGTTTCTCAACCATTCCTTAACTTCAAACTCCCATATCTCGCGAACGGATTGACGAACTCGAGAAATTCCTATTGCATCTGAAAGTAGATACTTGCCCGATTACAATGGTGTGTGTACTTTTCCCCCAGGCCATTCCAGTTATTGGTTTCGAGTATCAGACTTGCGAAAATTTTGATGGTTTCTCAACCATTCCATAACTTTAAACTCCCATATACGCGAACGGATTGACGAAATCGAGAAATTCCTTTCGCATCTGAAAGCAGAAACTCGCCCGATTACAACGGGATGTGCATTTTTGCCCTAGGCCATAGTAGTTATTGGTTTCGAGTATAAGACATGCGAAAATTTTGATGGTTTCTCAACCATTCCTTAACTTCAAACTCCCATATCTCGCGAACGGATTGACGAACTCGAGAAATTCCTGTTGCATCAGAAAGCAGAAACTCGCCCGATTAAAACGGTATTTGTATTTTTCCCCTGGGCCATTGTAGTTATTGCTTTCGAGTATCAGACTTGCGAAAACTTTGATGGTTTCTCAACCATTCCTTAACTTCAAACTCCCATATCTCGCGAACGGATTGACGAACTCGAGAAATTCCTGTTGCATCTGAAAGTAGAAACTCGCCCGACTACAATGGTGTGTGTACTTTTCCCTTAGGCCATTCCAGTTATTGGTTTCGTGTATCAGACTTGCGAAATTTTTGATTGTTTCTCAACCATTCCTTAACTTCAAACCCCAATATCTCGTGAACGGATTGACGAACTGCAGAAATTCCTGTTGCATCTGAAAGTAGAAATTCGCCCGATTACAATGGTGTGTGTACATTTCCCCTAGGCCATTCCAGTTATTGGTTTCGAGTATTAGATATGCGAAAATTTTGATGGTTTCTCAACCATCTCTTAACTCCAAACTCCGATATTTCGCGAACGGATTGACGAACTTGAGGAATTCCTGACGCATCTGAAAGTAGAAACTTGCCCGATTACAATGGTGTGTGTACTTTTCCCCTAGGCCATTCCAGTTATTGGTTTCGAGTATCAGACTTGCGAAAATTTTGATGGTTTCTCAAACATTCCATAACTTCAAACTCCCATATCTCGCGAACGGATTGACGAACTCGGGTAATTCCGGTTGAATCTGAAAGCAGAGACTCGCCGGATTACAACGGCATGTGTATTTTTGCCCTAGACCATTGTAATTAATGGCTTCGAGTATCAGATTCCGAAAATTTTGATGGTTTCTCAACCATTCCTTAACTTCAAACTCCCATATCTCGCGAACGGATTGACGAACTCGAGAAATTCCTGTTGCATCTGAAAGCAGAAACTCGCCCGTTTACAATGGTATGTGTATTTTTGCCCTAGGCCATAGTAGTTATTGGTTTCGAGAATAAGACATGCGAAAATTGTGATGGTTTCTCAACCATTCCTTAACTTCAAAATCCCATATCTCGCGAACGGATTGACGAACTCGAGAATTTCCTGTTGCATCTGAAAGTAGAAACTCGCCCGATTACAATGGTGTGTGTGCTTTTCCCTTAGGCCATTCCAGTTATTGGTTTCGTGTATCAGACTTGCGAAATTTTTGATTGTTTCTCAACCATCTCTTAACTCCAAACTCCGATATTTCGCGAACGAATTGACGAACTTGAGGAATTCCTGACGCATCTGAAAGTAGAAACTTGCCCGATTACAATGGTGTGTGTACTTTTCCCCTAGGCCATTCCAGTTATTGATTTCGAGTATCAGACTTGCGAAAATTTTGATGGTTTCTCAACCATTCCTTAACTTCAAACTCCCATATCTCGCGAACGGATTGACGAACTCGAGAAATTCATGTTGCACCTGAAAGTAGAAACTCGCCCGATTACAATGGTGTGTGTACTTTTCCCCTAGGCCATTCCAGTTATTGGTTTCGAGTATCAGACTTTCGAAATTTTTGATTGTTTCTCTACCATTCCTTAATTTCAAACTCGCATATCTCGCGAATGGATTGACGGACTCGAGAAATTCCTGTTGCATCTGAAAGTAGAAATTCGCCCGATTACAATGGTGTGTGTACATTTTCGCTAGGCCATTCCAGTTATTGGTTTCGAGTATTAGATTTGCGAAAATTTTGATGGTTTCTCAACCATCTCTTAACTCCAAACTCCGATATTTCGCGAACGAATTGACGAACTTGAGGAATTCCTGACGCATCTGAAAGTAGAAACTTGCCCGATTACAATGGTGTGTGTACATTTCCCCTAGGCCATTCCAGTTATTGGTTTCGAGTATTAGATTTGCGAAAATTTTGATGGTTTCTCAACCATCTCTTAACTCCAAACTCCGATATTTCGCGAACGAATTGACGTACTTGAGGAATTCCTGACGCATCTGAAAGTAGAAACTCGCCCGATTACAATGGTGTGTGTACTTTTCCCCTAGGCCATTCCAGTTATTGGTTTCGAGTATCAGACTTTCGAAATTTTTGATGGTTTCTCAACCATTCCTTAACTTCAAACTCCCATATCTCGCGAACGGATTGACGAACTCGAAAAATTCCTGTTGCATCTGAAAGTAGAAATTTGCCCGATTACAATGGTGTGTGTACTTTTCCCCTAGGCCATTCCAGTTGTTGGTTTCGAGTATCAGACTTGCGAAAATTTTGATGGTTTCTCAACCATTCCATAACTTCAAACTCCCATATCACGCGAACGGATTGACGAACTCGAGAAATTCCTGTTGCATCTGAAAGCAGAAACTCGCCCGATTACAACGGTTTGTGGATTTTTGCCCTAGGCCATTGTAGTTATTGGTTTCGAGTATAAGACTTGCGAAAATTTGGATGGTTCCTCAACCATTCCTCAATTTCAAACTCGCATATCTCGCGAACGGATTGACGAACTCGAGAAATTCCTGTTGCATCTGAAAGCAGAAACTCGCCCGATTACAACGGTTTGTGGATTTTTGCCCTAGGCCATTGTAGTTATTGGTTTCGAGTATAAGACTTGCGAAAATTTGGATGGTTCCTCAACCATTCCTCAATTTCAAACTCGCATATCTCGCGAACGGATTGACGAGCTCGAGAAATTCCTGTTGCATCTGAAAGCAGAAACTCGCCCGATTACAACGGTATGTGTATTTTTGACCTGGACCATAGTAGTTATTGGTTTCGGGTATCAGATTCCGAAAATTTTGATGGTTTCTCAACCATTCCTTAACTTCAAACTCCCATATCTCGCGAACGGATTGACGAAATCGAGACATTCCTTTCGCATCTGAAAGCAGAAACTCGCCCGATTACAACTGGATGTGCATTTTTGCCCTAGGCCATAGTAGTTATTGGTTTCGAGTATAAGACATGCGAAAATTTTGATGGTTTCTCAACCATTCCTTAACTTCAAACTCCATATCTCGCGAACGGATTGACGAACTCGAGAAATTCCTGTTGCATCTGAAAGCAGAAACTCGCCCGATTACAACGGTATTTGTATTTTTCCCCTGGGCCATTGTAGTTATTGCTTTCGAGTATCAGACTTGCGAAAACTTTGATGGTTTCTCAACCATTCCTTAACTTCAAACTCCCATATCTCGCGAACGGATTGACGAACTCGAGAAATTCCTGTTGCATCAGAAAGTAGAAACTCGCCCGATTACAATGGTGTGTGTACTTTTCCCTTAGGCCATTCCAGTTATTGGTTTCGTGTATCAGCCTTGCGAAATTTTTGATTGTTTCTCAACCATTCCTTAACTTCAAACTCCCATATCTCGCGAACGGATTGACGAACTGGAGAAATTCCTGTTGCATCTGAAAGTAGAAACTTGCCCGATTACAATGGTGTGTGTACATTTCCCCTAGGCCATTCCAGTTATTGGTTTCGAGTATTAGACTTGCGAAAATTTTGATGGTTTCTCAACCATCTGTTATCTCCAAACTCCGATATTTCGCGAACGGATTGACGAACTGGAGGAATTCCTGACGCATGTGAAAGTAGAAACTTGCCCGATTACAATGGTGTGTGTACTTTTCCCCTAGGCCATTCCAGTTGTTGGTTTCGAGTATCAGACTTGCGAAAATTTTGATGGTTTCTCAACCATTCCATAACTTCAAACTCCCATATCACGCGAACGGATTGACGAACTCGAGAAATTCCTGTTGCATCTGAAAGCAGAAATTCGCCCGATTACAATGGTGTGTGTACTTTTCCCCTAGGCCATTCCAGTTGTTGGTTTCGAGTATCAGACTTGCGAAAATTTTGATGGTTTCTCAACCATTCCATAACTTCAAACTCCCATATCACGCGAACGGATTGACGAACTCGAGAAATTCCTGTTGCATCTGAAAGCAGAAACTCGCCCGATTACAACGGTATGTGTATTTTTGCCCTGGACCATAGTAGTTATTGGTTTCGAGTATCAAATTCCGAAAATTTTGATGGTTTCTCAGCCATTCCTTAACTTCAAACTCCCATATCTCGCGAACGGATTGGCGAAATCGAGAAATTCCTGTTGCATCTGAAAGTAGTAACTTGCCCGATTACAATGGTGTGTGTACTTTTCCCCTAGGCCATTCCAGTTATTGGTTTCGTTTATCAGACTTGCGAAAATTTTAATGGTTTCTCAACCATTCCATAACTTCAAACTCCCATATCACGCGAACGGATTGACGAACTCGAGAAATTCCTGTTGCATCTGAAAGCAGAAACTCGCCCGATTACAACGGGATGTGCATTTTTGCCCTAGGCCAAAGTAGTTATTAGTTTCGAGTATAAAACATGCGAAAATTTTGATGGTTTCTCAACCATTCCTTAACTTCAAACTCCCATATCTCGCGAACGGATTGACGAACTCGAAAAATTCCTGTTGCATCTGAAAGTAGAAATTTGCAAGATTACAATGGTGTGTGTACTTTTCCCCTAGGCCATTCCAGTTGTTGGTTTCGACTATCAGACTTGCGAAAATTTTGATGGTTTCTCAACCATTCCATAACTTCAAACCCCCATATCACGCGAACGGATTGACGAACTCGAGAAATTCCTGTTGCATCTGAAAGCAGAAATTCGCCCGATTACAATGGTGTGTGTACTTTTACCCTAGGCCATTCCAGTTGTTGGTTTCGAGTATCAGACTTGCGAAAATTTTGATGGTTTCTCAACCATTCCATAACTTCAAACTCCCATATCACGCGAACGGATTGACGAACTCGAGAAATTCCTGTTGCATCTGAAAGCAGAAACTCGCCCGATTACAATGGTGTGTGTACTTTTCCCCTAGGCCATTCCAGTTATTGGTTTCGAGTATGAGACTTGCGAAAATTTTGATGGTTTCTCAACCATTCCTTAATTTCAAACTCACATATCTCGCGAACGGATTGACGAACTCGAGAAATTCCTGTTGCATCTGAAAGTAGAAACTCCCCCGATTAGAATGGTGTGTGTACTTTTCCCCTAGGCCATTCCAGTTGTTGGTTTCGAGTATCAGACTTGCGAAAATTTTGATGGTTTCTCAACCATTCCATAACTTCAAACTCCCATATCACGCGAACGGATTGACGAACTCGAGAAATTCCTGTTGCATCTGAAAGCAGAAACTCGCCCGATTACAACGGTATGTGTATTTTTGCCCTGGACCATAGTAGTTATTGGTTTCGAGTATCAGATTCCGAAAATTTTGATGGTTTCTCAGCCATTCCTTAACTTCAAACTCCCATATCTCGCGAACGGATTGGCGAAATCGAGAAATTCCTGTTGCATCTGAAAGTAGTAACTTGCCCGATTACAATGGTGTGTGTACTTTTCCCCTAGGCCATTCCAGTTATTGGTTTCGAGTATCAGACTTGCGAAAATTTTAATGGTCTCTCAACCATTCCATAACTTCAAACTCCCATATCACGCGAACGGATTGACGAACTCGAGAAATTCCTGTTGCATCTGAAAGCAGAAACTCGCCCGATTACAACGGGATGTGCATTTTTGCCCTAGGCCAAAGTAGTTATTGGTTTCGAGTATAAAACATGCGAAAATTTTGATGGTTTCTCAACCATTCCTTAACTTCAAACTCCCATATCTCGCGAACGGATTGACGAACTCGAAAAATTCCTGTTGCATCTGAAAGTAGAAATTTGCAAGATTACAATGGTGTGTGTACTTTTCCCCTAGGCCATTCCAGTTGTTGGTTTCGAGTATCAGACTTGCGAAAATTTTGATGGTTTCTCAACCATTCCATAACTTCAAACTCCCATATCACGCGAACGGATTGACGAACTCGAGAAATTCCGGTTGCATCTGAAAGCAGAAATTCGCCCGATTACAATGGTGTGTGTACTTTTCCCCTAGGCCATTCCAGTTGTTGGTTTCGAGTATCAGACTTGCGAAAATTTTGATGGTTTCTCAACCATTCCATAACTTCAAACTCCCATATCACGCGAACGGATTGACGAACTCGAGAAATTCCTGTTGCATATGAAAGCAGAAACTCGCCCGATTACAATGGTGTGTGTACTTTTCCCCTAGGCCATTCCAGTTATTGGTTTCGAGTATCAGACTTGCGAAAATTTTGATGGTTTCTCAACCATTCCTCAATTTCAAACTCGCATATCTCGCGAACGGATTGACGAACTCGAGAAATTCCTGTTGCATCTGAAAGCAGAAACTCGCCCGATTACAAAGGTTTGTGCATTTTTGCCCTAGGCCATAGTAGTTATTGGTTTCGAGTATCAGATTCCGAAAATTTTGATGGTTTCTCAACCATTCCTCAATTTCAAAGTCGCATATCTCGCGAACAGATTGACCGACTCGAGAAATTCCTGTTGCATCTGAAAGCAGAAACTCGCCCGATTACAACGGTATGTGTATTTTTGCCCTGGACCATAGTAGTTATTGGATTCGAGTTTCAGATTCCGAAAATTTTGATGGTTTCTCAACCATTCCTTAACTTCAAACTCCCATATCTCGCGAACGGATTGGCGAAATCGAGAAATTCCTGTTGCATCTGAAAGTAGAAACTTGCCCGATTACAATGGTTTGTGTACTTTTCCCCTAGGCCATTCCAGTTATTGGTTTCGAGTATCAGACTTGCGAAATTTTTGATTATTTCTCTACCATTCCTTAATTTCAAACTCGCATATCTCGCAAACGGATTGACGAACTCGAGAAATTCCTGTTGCATCTGAAAGTAGAAACTCCCCCGATTAGAATGGTGTGTGTACTTTTCCCCTAGGCCATTCCAGTTAATGGTTTCGAGTATCAGACTTGCGAAAATTTTGATGGTTTCTCAACCATTCCTTAATTTCAAACTCACATATCTCGCGAACGGATTGACGAACTCGAGAAATTCCTGTTGCATCTGAAAGTAGAAACTCCCCCGATTAGAATGGTGTGTGTACCTTTCCCCTAGGCCATTCCAGTTATTGGTTTCGAGTATCAGACTTGCGAAAATTTTGATGGTTTCTCAACCATTCCTTAACTTCAAACTCCCATATCTCGCGAACGGATTGACGAACTCGAAAAATTCCTGTTGCATCTGAAAGTAGAAATTTGCAAGATTACAATGGTGTGTGTACTTTTCCCCTAGGCCATTCCAGTTATTGGTTTCGAGTATCAGACTTGCGAAAATTTTGATGGTTTCTCAACCATTCCTCAATTTCAAACTCGCATATCTCGCGAACGGATTGACGAACTCGAGAAATTCCTGTTGCATCTGAAAGCAGAAACTCGCCCGATTACAAAGGTTTGTGCATTTTTGCCCTAGGCCATAGTAGTTATTGGTTTCGAGTATCAGATTCCGAAAATTTTGATGGTTTCTCAACCATTCCTCAATTTCAAAGTCGCATATCTCGCGAACAGATTGACGGACTCGAGAAATTCCTGTTGCATCTGAAAGCAGAAACTCGCCCGATTACAACGGTATGTGTATTTTTGCCCTGGACCATAGTAGTTATTGGTTTCGAGTATCAGATTCCGATAATTTTGATGGTTTCTCAACCATTCCTTAACTTCAAACTCCCATATCTCGCGAACGGATTGGCGAAATCGAGAAATTCCTGTTGCATCTGAAAGTAGAAACTTGCCCGATTACAATGGTGTGTGTACTTTTCACCTAGGCCAATCCAGTTATTGGTTTCGAGTATCAGACTTGCGAAATTTTTGATTATTTCTCTACCATTCCTTAATTTCAAACTCGAATATCTCGCAAACGGATTGACGAACTCGAGAAATTCCTGTTGCATCTGAAAGTAGAAACTCCCCCGATTAGAATGGTGTGTGTACTTTTCCCCTAGGCCATTCCAGTTATTGGTTTCGAGTATCAGACTTGCGAAAATTTTGATGGTTTCTCAACCATTCCTTAATTTCAAACTCACATATCTCGCGAACGGATTGACGAACTCGAGAAATTCCTGTTGCATCTGAAAGTAGAAACTCCCCCGATTAGAATGGTGTGTGTACTTTTCCCCTAGGCCATTCCAGTTATTGGTTTCGAGTATCAGACTTGCGAGAACTTTGATGGTTTCTCAACCATTCCTTAACTTCAAACTCCCATATCACGCGAACGGATTGGCGAAATCGAGAAATTCCTGTTGCATCTGAAAGTAGAAATTTGCCCGATTACAATCGTGTGTGTACTTTTCCCCTAGGCCGTTCCAGTTATTGGTTTCGAGTATCAGATTCCGAAAATTTTGATGGTTTCTCAGCCATTCCTTAACTTCAAACTCCCATATCTCGCGAACGGATTGGCGAAATCGAGAAATTCCTGTTGCATCTGAAAGTAGTAACTTGCCCGATTACAGTGGTGTGTGTACTTTTCCCCTAGGCCATTCCAGTTATTGGTTTCGAGTATCAGACTTGCGAAAATTTTGATGGTTTCTCAACCATTCCATAACTTCAAACTCCCATATATGCGAACGGATTGACGAAATCGAGACATTCCTTTCGCATCTGAAAGCAGAAACTCGCACGATTACAACGGGATGTGCATTTTTGCCCTAGGCCATAGTAGTTATTGGTTTCGAGTATAAGACATGCGAAAATTTTGATGGTTTCTCAACCATTCCTTAACTTCAAACTCCCATATCTCGCGAACGGATTGACGAACTCGAGAAATTCCTGTTGCATCTGAAAGCAGAAACTCGCCCGATTACAACGGTATTTGTATTTTTCCCCTGGGCCATTGTAGTTATTGCTTTCGAGTATCAGACTTGCGAAAACTTTGATGGTTTCTCAACCATTCCTTAACTTCAAACTCCCATATCTCGCGAACGGATTGACGAACTCGAGAAATTCCTGTTGCATCTGAAAGTAGAAACTCCCCCGATTAGAATGGTGTGTGTACTTTTCCCCTAGGCCATTCCAGTTATTGGTTTCGAGTATCAGACTTGCGAAAACTTTGATGGTTTCTCAACCATTCCTTAACTTCAAACTCCCATATCACGCGAACGGATTGGCGAAATCGAGAAATTCCTGTTGCATCTGAAAGTAGAAATTTGCCCGATTACAATCGTGTGTGTACTTTTCCCCTAGGCCGTTCCAGTTATTGGTTTCGAGTATCAGATTCCGAAAATTTTGATAGTTTCTCAGCCATTCCTTAACTTCAAACTCCCATATCTCGCGAACGGATTGGCGAAATCGAGAAATTCCTGTTGCATCTGAAAGTAGTAACTTGCCCGATTACAGTGGTGTGTGTACTTTTCCCCTAGGCCATTCCAGTTATTGGTTTCGAGTATCAGACTTGCGAAAATTTTGATGGTTTCTCAACCATTCCATAACTTCAAACTCCCATATATGCGAACGGATTGACGAAATCGAGACATTCCTTTCGCATCTGAAAGCAGAAACTCGCCCGATTACAACGGGATGTGCATTTTTGCCCTAGGCCATAGTAGTTATTGGTTTCGAGTATAAGACATGCGAAAATTTTGATGGTTTCTCAACCATTCCTTAACTTCAAACTCCCATATCTCGCGAACGGATTGACGAACTCGAGAAATTCCTGTTGCATCTGAAAGCAGAAACTCGCCCGATTACAACGGTATTTGTATTTTTCCCCTGGGCCATTGTCGTTATTGCTTTCGAGTATCAGACTTGCGAAAACTTTGATGGTTTCTCAACCATTCCTTAACTTCAAACTCCCATATCTCGCGAACGGATTGACGAACTCGAGAAATTCCTGTTGCATCTGAAAGTAGAAACTCGCCCGATTACAATGGTGTGTGTACTTTTCCCTTAGGCCATTCCAGTTATTGGTTTCGTGTATCAGCCTTGCGAAATTTTTGATTGTTTCTCAACCATTCCTTAACTTCAAACTCCCATATCTCGCGAACGGATTGACGAACTGGAGAAATTCCTGTTGCATCTGAAAGTAGAAACTTGCCCGATTACAATGTGTGTGTACATTTCCCCTAGGCCATTCCAGTTATTGGTTTCGAGTATTAGACTTGCGAAAATTTTGATGGTTTCTCAACCATCTCTTAACTCCAAACTCCGATATTTCGCGAACGGATTGACGAACTGGAGGAATTCCTGTTGCATCTGAAAGTAGAAACTCCCCCGATTAGAATGGTGTGTGTACTTTTCCCCTAGGCCATTCCAGTTATTGGTTTCGAGTATCAGACTTGCGAAAATTTTGATGGTTTCTCAACCATTCCTTAACTTCAAACTCCCATATCTCGCGAACGGATTGACGAACTCGAGAAATTCATGTTGCATCTGAAAGTAGAAACTCGCCCCATTACAATGGTGTGTGTACTTTTCCCCTAGGCCTTTCCAGTTATTGGTTTCGAGTATCAGACTTGCGAAATTTTTGATTATTTGTCTACCATTCCTTAATTTCAAACTCGCATATCTCGCGAACGGATTGACGAACTCGAGAAATTCCTGTTGCATCTGAAAGTAGAAATTTGCCCGATTACAATCGTGTGTGTACTTTTCCCCTGGGCCGTTCCAGTTATTGGTTTCGAGTATCAGATTCCGAAAATTTTGATGGTTTCTCAGCCATTCCTTAACTTCAAACTCCCATATCTCGCGAACGGATTGGCGAAATCGAGAAATTCCTGTTGCATCTGAAAGTAGTAACTTGCCCGATTACAATGGTGTGTGTACTTTTCCCCTAGGCCATTCCAGTTATTGGTTCCGAGTATCAGACTTGCGGAAATTTTGATGGTTTCTCAACCATTCCATAACTTCAAACTCCCATATATGCGAACGCATTGACGAAATCGAGACATTCCTTTCGCATCTGAAAGCAGAAACTCGCCCGATTACAACGGGATGTGCATTTTTGCCCTAGGCCATAGTAGTTATTGGTTTCGAGTATAAAACATGCGAAAATTTTGATGGTTTCTCAACCATTCCTTAACTTCAAACTCCCATATCTCGCGAACGGATTGACGAACTCGAGAAATTCCTGTTGCATCTGAAAGCAGAAATTCGCCCGATTACAATGGTGTGTGTACTTTTCCCCTAGGCCATTCCAGTTGTTGGTTTCGAGTATCAGACTTGCGAAAATTTTTAAGGTTTCTCAACCATTCCATAACTTCAAACTCCCATATCACGCGAACGGATTGACGAACTCGAGAAATTCCTGTTGCATCTGAAAGCAGAAACTCGCCCGATTACAATGGTGTGTGTACTTTTCCCCTAGGCCATTCCAGTTATTGGTTTCGAGTATCAGACTTGCGAAAATTTTGATGGTTTCTCAACCATTCCTCAATTTCAAACTCGCATATCTCGCGAACGGATTGACGAACTCGAGAAATTCCTGTTGCATCTGAAAGCGGAAACTCGCCCGATTACAAAGGTTTGTTCATTTTTGCCCTAGGCCATAGTAGTTATTGGTTTCGAGTATCAGATTCCGAAAATTTTGATGGTTTCTCAACCATTCCTCAATTTCAAAGTCGCATATCTCGCGAACAGATTGACGGACTCAAGAAATTCCTGTTGCATCTGAAAGCAGAAACTCGCCCGATTACAACGGTATGTGTATTTTTGCCCTGGACCATAGTAGTTATTGGTTTCGAGTATCAGATTCCGAAAATTTTGATGGTTTCTCAACCATTCTTTAACTTCAAACTCCCATATCTCGCGAACGGATTGGCGAAATCGAGAAATTCCTGTTGCATCTGAAAGTAGAAACTTGCCCGATTACAATGGTGTGTGTACTTTTCCCCTAGGCCATTCCAGTTATTGGTTTCGAGTATCAGACTTGCGAAATTTTTGATTATTTCTCTACCATTCCTTAATTTCAAACTCGCATATCTCGCAAACGGATTGACGAACTCGAGAAATTCCTGTTGCATCTGAAAGTAGAAACTCCCCCGATTAGAATGGTGTGTGTACTTATCCCCTAGGCCATTCCAGTTATTGGTTTCGAGTATCAGACTTGCGAAAATTTTGATGGTTTCTCAACCATTCCTTAATTTCAAACTCACATATCTCGCGAACGGATTGACGAACTCGAGAAATTCCTGTTGCATCTGAAAGTAGAAACTCCCCCGATTAGAATGGTGTGTGTACTTTTCCCCTAGGCCATTCCAGTTATTGGTTTCGAGTATCAGACTTGCGAAAACTTTGATGGTTTCTCAACCATTCCTTAACTTCAAACTCCCATATCACGCGAACGGATTGGCGAAATCGAGAAATTCCTGTTGCATCTGAAAGTAGAAATTTGCCCGATTACAATCGTGTGTGTACTTTTCCCCTAGGCCGTTCCAGTTATTGGTTTCGAGTATCAGATTCCGAAAATTTTGATAGTTTCTCAGCCATTCCTTAACTTCAAACTCCCATATCTCGCGAACGGATTGGCGAAATCGAGAAATTCCTGTTGCATCTGAAAGTAGTAACTTGCCCGATTACAGTGGTGTGTGTACTTTTCCCCTAGGCCATTCCAGTTATTGGTTTCGAGGTTCAGACTTGCGAAAATTTTGATGGTTTCTCAACCATTCCATAACTTCAAACTCCCATATATGCGAACGGATTGACGAAATCGAGACATTCCTTTCGCATCTGAAAGCAGAAACTCGCCCGATTACAACGGGATGTGCATTTTTGCCCTAGGCCATAGTAGTTATTGGTTTCGAGTATAAGACATGCGAAAATTTTGATGGTTTCCCAACCATTCCTTAACTTCAAACTCCCATATCTCGCGAACGGATTGACGAACTCGAGAAATTCCTGTTGCATCTGAAAGCAGAAACTCGCCCGATTACAACGGTATTTGTATTTTTCCCCTGGGCCATTGTAGTTATTGCTTTCGAGTATCAGACTTGCGAAAACTTTGATGGTTTCTCAACCATTCCTTAACTTCAAACTCCCATATCTCGCGAACGGATTGACGAACTCGAGAAATTCCTGTTGCATCTGAAAGTAGAAACTCGCCCGATTACAATGGTGTGTGTACTTTTCCCTTAGGCCATTCCAGTTATTGGTTTCGTGTATCAGCCTTGCGAAAATTTTGATGGTTTCTCAACCATCTCTTAACTCCAAACTCCGATATTTCGCGAACGGATTGACGAACTGGAGGAATTCCTGTTGCATCTGAAAGTAGAAACTTGCCCGATTACAATGGTGTGTGTACTTTTCCCCTAGGCCATTCCAGTTATTGGTTTCGAGTATCAGACTTGCGAAATTTTTGATTATTTCTCTACCATTCCTTAATTTCAAACTCGCATATCTCGCAAACGGATTGACGAACTCGAGAAATTCCTGTTGCATCTGAAAGTAGAAATTTGCCCGATTACAATCGTGTGTGTACTTTTCCCCTGGGCCGTTCCAGTTATTGGTTTCGAGTATCAGATTCCGAAAATTTTGATGGTTTCTCAGCCATTCCTTAACTTCAAACTCCCATATCTCGCGAACGGATTGACGAAATCGAGAAATTCCTGTTGCATCTGAAAGTAGTAACTTGCCCGATTACAATGGTGTGTGTACTTTTCCCCTAGGCCATTCCAGTTATTGGTTCCGAGTATCAGACTTGCGAAAATTTTGATGGTTTCTCAACCATTCCATAACTTCAAACTCCCATATATGCGAACGGATTGACGAAATCGAGACATTCCTTTCGCATCTGAAAGCAGAAACTCGCCCGATTACAACGGGATGTGCATTTTTGCCCTAGGCCATAGTAGTTATTGGTTTCGAGTATAAAACATGCGAAAATTTTGATGGTTTCTCAACCATTCCTTAACTTCAAACTCCCATATCTCGCGAACGGATTGACGAACTCGAGAAATTCCTGTTGCATCTGAAAGCAGAAATTCGCCCGATTACAATGGTCTGTGTACTTTTCCCCTAGGCCATTCCAGTTGTTGGTTTCGAGTATCAGACTTGCGAAAATTTTGATGGTTTCTCAACCGTTCCATAACTTCAAACTCCCATATCACGCGAACGGATTGACGAACTCGAGAAATTCCTGTTGCATCTGAAAGCAGAAACTCGCCCGATTACAATGGTGTGTGTACTTTTCCCCTAGGCCATTCCAGTTATTGGTTTCGAGTATCAGACTTGCGAAAATTTTGATGGTTTCTCAACCATTCCTCAATTTCAAACTCGCATATCTCGCGAACGGATTGACGAACTCGAGAAATTCCTGATGCATCTGAAAGCGGAAACTCGCCCGATTACAAAGGTCTGTGCATTTTTGCCCTAGGCCATAGTAGTTATTGGTTTCGAGTATCAGATTCCGAAAATTTTGATGGTTTCTCAACCATTCCTTAACTTCAAACTCCCATATCTCGCGAACGGATTGACGAACTCGAGAAATTCCTGTTGCATCTGAAAGCAGAAACTCGCCCGATTACAACGGTATTTGTATTTTTCCCCTGGGCCATTGTAGTTATTGCTTTCGAGTATCAGACTTGCGAAAACTTTGATGGTTTCTCAACCATTCCTTAACTTCAAACTCCCATATCTCGCGAACGGATTGACGAACTCGAGAAATTCCTGTTGCATCTGAAAGTAGAAACTCGCCCGATTACAATGGTGTGTGTACTTTTCCCTTAGGCCATTCCAGTTATTGGTTTCGTGTATCAGCCTTGCGAAATTTTTGATTGTTTCTCAACCATTCCTTAACTTCAAACTCCCATATCTCGCGAACGGATTGACGAACTGGAGAAATTCCTGTTGCATCTGAAAGTAGAAACTTGCCCGATTACAATGTGTGTGTACATTTCCCCTAGGCCATTCCAGTTATTGGTTTCGAGTATTAGACTTGCGAAAATTTTGATGGTTTCTCAACCATCTCTTAACTCCAAACTCCGATATTTCGCGAACGGATTGACGAACTGGAGGAATTCCTGTTGCATCTGAAAGTAGAAACTTGCCCGATTACAATGGTGTGTGTACTTTTCCCCTAGGCCATTCCAGTTATTGGTTTCGAGTATCAGACTTGCGAAATTTTTGATTATTTCTCTACCATTCCTTAATTTCAAACTCGCATATCTCGCAAACGGATTGACGAACTCGAGAAATTCCTGTTGCATCTGAAAGTAGAAATTTGCCCGATTACAATCGTGTGTGTACTTTTCCCCTGGGCCGTTCCAGTTATTGGTTTCGAGTATCAGATTCCGAAAATTTTGATGGTTTCTCAGCCATTCCTTAACTTCAAACTCCCATATCTCGCGAACGGATTGGCGAAATCGAGAAATTCCTGTTGCATCTGAAAGTAGTAACTTGCCCGATTACAATGGTGTGTGTACTTTTCCCCTAGGCCATTCCAGTTATTGGTTCCGAGTATCAGACTTGCGAAAATTTTGATGGTTTCTCAACCATTCCATAACTTCAAACTCCCATATATGCGAACGGATTGACGAAATCGAGACATTCCTTTCGCATCTGAAAGCAGAAACTCGCCCGATTACAACGGGATGTGCATTTTTGCCCTAGGCCATAGTAGTTATTGGTTTCGAGTATAAAACATGCGAAAATTTTGATGGTTTCTCAACCATTCCTTAACTTCAAACTCCCATATCTCGCGAACGGATTGACGAACTCGAGAAATTCCTGTTGCATCTGAAAGCAGAAATTCGCCCGATTACAATGGTCTGTGTACTTTTCCCCTAGGCCATTCCAGTTGTTGGTTTCGAGTATCAGACTTGCGAAAATTTTGATGGTTTCTCAACCATTCCATAACTTCAAACTCCCATATCACGCGAACGGATTGACGAACTCGAGAAATTCCTGTTGCATCTGAAAGCAGAAACTCGCCCGATTACAATGGTGTGTGTACTTTTCCCCTAGGCCATTCCAGTTATTGGTTTCGAGTATCAGACTTGCGAAAATTTTGATGGTTTCTCAACCATTCCTCAATTTCAAACTCGCATATCTCGCGAACGGATTGACGAACTCGAGAAATTCCTGATGCATCTGAAAGCGGAAACTCGCCCGATTACAAAGGTTTGTGCATTTTTGCCCTAGGCCATAGTAGTTATTGGTTTCGAGTATCAGATTCCGAAAATTTTGATGGTTTCTCAACCATTCCTCAATTTCAAAGTCGCATATCTCGCGAACAGATTGACGGACTCGAGAAATTCCTGTTGCATCTGAAAGCAGAAACTCGCCCGATTACAACGGTATGTGTATTTTTGCCCTGGACCATAGTAGTTATTGGTTTCGAGTATCAGATTCCGAAAATTTTGATGGTTTCTCAACCATTCCTTAACTTCAAACTCCCATATCTCGAGAACGGATTGGCGAAATCGAGAAATTCCTGTTGCATCTGAAAGTAGAAACTTGCCCGATTACAATGGTGTGTGTACTTTTCCCCTAGGCCATTCCAGTTATTGGTTTCGAGTATCAGACTTGCGAAATTTTTGATTATTTCTCTACCATTCCTTAATTTCAAACTCGCATATCTCGCAAACGGATTGACGAACTCGAGAAATTCCTGTTGCATCTGAAAGTAGAAACTCCCCCGATTAGAATGGTGTGTGTACTTTTCCCCTAGGCCATTCCAGTTATTGGTTTCGAGTATCAGACTTGCGAAAGTTTTGATGGTTTCTCAACCATTCCTTAATTTCAAACTCACATATCTCGCGAACGGATTGACGAACTCGAGTAATTCCTGTTGAATCTGAAAGCAGAGACTCGCCCGATTACAACGGCATGTGTATTTTTGCCCTAGGCCATAGTAGTTATTGGTTTCGAGTATCAGACTTGCGAAAATTTTGATGGTTTCTCAACCATTCCTTAACTTCAAACTCCCATATCTCGCGAACGGATTGGCGAAATCGACAAATTCCTGTTGCATCTGGAAGTAGAAACTTGCCCGATTACAATGGTGTGTGTACTTTTCCCATAGGCCATTCCAGTTATTGGTTTCGAGTATCAGACTTGCGAAAATTTTGATGGTTTCTCAACCATTCCTTAACTTCAAACTCCCATGTCTCGCGAACGGATTGACGAGCTCGAGAAATTCCTGTTGCATCTGAAAGTATAAACTCGCCCGATTACAACGATATGTGTATTTTTGCCCTAGGGCATAGTAGTTATTGGTTTCGAGTATCAGACTTGCGAAAATTTTGATGGTCTCTCAACCATTCCTCAACTTCAAACTCCGATACCTCGCGAACGGATTGGCGAACTCGAGAAAGTCCTGTTGCATTTGAAAGTAGAAACTTGCCCGATGACAATGGTGTGTATACTTTGCCCCTAGGCCGTTCCAGTTAGTGGTTTCGAGTTTCAGACTTACGAAAATTTTGATGGTTTCTCAACCATTCCTTAACTTCAAACTCCCATATCTCGCGAACGGATTGACGAGCTCGAGAAATTCCTGTTGCATCTGAAAGTATAAACTCGCCCGATTACAAAGGTATGTGTATTTTTCCACCAGGGCTTTGTAGTTATTGGTTTCGAGTATCAGACTTGCGAAAATTTTGATGGTTTCTCAAGCATTCCTTAACGTCAAACTTCCATATCTCGCGAACGGATTGACGAACTCAATTATTTCCTGTTGCATCTGAAAGTAGAAAGTCTACCGATTACAATGGTGTGTATACTCTTCCCCTAGGTCATTCCAGTTATTCGTTTCTAGCATCAGAATTGCGAAAATTTTTATGGTTTCTCAGCAATTCCTTAACTTCAAACTCCCATATCTCGCGAACGGATTGACAAACTCGAGAAATTCCTATTGCATCTGAAAGTAGATACTCGCCCGATTACAAAGGTATTTGCATTTTTACCCTTGGCCATTCCAGTTATTGGTTTCGAGTATCACACTTGCGAAAATTTTGATGGTTTCTCAACCATTCCTTAACTTCAAACTCCCATATCTCGCGAACGGATTGACGAGCTCGAGAAATTCCTGTTGCATCTGAAAGTATAAACTCGCCCGATTACAAAGGTATGTGTATTTTTCCCCTAGGGCTTTGTAGTTATTGATTTCGAGTATCAGACTTGAGAAAATTTTGATGGTTTCTCAACCATTCCTTAACTTCAAACTCCCATATCTCGCGAACGGATTGACGAACTCGAGAAGTTCCTATTGCATCTGAAAGTAGAAACTCGCCCGATTACAAACGTATGTGCATTTTTACCCTAGGCAATGGTAGTTATTGGTTTCGAGTATCAGACTTGCGAAAATTTTGATGGTTTCTCAACCATTCCTTAACTTCAAACTCCCATATCTCGCGAACGGATTGACGAGCTCGAGAAATTCCTGTTGCATCTGAAAGTATAAACTCGCCCGATTACAAAGGTATGTGTATTTTTCCCCTAGGGCTTTGTAGTTATTGGTTTCGAGTATCAGACTTGCGAAAATTTTGATGGTTTCTCAACCATTCCTTAACTTCAAACCCCGATACCTCGCGAACGGATTGGCGAACTCGCGAAATTCCTGTTGCATTTGAAAGTAGAAACTGGCCCGATTACAATGGTGTGTGTACTTTTCCCCTAAGCCTTTGTAGTAATTGGTTTCGAGTATCAGACTTGCGACAATTTTGATGGTTTCTCAACCGTTCCTTAATTTCAAACTCCCATATCTCGCGAACGGATTGACGAACTCGAGAAATTCCTGTTGCATCTAAAAGCAGAACCTCGCCCGATTACAACGGTATGTGTATTTTTGCCCTAGGCCATAGTAGTTATTGGTTTCGAGTGTCAGACTTGCGAAAATTTTGATGCTTTCTCAACCATTCCTTAACTTCAAACTCCCATATCTCGCGAACGGATTGACGAACTCGAGAAATTCCTGTTGCATCTGAAAGCAGAAATTCGCCCGATTACAATGGTGTGTGTACTTTTCCCCTAGGCCATTCCAGTTATTGGTTTCGAGTATCAGACTTGCGAAAATTTTGATGGTTTCTCAACCATTCCTCAATTTCAAACTCGCATATCTCGCGAACGGATTGACGAACTCGAGAAATTCCTGTTGCATCTGAAAGCGGAAACTCGCCCGATTACAAAGGTTTGTGCATTTTTGCCCTAGGCCATAGTAGTTATTGGTTTCGAGTATCAGATTCCGAAAATTTTGATGGTTTCTCAACCATTCCTCAATTTCAAAGTCGCATATCTCGCGAACAGATTGACGGACTCGAGAAATTCCTGTTGCATCTGAAAGCAGAAACTCGCCCGATTACAACGGTATGTGTATTTTTGCACTGGACCATAGAAGTTATTGGTTTCGAGTATCAGATTCCGAAAATTTTGATGGTTTCTCAACCATTCCTTAACTTCAAACTCCCATATCTCGCGAACGGATTGGCGAAATCGAGAAATTCCTGTTGCATCTGAAAGTAGAAACTTGCCCGATTACAATGGTGTGTGTACTTTTCCCCTAGGCCATTCCAGTTATTGGTTTCGAGTATCAGACTTGCGAAATTTTTGATTATTTCTCTACCATTCCTTAATTTCAAACTCGCATATCTCGCAAACGGATTGACGAACTCGAGAAATTCCTGTTGCATCTGAAAGTAGAAACTCCCCCGATTAGAATGGTGTGTGTACTTTTCCCCTAGGCCATTCCAGTTATTGGTTTCGAGTATCAGACTCGCGAAAATTTTGATGGTTTCTCAACCATTCCTTAATTTCAAACTCACATATCTCGCGAACGGATTGACGAACTCGAGTAATTCCTGTTGAATCTGAAAGCAGAGACTCGCCCGATTACAACGGCATGTGTATTTTTGCCCTAGGCCATAGTAGTTATTGGTTTCGAGTATCAGACTTGCGAAAATTTTGATGGTTTCTCAACCATTCCTTAACTTCAAACTCCCATATCTCGCGAACGGTTTGGCGAAATCGACAAATTCCTGTTGCATCTGAAAGCAGAAACTTGCCCGATTACAATGGTGTGTGTACTTTTCCCATAGGCCATTCCAGTTATTGGTTTCGAGTATCAGACTTGCGAAAATTTTGATGGTTTCTCAACCATTCCATAACTTCAAACTCCCATATATGCGAACGGATTGACGAAATCGAGACATTCCTTTCGCATCTGAAAGCAGAAACTCGCCCGATTACAACGGGATGTGCATTTTTGCCCTAGGCCATAGTAGTTATTGGTTTCGAGTATAAGACATGCGAAAATTTTGATGGTTTCTCAACCATTCCTTAACTTCAAACTCCCATATCTCGCGAACGGATTGACGAACTCGAGAAATTCCTGTTGCATCTGAAAGCAGAAACTCGCCCGATTACAACGGTATTTGTATTTTTCCCCTGGGCCATTGTAGTTATTGCTTTCGAGTATCAGACTTGCGAAAACTTTGATGGTTTCTCAACCATTCCTTAACTTCAAACTCCCATATCTCGCGAACGGATTGACGAACTCGAGAAATTCCTGTTGCATCTGAAAGTAGAAACTCGCCCGATTACAATGGTGTGTGTACTTTTCCCTTAGGCCATTCCAGTTATTGGTTTCGTGTATCAGCCTTGCGAAAATTTTGATGGTTTCTCAACCATCTCTTAACTCCAAACTCCGATATTTCGCGAACGGATTGACGAACTGGAGGAATTCCTGTTGCATCTGAAAGTAGAAACTTGCCCGATTACAATGGTGTGTGTACTTTTCCCCTAGGCCATTCCAGTTATTGGTTTCGAGTATCAGACTTGCGAAATTTTTGATTATTTCTCTACCATTCCTTAATTTCAAACTCGCATATCTCGCAAACGGATTGACGAACTCGAGAAATTCCTGTTGCATCTGAAAGTAGAAATTTGCCCGATTACAATCGTGTGTGTACTTTTCCCCTGGGCCGTTCCAGTTATTGGTTTCGAGTATCAGATTCCGAAAATTTTGATGGTTTCTCAGCCATTCCTTAACTTCAAACTCCCATATCTCGCGAACGGATTGACGAAATCGAGAAATTCCTGTTGCATCTGAAAGTAGTAACTTGCCCGATTACAATGGTGTGTGTACTTTTCCCCTAGGCCATTCCAGTTATTGGTTCCGAGTATCAGACTTGCGAAAATTTTGATGGTTTCTCAACCATTCCATAACTTCAAACTCCCATATATGCGAACGGATTGACGAAATCGAGACATTCCTTTCGCATCTGAAAGCAGAAACTCGCCCGATTACAACGGGATGTGCATTTTTGCCCTAGGCCATAGTAGTTATTGGTTTCGAGTATAAAACATGCGAAAATTTTGATGGTTTCTCAACCATTCCTTAACTTCAAACTCCCATATCTCGCGAACGGATTGACGAACTCGAGAAATTCCTGTTGCATCTGAAAGCAGAAATTCGCCCGATTACAATGGTCTGTGTACTTTTCCCCTAGGCCATTCCAGTTGTTGGTTTCGAGTATCAGACTTGCGAAAATTTTGATGGTTTCTCAACCGTTCCATAACTTCAAACTCCCATATCACGCGAACGGATTGACGAACTCGAGAAATTCCTGTTGCATCTGAAAGCAGAAACTCGCCCGATTACAATGGTGTGTGTACTTTTCCCCTAGGCCATTCCAGTTATTGGTTTCGAGTATCAGACTTGCGAAAATTTTGATGGTTTCTCAACCATTCCTCAATTTCAAACTCGCATATCTCGCGAACGGATTGACGAACTCGAGAAATTCCGGATGCATCTGAAAGCGGAAACTCGCCCGATTACAAAGGTTTGTGCATTTTTGCCCTAGGCCATAGTAGTTATTGGTTTCGAGTATCAGATTCCGAAAATTTTGATGGTTTCTCAACCATTCCTTAACTTCAAACTCCCATATCTCGCGAACGGATTGACGAACTCGAGAAATTCCTGTTGCATCTGAAAGCAGAAACTCGCCCGATTACAACGGTATTTGTATTTTTCCCCTGGGCCATTGTAGTTATTGCTTTCGAGTATCAGACTTGCGAAAACTTTGATGGTTTCTCAACCATTCCTTAACTTCAAACTCCCATATCTCGCGAACGGATTGACGAACTCGAGAAATTCCTGTTGCATCTGAAAGTAGAAACTCGCCCGATTACAATGGTGTGTGTACTTTTCCCTTAGGCCATTCCAGTTATTGGTTTCGTGTATCAGCCTTGCGAAATTTTTGATTGTTTCTCAACCATTCCTTAACTTCAAACTCCCATATCTCGCGAACGGATTGACGAACTGGAGAAATTCCTGTTGCATCTGAAAGTAGAAACTTGCCCGATTACAATGTGTGTGTACATTTCCCCTAGGCCATTCCAGTTATTGGTTTCGAGTATTAGACTTGCGAAAATTTTGATGGTTTCTCAACCATCTCTTAACTCCAAACTCCGATATTTCGCGAACGGATTGACGAACTGGAGGAATTCCTGTTGCATCTGAAAGTAGAAACTTGCCCGATTACAATGGTGTGTGTACTTTTCCCCTAGGCCATTCCAGTTATTGGTTTCGAGTATCAGACTTGCGAAATTTTTGATTATTTCTCTACCATTCCTTAATTTCAAACTCGCATATCTCGCAAACGGATTGACGAACTCGAGAAATTCCTGTTGCATCTGAAAGTAGAAATTTGCCCGATTACAATCGTGTGTGTACTTTTCCCCTGGGCCGTTCCAGTTATTGGTTTCGAGTATCAGATTCCGAAAATTTTGATGGTTTCTCAGCCATTCCTTAACTTCAAACTCCCATATCTCGCGAACGGATTGGCGAAATCGAGAAATTCCTGTTGCATCTGAAAGTAGTAACTTGCCCGATTACAATGGTGTGTGTACTTTTCCCCTAGGCCATTCCAGTTATTGGTTCCGAGTATCAGACTTGCGAAAATTTTGATGGTTTCTCAACCATTCCATAACTTCAAACTCCCATATATGCGAACGGATTGACGAAATCGAGACATTCCTTTCGCATCTGAAAGCAGAAACTCGCCCGATTACAACGGGATGTGCATTTTTGCCCTAGGCCATAGTAGTTATTGGTTTCGAGTATAAAACATGCGAAAATTTTGATGGTTTCTCAACCATTCCTTAACTTCAAACTCCCATATCTCGCGAACGGATTGACGAACTCGAGAAATTCCTGTTGCATCTGAAAGC
Organism: Ptiloglossa arizonensis; assembly: GCF_051014685.1. NCBI lineage: Eukaryota > Metazoa > Arthropoda > Insecta > Hymenoptera > Colletidae > Ptiloglossa > Ptiloglossa arizonensis. The sequence continues at coordinate 113,636 of NW_027478811.1, read as the reverse complement.
AGAAATTCGCCCGATTACAATGGTCTGTGTACTTTTCCCCTAGGCCATTCCAGTTGTTGGTTTCGAGTATCAGACTTGCGAAAATTTTGATGGTTTCTCAACCATTCCATAACTTCAAACTCCCATATCACGCGAACGGATTGACGAACTCGAGAAATTCCTGTTGCATCTGAAAGCAGAAACTCGCCCGATTACAATGGTGTGTGTACTTTTCCCCTAGGCCATTCCAGTTATTGGTTTCGAGTATCAGACTTGCGAAAATTTTGATGGTTTCTCAACCATTCCTCAATTTCAAACTCGCATATCTCGCGAACGGATTGACGAACTCGAGAAATTCCTGATGCATCTGAAAGCGGAAACTCGCCCGATTACAAAGGTTTGTGCATTTTTGCCCTAGGCCATAGTAGTTATTGGTTTCGAGTATCAGATTCCGAAAATTTTGATGGTTTCTCAACCATTCCTCAATTTCAAAGTCGCATATCTCGCGAACAGATTGACGGACTCGAGAAATTCCTGTTGCATCTGAAAGCAGAAACTCGCCCGATTACAACGGTATGTGTATTTTTGCCCTGGACCATAGTAGTTATTGGTTTCGAGTATCAGATTCCGAAAATTTTGATGGTTTCTCAACCATTCCTTAACTTCAAACTCCCATATCTCGAGAACGGATTGGCGAAATCGAGAAATTCCTGTTGCATCTGAAAGTAGAAACTTGCCCGATTACAATGGTGTGTGTACTTTTCCCCTAGGCCATTCCAGTTATTGGTTTCGAGTATCAGACTTGCGAAATTTTTGATTATTTCTCTACCATTCCTTAATTTCAAACTCGCATATCTCGCAAACGGATTGACGAACTCGAGAAATTCCTGTTGCATCTGAAAGTAGAAACTCCCCCGATTAGAATGGTGTGTGTACTTTTCCCCTAGGCCATTCCAGTTATTGGTTTCGAGTATCAGACTTGCGAAAATTTTGATGGTTTCTCAACCATTCCTTAATTTCAAACTCACATATCTCGCGAACGGATTGACGAACTCGAGTAATTCCTGTTGAATCTGAAAGCAGAGACTCGCCCGATTACAACGGCATGTGTATTTTTGCCCTAGGCCATAGTAGTTATTGGTTTCGAGTATCAGACTTGCGAAAATTTTGATGGTTTCTCAACCATTCCTTAACTTCAAACTCCCATATCTCGCGAACGGATTGGCGAAATCGACAAATTCCTGTTGCATCTGGAAGTAGAAACTTGCCCGATTACAATGGTGTGTGTACTTTTCCCATAGGCCATTCCAGTTATTGGTTTCGAGTATCAGACTTGCGAAAATTTTGATGGTTTCTCAACCATTCCTTAACTTCAAACTCCCATGTCTCGCGAACGGATTGACGAGCTCGAGAAATTCCTGTTGCATCTGAAAGTATAAACTCGCCCGATTACAACGATATGTGTATTTTTGCCCTAGGGCATAGTAGTTATTGGTTTCGAGTATCAGACTTGCGAAAATTTTGATGGTCTCTCAACCATTCCTCAACTTCAAACTCCGATACCTCGCGAACGGATTGGCGAACTCGAGAAAGTCCTGTTGCATTTGAAAGTAGAAACTTGCCCGATGACAATGGTGTGTATACTTTGCCCCTAGGCCGTTCCAGTTAGTGGTTTCGAGTTTCAGACTTACGAAAATTTTGATGGTTTCTCAACCATTCCTTAACTTCAAACTCCCATATCTCGCGAACGGATTGACGAGCTCGAGAAATTCCTGTTGCATCTGAAAGTATAAACTCGCCCGATTACAAAGGTATGTGTATTTTTCCACCAGGGCTTTGTAGTTATTGGTTTCGAGTATCAGACTTGCGAAAATTTTGATGGTTTCTCAAGCATTCCTTAACGTCAAACTTCCATATCTCGCGAACGGATTGACGAACTCAATTATTTCCTGTTGCATCTGAAAGTAGAAAGTCTACCGATTACAATGGTGTGTATACTCTTCCCCTAGGTCATTCCAGTTATTCGTTTCTAGCATCAGAATTGCGAAAATTTTTATGGTTTCTCAGCAATTCCTTAACTTCAAACTCCCATATCTCGCGAACGGATTGACGAACTCGAGAAGTTCCTATTGCATCTGAAAGTAGAAACTCGCCCGATTACAAACGTATGTGCATTTTTACCCTAGGCAATGGTAGTTATTGGTTTCGAGTATCAGACTTGCGAAAATTTTGATGGTTTCTCAACCATTCCTTAACTTCAAACTCCCATATCTCGCGAACGGATTGACGAGCTCGAGAAATTCCTGTTGCATCTGAAAGTATAAACTCGCCCGATTACAAAGGTATGTGTATTTTTCCCCTAGGGCTTTGTAGTTATTGGTTTCGAGTATCAGACTTGCGAAAATTTTGATGGTTTCTCAACCATTCCTTAACTTCAAACCCCGATACCTCGCGAACGGATTGGCGAACTCGCGAAATTCCTGTTGCATTTGAAAGTAGAAACTGGCCCGATTACAATGGTGTGTGTACTTTTCCCCTAAGCCTTTGTAGTAATTGGTTTCGAGTATCAGACTTGCGACAATTTTGATGGTTTCTCAACCGTTCCTTAATTTCAAACTCCCATATCTCGCGAACGGATTGACGAACTCGAGAAATTCCTGTTGCATCTAAAAGCAGAACCTCGCCCGATTACAACGGTATGTGTATTTTTGCCCTAGGCCATAGTAGTTATTGGTTTCGAGTGTCAGACTTGCGAAAATTTTGATGCTTTCTCAACCATTCCTTAACTTCAAACTCCCATATCTCGCGAACGGATTGACGAACTCGAGAAATTCCTGTTGCATCTGAAAGCAGAAATTCGCCCGATTACAATGGTGTGTGTACTTTTCCCCTAGGCCATTCCAGTTATTGGTTTCGAGTATCAGACTTGCGAAAATTTTGATGGTTTCTCAACCATTCCTCAATTTCAAACTCGCATATCTCGCGAACGGATTGACGAACTCGAGAAATTCCTGTTGCATCTGAAAGCGGAAACTCGCCCGATTACAAAGGTTTGTGCATTTTTGCCCTAGGCCATAGTAGTTATTGGTTTCGAGTATCAGATTCCGAAAATTTTGATGGTTTCTCAACCATTCCTCAATTTCAAAGTCGCATATCTCGCGAACAGATTGACGGACTCGAGAAATTCCTGTTGCATCTGAAAGCAGAAACTCGCCCGATTACAACGGTATGTGTATTTTTGCACTGGACCATAGTAGTTATTGGTTTCGAGTATCAGATTCCGAAAATTTTGATGGTTTCTCAACCATTCCTTAACTTCAAACTCCCATATCTCGCGAACGGATTGACGAGCTCGAGAAATTCCTGTTGCATCTGAAAGTATAAACTCGCCCGATTACAAAGGTATGTGTATTTTTCCACCAGGGCTTTGTAGTTATTGGTTTCGAGTATCAGACTTGCGAAAATTTTGATGGTTTCTCAAGCATTCCTTAACGTCAAACTTCCATATCTCGCGAACGGATTGACGAACTCAATTATTTCCTGTTGCATCTGAAAGTAGAAAGTCTACCGATTACAATGGTGTGTATACTCTTCCCCTAGGTCATTCCAGTTATTCGTTTCTAGCATCAGAATTGCGAAAATTTTTATGGTTTCTCAGCAATTCCTTAACTTCAAACTCCCATATCTCGCGAACGGATTGACGAACTCGAGAAGTTCCTATTGCATCTGAAAGTAGAAACTCGCCCGATTACAAACGTATGTGCATTTTTACCCTAGGCAATGGTAGTTATTGGTTTCGAGTATCAGACTTGCGAAAATTTTGATGGTTTCTCAACCATTCCTTAACTTCAAACTCCCATATCTCGCGAACGGATTGACGAGCTCGAGAAATTCCTGTTGCATCTGAAAGTATAAACTCGCCCGATTACAAAGGTATGTGTATTTTTCCCCTAGGGCTTTGTAGTTATTGGTTTCGAGTATCAGACTTGCGAAAATTTTGATGGTTTCTCAACCATTCCTTAACTTCAAACCCCGATACCTCGCGAACGGATTGGCGAACTCGCGAAATTCCTGTTGCATTTGAAAGTAGAAACTGGCCCGATTACAATGGTGTGTGTACTTTTCCCCTAAGCCTTTGTAGTAATTGGTTTCGAGTATCAGACTTGCGACAATTTTGATGGTTTCTCAACCGTTCCTTAATTTCAAACTCCCATATCTCGCGAACGGATTGACGAACTCGAGAAATTCCTGTTGCATCTAAAAGCAGAACCTCGCCCGATTACAACGGTATGTGTATTTTTGCCCTAGGCCATAGTAGTTATTGGTTTCGAGTGTCAGACTTGCGAAAATTTTGATGCTTTCTCAACCATTCCTTAACTTCAAACTCCCATATCTCGCGAACGGATTGACGAACTCGAGAAATTCCTGTTGCATCTGAAAGCAGAAATTCGCCCGATTACAATGGTGTGTGTACTTTTCCCCTAGGCCATTCCAGTTATTGGTTTCGAGTATCAGACTTGCGAAAATTTTGATGGTTTCTCAACCATTCCTCAATTTCAAACTCGCATATCTCGCGAACGGATTGACGAACTCGAGAAATTCCTGTTGCATCTGAAAGCGGAAACTCGCCCGATTACAAAGGTTTGTGCATTTTTGCCCTAGGCCATAGTAGTTATTGGTTTCGAGTATCAGATTCCGAAAATTTTGATGGTTTCTCAACCATTCCTCAATTTCAAAGTCGCATATCTCGCGAACAGATTGACGGACTCGAGAAATTCCTGTTGCATCTGAAAGCAGAAACTCGCCCGATTACAACGGTATGTGTATTTTTGCACTGGACCATAGTAGTTATTGGTTTCGAGTATCAGATTCCGAAAATTTTGATGGTTTCTCAACCATTCCTTAACTTCAAACTCCCATATCTCGCGAACGGATTGGCGAAATCGAGAAATTCCTGTTGCATCTGAAAGTAGAAACTTGCCCGATTACAATTGTGTGTGTACTTTTCCCCTACGCCATTCCAGTTATTGGTTTCGAGTATCAGACTTGCGAAATTTTTGATTATTTCTCTACCATTCCTTAATTTCAAACTCGCATATCTCGCAAACGGATTGACGAACTCGAGAAATTCCTGTTGCATCTGAAAGTAGAAACTCCCCCGATTAGAATGGTGTGTGTACTTTTCCCCTAGGCCATTCCAGTTATTGGTTTCGAGTATCAGACTTGCGAAAATTTTGATGGTTTCTCAACCATTCCTTAATTTCAAACTCACATATCTCGCGAACGGATTGACGAACTCGAGTAATTCCTGTTGAATCTGAAAGCAGAGACTCGCCCGATTACAACGGCATGTGTATTTTTGCCCTAGGCCATAGTAGTTATTGGTTTCGAGTATCAGACTTGCGAAAATTTTGATGGTTTCTCAACCATTCCTTAACTTCAAACTCCCATATCTCGCGAACGGTTTGGCGAAATCGACAAATTCCTGTTGCATCTGAAAGCAGAAACTTGCCCGATTACAATGGTGTGTGTACTTTTCCCATAGGCCATTCCAGTTATTGGTTTCGAGTATCAGACTTGCGAAAATTTTGATGGTTTCTCAACCATTCCTTAACTTCAAACTCCCATATCTCGCGAACGGATTGACGAGCTCGAGAAATTCCTGTTGCATCTGAAAGTATAAACTCGCCCGATTACAAAGGTATGTGTATTTTTCCCCTAGGGCTTTGTAGTTATTGGTTTCGAGTATCAGACTTGCGAAAATTTTGATGGTTTCTCAACCATTCCTTAACTTCAAACTCCGATACCTCGCGAACGGATTGGCGAACTCGCGAAATTCCTGTTGCATTTGAAAGTAGAAACTGGCCCGATTACAATGGTGTGTGTACTTTTCCCCTAGGCCGTTCCGGTTATTGGTTTCGAGTATCAGACTTGCGAAAATTTTGATGGTTTCTCAACCATTCCTTAACTTCAAACTCCCATATCTCGCGAACGGATTGACGAACTCGAGAAATTCCTGTTGCATCTGAAAGCAGAAATTCGCCCGATTACAATGGTGTGTGTACTTTTCCCCTAGGCCATTCCAGTTGTTGGTTTCGAGTATCAGACTTGCGAAAATTTTGATGGTTTCTCAACCATTCCATAACTTCAAACTCCCATATCACGCGAACGGATTGACGAACTCGAGAAATTCCTGTTGCATCTGAAAGCAGAAACTCGCCCGATTACAATGGTGTGTGTACTTTTCCCCTAGGCCATTCCAGTTATTGGTTTCGAGTATCAGACTTGCGAAAATTTTGATGGTTTCTCAACCATTCCTCAATTTCAAACTCGCATATCTCGCGAACGGATTGACGAACTCGAGAAATTCCTGTTGCATCTGAAAGCGGAAACTCGCCCGATTACAAAGGTTTGTGCATTTTTGCCCTAGGCCATAGTAGTTATTGGTTTCGAGTATCAGATTCCGAAAATTTTGATGGTTTCTCAACCATTCCTCAATTTCAAAGTCGCATATCTCGCGAACAGATTGACGGACTCGAGAAATTCCTGTTGGATCTGAAAGCAGAGACTCGCCCGATTACAACGGCATGTGTATTTTTGCCCTAGGCCATAGTAGTTATTGGTTTCGAGTATCAGACTTGCGAAAATTTTGATGGTTTCTCAACCATTCCTTAACTTCAAACTCCCATATCTCGCGAACGGATTGGCGAAATCGACAAATTCCTGTTGCATCTGAAAGTAGAAACTTGCCCGATTACAATGGTGTGTGTACTTTTCCCCTAGGCCATTCCAGTTATTGGTTTCGAGTATCAGACTTGCGAAAATTTTGATGGTTTCTCAACCATTCCTTAATTTCAAACTCACATATCTCGCGAACGGATTGACGAACTCGAGTAATTCCTGTTGAATCTGAAAGCAGAGACTCGCCCGATTACAACGGCATGTGTATTTTTGCCCTAGGCCATAGTAGTTATTGGTTTCGAGTATCAGACTTGCGAAAATTTTGATGGTTTCTCAACCATTCCTTAACTTCAAACTCCCATATCTCGCGAACGGATTGGCGAAATCGACAAATTCCTGTTGCATCTGAAAGTAGAAACTTGCCCGATTACAATGGTGTGTGTACTTTTCCCATAGGCCATTCCAGTTATTGGTTTCGAGTATCAGACTTGCGAAAATTTTGATGGTTTCTCAACCATTCCTTAACTTCAAACTCCCATATCTCGCGAACGGATTGACGAGCTCGAGAAATTCCTGTTGCATCTGAAAGTATAAACTCGCCCGATTACAAAGGTATGTGTATTTTTCCCCTAGGGCTTTGTAGTTATTGGTTTCGAGTATCAGACTTGCGAAAATTTTGATGGTTTCTCAACCATTCCTTAACTTCAAACTCCGATACCTCGCGAACGGATTGGCGAACTCGCGAAATTCCTGTTGCATTTGAAAGTAGAAACTGGCCCGATTACAATGGTGTGTGTACTTTTCCCCTAGGCCGTTCCGGTTATTGGTTTCGAGTATCAGACTTGCGAAAATTTTGATGGTTTCTCAACCATTCCTTAACTTCAAACTCCCATGTCTCGCGAACGGATTGACGAGCTCGAGAAATTCCTGTTGCATCTGAAAGTATAAACTCGCCCGATTACAACGATATGTGTATTTTTGCCCTAGGGCATAGTAGTTATTGGATTCGAGTATCAGACTTGCGAAAATTTTGATGGTTTCTCAACCATTCCTCAACTTCAAACTCCGATACCTCGCGAACGGATTGACGAACTCGAGAAAGTCCTGTTGCATTTGAAAGTAGAAACTTGCCCGATGACAATGGTGTGTATACTTTGCCCCTAGGCCGTTCCAGTTAGTGGTTTCGAGTTTCAGACTTACGAAAATTTTGATGGTTTCTCAACCATTCCTTAACTTCAAACTCCCATATCTCGCGAACGGATTGACGAGCTCGAGAAATTCCTGTTGCATCTGAAAGTATAAACTCGCCCGATTACAAAGGTATGTGTATTTTTCCACCAGGGCTTTGTAGTTATTGGTTTCGAGTATCAGACTTGCGAAAATTTTGATGGTTTCTCAAGCATTCCTTAACGTCAAACTCCCATATCTCGCGAACGGATTGACGAACTCAATTATTTCCTGTTGCATCTGAAAGTAGAAAGTCTACCGATTACAATGGTGTGTATACTCTTCCCCTAGGTCATTCCAGTTATTCGTTTCTAGCATCAGAATTGCGAAAATTTTTATGGTTTCTCAGCAATTCCTTAACTTCAAACTCCCATATCTCGCGAACGGATTGACAAACTCGAGAAATTCCTATTGCATCTGAAAGTAGATACTCGCCCGATTACAAAGGTATGTGCATTTTTCCCCTTGGCCATTCCAGTTATTGGTTTCGAGTATCACACTTGCGAAAATTTTGATGGTTTCTCAACCATTCCTTAACTTCAAACTCCCATATCTCGCGAACGGATTGACGAGCTCGAGAAATTCCTGTTGCATCTGAAAGTATAAACTCGCCCGATTACAAAGGTATGTGTATTTTTCCCCTAGGGCTTTGTAGTTATTGATTTCGAGTATCAGACTTGAGAAAATTTTGATGGTTTCTCAACCATTCCTTAACTTCAAACTCCCATATCTCGCGAACGGATTGACGAACTCGAGAAGTTCCTATTGCATCTGAAAGTAGAAACTCGCCCGATTACAAACGTATGTGCATTTTTACCCTAGGCAATGGTAGTTATTGGTTTCGAGTATCAGACTTGCGAAAATTTTGATGGTTTCTCAACCATTCCTTAACTTCAAACTCCCATATCTCGCGAACGGATTGACGAGCTCGAGAAATTCCTGTTGCATCTGAAAGTATAAACTCGCCCGATTACAAAGGTATGTGTATTTTTCCCCTAGGGCTTTGTAGTTATTGGTTTCGAGTATCAGACTTGCGAAAATTTTGATGGTTTCTCAACCATTCCTTAACTTCAAACCCCGATACCTCGCGAACGGATTGGCGAACTCGCGAAATTCCTGTTGCATTTGAAAGTAGAAACTGGCCCGATTACAATGGTGTGTGTACTTTTCCCCTAGGCCGTTCCGGTTATTGGTTTCGAGTATCAGACTTGCGAAAATTTTGATGGTTTCTCAACCGTTCCTTAACTTCAAACTCCCATATCTCGCGAACGGATTGACGAACTCGCTTATTTCCTGTTGCATCTGGAACCAGAAACTCGTCCGATTACAACGGTATGTGTATTTTTGCCCTAGGCCATAGTAGTTATTGGTTTCGAGTATCAGACTTGCGAAAATTTTGATGGTTTCTCAACCATTCCTTAACTTCAAACTCCGATACCTCGCGAACGGATTGGCGAACTCGAGAAATTCCTGTTGCATTTGAAAGTAGAAACTGGCCCGATTACAATGGTGTGTGTACTTTTCCCCTAAGCCTTTGTAGTTATTGGTTTCGAGTATCAGACTTGCGACAATTTTGATGGTTTCTCAACCGTTCCTTAATTTCAAACTCCCATATCTCGCGAACGGATTGACGAACTCGAGAAATTCCTGTTGCATCTAAAAGCAGAACCTCGCCCGATTACAACGGTATGTGTATTTTTGCCCTAGGCCATAGTAGTTATTGGTTTCGAGTGTCAGACTTGCGAAAATTTTGATGGTTTCTCAACCATTCCTTAACTTCAAACTCCCATATCTCGCGAACGGATTGACGAACTCGAGAAATTCCTGTTGCATCTGAAAGCAGAAATTCGCCCGATTACAATGGTGTGTGTACTTTTCCCCTAGGCCATTCCAGTTGTTGGTTTCGAGTATCAGACTTGCGAAAATTTTGATGGTTTCTCAACCATTCCATAACTTCAAACTCCCATATCACGCGAACGGATTGACGAACTCGAGAAATTCCTGTTGCATCTGAAAGCAGAAACTCGCCCGATTACAATGGTGTGTGTACTTTTCCCCTAGGCCATTCCAGTTATTGGTTTCGAGTATCAGACTTGCGAAAATTTTGATGGTTTCTCAACCATTCCTCAATTTCAAACTCGCATATCTCGCGAACGGATTGACGAACTCGAGAAATTCCTGTTGCATCTGAAAGCGGAAACTCGCCCGATTACAAAGGTTTTTGCATTTTTGCCCTAGGCCATAGTAGTTATTGGTTTCGAGTATCAGATTCCGAAAATTTTTATGGTTTCTCAACCATTCCTCAATTTCAAAGTCGCATATCTCGCGAACAGATTGACGGACTCGAGAAATTCCTGTTGCATCTGAAAGCAGAAACTCGCCCGATTACAACGGTATGTGTATTTTTGCCCTGGACCATAGTAGTTATTGGTTTCGAGTATCAGATTCCGAAAATTTTGATGGTTTCTCAACCATTCCTTAACTTCAAACTCCCATATCTCGCGAACGGATTGGCGAAATCGAGAAATTCCTGTTGCATCTGAAAGTAGAAACTTGCCCGATTACAATGGTGTGTGTACTTTTCCCCTAGGCCATTCCAGTTATTGGTTTCGAGTATCAGACTTGCGAAATTTTTGATTATTTCTCTACCATTCCTTAATTTCAAACTCGCATATCTCGCAAACGGATTGACGAACTCGAGAAATTCCTGTTGCATCTGAAAGTAGAAACTCCCCCGATTAGAATGGTGTGTGTACTTTTCCCCTAGGCCATTCCAGTTATTGGTTTCGAGTATCAGACTTGCGAAAATTTTGATGGTTTCTCAACCATTCCTTAATTTCAAACTCACATATCTCGCGAACGGATTGACGAACTCGAGTAATTCCTGTTGAATCTGAAAGCAGAGACTCGCCCGATTACAACGGCATGTGTATTTTTGCCCTAGGCCATAGTAGTTATTGGTTTCGAGTATCAGACTTGCGAAAATTTTGATGGTTTCTCAACCATTCCTTAACTTCAAACTCCCATATCTCGCGAACGGATTGGCGAAATCGACAAATTCCTGTTGCATCTGAAAGTAGAAACTTGCCCGATTACAATGGTGTGTGTACTTTTCCCATAGGCCATTCCAGTTATTGGTTTCGAGTATCAGACTTGCGAAAATTTTGATGGTTTCTCAACCATTCCTTAACTTCAAACTCCCATATCTCGCGAACGGATTGACGAGCTCGAGAAATTCCTGTTGCATCTGAAAGTATAAACTCGCCCGATTACAAAGGTATGTGTATTTTTCCCCTAGGGCTTTGTAGTTATTGGTTTCGAGTATCAGACTTGCGAAAATTTTGATGGTTTCTCAACCATTCCTTAACTTCAAACTCCGATACCTCGCGAACGGATTGGCGAACTCGCGAAATTCCTGTTGCATTTGAAAGTAGAAACTGGCCCGATTACAATGGTGTGTGTACTTTTCCCCTAGGCCGTTCCGGTTATTGGTTTCGAGTATAAGACTTGCGAAAATTTAATGGTTTCTCAACCATTCCTTAACTTCAAACTCCCATATCTCGCGAACGGATTGACGAACTCGAGAAATTCCTGTTGCATCTGAAAGGAGAAATTCGCCCGATTACAATGGTGTGTGTACTTTTCCCCTAGGCCATTCCAGTTGTTGGTTTCGAGTATCAGACTTGCGAAAATTTTGATGGTTTCTCAACCATTCCATAACTTCAAACTCCCATATCACGCGAACGGATTGACGAACTCGAGAAATTCCTGTTGCATCTGAAAGCAGAAACTCGCCCGATTACAATGGTGTGTGTACTTTTCCCCTAGGCCATTCCAGTTATTGGTTTCGAGTATCAGACTTGCGAAAATTTTGATGGTTTCTCAACCATTCCTCAATTTCAAACTCGCATATCTCGCGAACGGATTGACGAACTCGAGAAATTCCTGTTGCATCTGAAAGCGGAAACTCGCCCGATTACAAAGGTTTGTGCATTTTTGCCCTAGGCCATTGTAGTTATTGGTTTCGAGTATCAGATTCCGAAAATTTTGATGGTTTCTCAACCATTCCTCAATTTCAAAGTCGCATATCTCGCGAACAGATTGACGGACTCGAGAAATTCCTGTTGCATCTGAAAGCAGAAACTCGCCCGATTACAACGGTATGTGTATTTTTGCCCTGGAACATAGTAGTAATTGGTTTCGAGTATCAGATTCCGAAAATTTTGATGGTTTCTCAACCATTCCTTAACTTCAAACTCCCATATCTCGCGAACGGATTGGCGAAATCGAGAAATTCCTGTTGCATCTGAAAGTAGAAACTTGCCCGATTACAATGGTGTGTGTACTTTTCCCCTAGGCCATTCCAGTTATTGGTTTCGAGTATCAGACTTGCGAAATTTTTGATTATTTCTCTACCATTCCTTAATTTCAAACTCGCATATCTCGCAAACGGATTGACGAACTCGAGAAATTCCTGTTGCATCTGAAAGTAGAAACTCCCCCGATTAGAATGGTGTGTGTACTTTTCCCCTAGGCCATTCCAGTTATTGGTTTCGAGTATCAGACTTGCGAAAATTTTGATGGTTTCTCAACCATTCCTTAATTCCAAACTCACATATCTCGCGAACGGATTGACGAACTCGAGTAATTCCTGTTGAATCTGAAAGCAGAGACTCGCCCGATTACAACGGCATGTGTATTTTTGCCCTAGGCCATAGTAGTTATTGGTTTCGAGTATCAGACTTGCGAAAATTTTGATGGTTTCTCAACCATTCCTCAATTTCAAAGTCGCATATCTCGCGAACAGATTGACGGACTCGAGAAATTCCTGTTGCATCTGAAAGCAGAAACTCGCCCGATTACAACGGTATGTGTATTTTTGCCCTGGAACATAGTAGTAATTGGTTTCGAGTATCAGATTCCGAAAATTTTGATGGTTTCTCAACCATTCCTTAACTTCAAACTCCCATATCTCGCGAACGGATTGGCGAAATCGAGAAATTCCTGTTGCATCTGAAAGTAGAAACTTGCCCGATTACAATGGTGTGTGTACTTTTCCCCTAGGCCATTCCAGTTATTGGTTTCGAGTATCAGACTTGCGAAATTTTTGATTATTTCTCTACCATTCCTTAATTTCAAACTCGCATATCTCGCAAACGGATTGACGAACTCGAGAAATTCCTGTTGCATCTGAAAGTAGAAACTCCCCCGATTAGAATGGTGTGTGTACTTTTCCCCTAGGCCATTCCAGTTATTGGTTTCGAGTATCAGACTTGCGAAAATTTTGATGGTTTCTCAACCATTCCTTAATTTCAAACTCACATATCTCGCGAACGGATTGACGAACTCGAGTAATTCCTGTTGAATCTGAAAGCAGAGACTCGCCCGATTACAACGGCATGTGTATTTTTGCCCTAGGCCATAGTAGTTATTGGTTTCGAGTATCAGACTTGCGAAAATTTTGATGGTTTCTCAACCATTCCTTAACTTCAAACTCCCATATCTCGCGAACGGATTGACGAGCTCGAGAAATTCCTGTTGCATCTGAAAGTATAAACTCGCCCGATTACAAAGGTATGTGTATTTTTCCCCTAGGGCTTTGTAGTTATTGGTTTCGAGTATCAGACTTGCGAAAATTTTGATGGTTTCTCAACCATTCCTTAACTTCAAACTCCGATACCTCGCGAACGGATTGGCGAACTCGCGAAATTCCTGTTGCATTTGAAAGTAGAAACTGGCCCGATTACAATGGTGTGTGTACTTTTCCCCTAGGCCGTTCCGGTTATTGGTTTCGAGTATCAGACTTGCGAAAATTTTTATGGTTTCTCAACCATTCCTTAACTTCAAACTCCCATGTCTCGCGAACGGATTGACGAGCTCGAGAAATTCCTGTTGCATCTGAAAGTATAAACTCGCCCGATTACAACGATATGTGTATTTTTGCCCTAGGGCATAGTAGTTATTGGTTTCGAGTATCAGACTTGCGAAAATTTTGATGGTTTCTCAACCATTCCTCAACTTCAAACTCCGATACCTCGCGAACGGATTGGCGAACTCGAGAAAGTCCTGTTGCATTTGAAAGTAGAAACTTGCCCGATGACAATGGTGTGTATACTTTGCCCCTAGGCCGTTCCAGTTAGTGGTTTCGAGTTTCAGACTTACGAAAATTTTGATGGTTTCTCAACCATTCCTTAACTTCAAACTCCCATATCTCGCGAACGGATTGACGAACTCGAGAAATTCCTGTTGCATCTGAAAGCAGAAACTTGCCCGATGACAATGGTGTGTATACTTTTCCCCTAGGCCATTCCAGTTATTGGTTTCGAGTATCAGACTTGCGAAAATTTTGATGGTTTCTCAACCATTCCTCAACTTCAAACTCGCATATCTCGCGAACGGATTGACGAACTCGAGAAATTCCTGTTGCATCTGAAAGCGGAAACTCGCCCGATTACAAAGGTTTGTGCATTTTTGCCCTAGGCCATAGTAGTTATTGGTTTCGAGTATCAGATTCCGAAAATTTTGATGGTTTCTCAACCATTCCTCAATTTCAAAGTCGCATATCTCGCGAACAGATTGACGGACTCGAGAAATTCCTGTTGCATCTGAAAGCAGAAACTCGCCCGATTACAACGGTATGTGTATTTTTGCCCTGGACCATAGTAGTTATTGGTTTCGAGTATCAGATTCCTAAAATTTTGATGGTTTCTCAACCATTCCTTAACTTCAAACTCCCATATCTCGCGAACGGATTGGCGAAATCGACAAATTCCTGTTGCATCTGAAAGTAGAAACTTGCCCGATTACAATGGTGTGTGTACTTTTCCCATAGGCCATTCCAGTTATTGGTTTCGAGTATCAGACTTGCGAAAATTTTGATGGTTTCTCAACCATTCCTTAACTTCAAACTCCCATATCTCGCGAACGGATTGACGAGCTCGAGAAATTCCTGTTGCATCTGAAAGTATAAACTCGCCCGATTACAAAGTTATGTGTATTTTTCCCCTAGGGCTTTGTAGTTATTGGTTTCGAGTATCAGACTTGCGAAAATTTTGATGGTTTCTCAACCATTCCTTAACTTCAAACTCCGATACCTCGCGAACGGATTGGCGAACTCGCGAAATTCCTGTTGCATTTGAAAGTAGAAACTGGCCCGATTACAATGGTGTGTGTACTTTTCCCCTAGGCCGTTCCGGTTATTGGTTTCGAGTATCAGACTTGCGAAAATTTTGATGGTTTCTCAACCATTCCTTAACTTCAAACTCCCATATCTCGCGAACGGATTGACGAACTCGAGAAATTCCTGTTGCATCTGAAAGCAGAAATTCGCCCGATTACAATGGTGTGTGTACTTTTCCCCTAGGCCATTCCAGTTGTTGGTTTCGAGTATCAGACTTGCGAAAATTTTGATGGTTTCTCAACCATTCCATAACTTCAAACTCCCATATCACGCGAACGGATTGACGAACTCGAGAAATTCCTGTTGCATCTGAAAGCAGAAACTCGCCCGATTACAATGGTGTGTGTACTTTTCCGCTAGCCCATTCCAGTTATTGGTTTCGAGTATCAGATTCCGAAAATTTTGATGGTTTCTCAACCATTCCTCAATTTCAAAGTCGCATATCTCGCGAACAGATTGACGGACTCGAGAAATTCCTGTTGCATCTGAAAGCAGAAACTCGCCCGATTACAACGGTATGTGTATTTTTGCCCTGGACCATAGTAGTTATTGGTTTCGAGTATCAGATTCCGAAAATTTTGATGGTTTCTCAACCATTCCTTAACTTCAAACTCCCATATCTCGCGAACGGATTGGCGAAATCGAGAAATTCCTGTTGCATCTGAAAGTAGAAACTTGCCCGATTACAATGGTGTGTGTACTTTTCCCCTAGGCCATTCCAGTTATTGGTTTCGAGTATCAGACTTGCGAAATTTTTGATTATTTCTCTACCATTCCTTAATTTCAAACTCGCATATCTCGCAAACGGATTGACGAACTCGAGAAATTCCTGTTGCATCTGAAAGTAGAAACTCCCCCGATTAGAATGGTGTGTGTACTTTTCCCCTAGGCCATTCCAGTTATTGGTTTCGAGTATCAGACTTGCGAAAATTTTGATGGTTTCTCAACCATTCCTTAATTTCAAACTCACATATCTCGCGAACGGATTGACGAACTCGAGTAATTCCTGTTGAATCTGAAAGCAGAGACTCGCCCGATTACAACGGCATGTGTATTTTTGCCCTAGGCCATAGTAGTTATTGGTTTCGAGTATCAGACTTGCGAAAATTTTGATGGTTTCTCAACCATTCCTCAATTTCAAAGTCGCATATCTCGCGAACAGATTGACGGACTCGAGAAATTCCTGTTGCATCTGAAAGCAGAAACTCGCCCGATTACAACGGTATGTGTATTTTTGCCCTGGAACATAGTAGTAATTGGTTTCGAGTATCAGATTCCGAAAATTTTGATGGTTTCTCAACCATTCCTTAACTTCAAACTCCCATATCTCGCGAACGGATTGGCGAAATCGAGAAATTCCTGTTGCATCTGAAAGTAGAAACTTGCCCGATTACAATGGTGTGTGTACTTTTCCCCTAGGCCATTCCAGTTATTGGTTTCGAGTATCAGACTTGCGAAATTTTTGATTATTTCTCTACCATTCCTTAATTTCAAACTCGCATATCTCGCAAACGGATTGACGAACTCGAGAAATTCCTGTTGCATCTGAAAGTAGAAACTCCCCCGATTAGAATGGTGTGTGTACTTTTCCCCTAGGCCATTCCAGTTATTGGTTTCGAGTATCAGACTTGCGAAAATTTTGATGGTTTCTCAACCATTCCTTAATTTCAAACTCACATATCTCGCGAACGGATTGACGAACTCGAGTAATTCCTGTTGAATCTGAAAGCAGAGACTCGCCCGATTACAACGGCATGTGTATTTTTGCCCTAGGCCATAGTAGTTATTGGTTTCGAGTATCAGACTTGCGAAAATTTTGATGGTTTCTCAACCATTCCTTAACTTCAAACTCCCATATCTCGCGAACGGATTGACGAGCTCGAGAAATTCCTGTTGCATCTGAAAGTATAAACTCGCCCGATTACAAAGGTATGTGTATTTTTCCCCTAGGGCTTTGTAGTTATTGGTTTCGAGTATCAGACTTGCGAAAATTTTGATGGTTTCTCAACCATTCCTTAACTTCAAACTCCGATACCTCGCGAACGGATTGGCGAACTCGCGAAATTCCTGTTGCATTTGAAAGTAGAAACTGGCCCGATTACAATGGTGTGTGTACTTTTCCCCTAGGCCATTCCAGTTATTGGTTTCGAGTATCAGACTTGCGAAAATTTTGATGGTTTCTCAACCATTCCTTAACTTCAAACTCCCATATCTCGCGAACGGATTGACGAGCTCGAGAAATTCCTGTTGCATCTGAAAGTATAAACTCGCCCGATTACAAAGTTATGTGTATTTTTCCCCTAGGGCTTTGTAGTTATTGGTTTCGAGTATCAGACTTGCGAAAATTTTGATGGTTTCTCAACCATTCCTTAACTTCAAACTCCGATACCTCGCGAACGGATTGGCGAACTCGCGAAATTCCTGTTGCATTTGAAAGTAGAAACTGGCCCGATTACAATGGTGTGTGTACTTTTCCCCTAGGCCGTTCCGGTTATTGGTTTCGAGTATCAGACTTGCGAAAATTTTGATGGTTTCTCAACCATTCCTTAACTTCAAACTCCCATATCTCGCGAACGGATTGACGAACTCGAGAAATTCCTGTTGCATCTGAAAGCAGAAATTCGCCCGATTACAATGGTGTGTGTACTTTTCCCCTAGGCCATTCCAGTTGTTGGTTTCGAGTATCAGACTTGCGAAAATTTTGATGGTTTCTCAACCATTCCATAACTTCAAACTCCCATATCACGCGAACGGATTGACGAACTCGAGAAATTCCTGTTGCATCTGAAAGCAGAAACTCGCCCGATTACAATGGTGTGTGTACTTTTCCGCTAGCCCATTCCAGTTATTGGTTTCGAGTATCAGATTCCGAAAATTTTGATGGTTTCTCAACCATTCCTCAATTTCAAAGTCGCATATCTCGCGAACAGATTGACGGACTCGAGAAATTCCTGTTGCATCTGAAAGCAGAAACTCGCCCGATTACAACGGTATGTGTATTTTTGCCCTGGACCATAGTAGTTATTGGTTTCGAGTATCAGATTCCGAAAATTTTGATGGTTTCTCAACCATTCCTTAACTTCAAACTCCCATATCTCGCGAACGGATTGGCGAAATCGAGAAATTCCTGTTGCATCTGAAAGTAGAAACTTGCCCGATTACAATGGTGTGTGTACTTTTCCCCTAGGCCATTCCAGTTATTGGTTTCGAGTATCAGACTTGCGAAATTTTTGATTATTTCTCTACCATTCCTTAATTTCAAACTCGCATATCTCGCAAACGGATTGACGAACTCGAGAAATTCCTGTTGCATCTGAAAGTAGAAACTCCCCCGATTAGAATGGTGTGTGTACTTTTCCCCTAGGCCATTCCAGTTATTGGTTTCGAGTATCAGACTTGCGAAAATTTTGATGGTTTCTCAACCATTCCTTCATTTCAAACTCACATATCTCGCGAACGGATTGACGAACTCGAGTAATTCCTGTTGAATCTGAAAGCAGAGACTCGCCCGATTACAACGGCATGTGTATTTTTGCCCTAGGCCATAGTAGTTATTGGTTTCGAGTATCAGACTTGCGAAAATTTTGATGGTTTCTCAACCATTCCTCAATTTCAAAGTCGCATATCTCGCGAACAGATTGACGGACTCGAGAAATTCCTGTTGCATCTGAAAGCAGAAACTCGCCCGATTACAACGGTATCTGTATTTTTGCCCTGGAACATAGTAGTAATTGGTTTCGAGTATCAGATTCCGAAAATTTTGATGGTTTCTCAACCATTCCTTAACTTCAAACTCCCATATCTCGCGAACGGATTGGCGAAATCGAGAAATTCCTGTTGCATCTGAAAGTAGAAACTTGCCCGATTACAATGGTGTGTGTACTTTTCCCCTAGGCCATTCCAGTTATTGGTTTCGAGTATCAGACTTGCGAAATTTTTGATTATTTCTCTACCATTCCTTAATTTCAAACTCGCATATCTCGCAAACGGATTGACGAACTCGAGAAATTCCTGTTGCATCTGAAAGTAGAAACTCCCCCGATTAGAATGGTGTGTGTACTTTTCCCCTAGGCCATTCCAGTTATTGGTTTCGAGTATCAGACTTGCGAAAATTTTGATGGTTTCTCAACCATTCCTTAATTTCAAACTCACATATCTCGCGAACGGATTGACGAACTCGAGTAATTCCTGTTGAATCTGAAAGCAGAGACTCGCCCGATTACAACGGCATGTGTATTTTTGCCCTAGGCCATAGTAGTTATTGGTTTCGAGTATCAGACTTGCGAAAATTTTGATGGTTTCTCAACCATTCCTTAACTTCAAACTCCCATATCTCGCGAACGGATTGACGAGCTCGAGAAATTCCTGTTGCATCTGAAAGTATAAACTCGCCCGATTACAAAGGTATGTGTATTTTTCCCCTAGGGCTTTGTAGTTATTGGTTTCGAGTATCAGACTTGCGAAAATTTTGATGGTTTCTCAACCATTCCTTAACTTCAAACTCCGATACCTCGCGAACGGATTGGCGAACTCGCGAAATTCCTGTTGCATTTGAAAGTAGAAACTGGCCCGATTACAATGGTGTGTGTACTTTTCCCCTAGGCCGTTCCGGTTATTGGTTTCGAGTATCAGACTTGCGAAAATTTTTATGGTTTCTCAACCATTCCTTAACTTCAAACTCCCATGTCTCGCGAACGGATTGACGAGCTCGAGAAATTCCTGTTGCATCTGAAAGTATAAACTCGCCCGATTACAACGATATGTGTATTTTTGCCCTAGGGCATAGTAGTTATTGGTTTCGAGTATCAGACTTGCGAAAATTTTGATGGTTTCTCAACCATTCCTCAACTTCAAACTCCGATACCTCGCGAACGGATTGGCGAACTCGAGAAAGTCCTGTTGCATTTGAAAGTAGAAACTTGCCCGATGACAATGGTGTGTATACTTTGCCCCTAGGCCGTTCCAGTTAGTGGTTTCGAGTTTCAGACTTACGAAAATTTTGATGGTTTCTCAACCATTCCTTAACTTCAAACTCCCATATCTCGCGAACGGATTGACGAACTCGAGAAATTCCTGTTGCATCTGAAAGCAGAAACTTGCCCGATGACAATGGTGTGTATACTTTTCCCCTAGGCCATTCCAGTTATTGGTTTCGAGTATCAGACTTGCGAAAATTTTGATGGTTTCTCAACCATTCCTCAATTTCAAACTCGCATATCTCGCGAACGGATTGACGAACTCGAGAAATTCCTGTTGCATCTGAAAGCGGAAACTCGCCCGATTACAAAGGTTTGTGCATTTTTGCCCTAGGCCATAGTAGTTATTGGTTTCGAGTATCAGATTCCGAAAATTTTGATGGTTTCTCAACCATTCCTCAATTTCAAAGTCGCATATCTCGCGAACAGATTGACGGACTCGAGAAATTCCTGTTGCATCTGAAAGCAGAAACTCGCCCGATTACAACGGTATGTGTATTTTTGCCCTGGACCATAGTAGTTATTGGTTTCGAGTATCAGATTCCTAAAATTTTGATGGTTTCTCAACCATTCCTTAACTTCAAACTCCCATATCTCGCGAACGGATTGGCGAAATCGACAAATTCCTGTTGCATCTGAAAGTAGAAACTTGCCCGATTACAATGGTGTGTGTACTTTTCCCATAGGCCATTCCAGTTATTGGTTTCGAGTATCAGACTTGCGAAAATTTTGATGGTTTCTCAACCATTCCTTAACTTCAAACTCCCATATCTCGCGAACGGATTGACGAGCTCGAGAAATTCCTGTTGCATCTGAAAGTATAAACTCGCCCGATTACAAAGTTATGTGTATTTTTCCCCTAGGGCTTTGTAGTTATTGGTTTCGAGTATCAGACTTGCGAAAATTTTGATGGTTTCTCAACCATTCCTTAACTTCAAACTCCGATACCTCGCGAACGGATTGGCGAACTCGCGAAATTCCTGTTGCATTTGAAAGTAGAAACTGGCCCGATTACAATGGTGTGTGTACTTTTCCCCTAGGCCGTTCCGGTTATTGGTTTCGAGTATCAGACTTGCGAAAATTTTGATGGTTTCTCAACCATTCCTTAACTTCAAACTCCCATATCTCGCGAACGGATTGACGAACTCGAGAAATTCCTGTTGCATCTGAAAGCAGAAATTCGCCCGATTACAATGGTGTGTGTACTTTTCCCCTAGGCCATTCCAGTTGTTGGTTTCGAGTATCAGACTTGCGAAAATTTTGATGGTTTCTCAACCATTCCATAACTTCAAACTCCCATATCACGCGAACGGATTGACGAACTCGAGAAATTCCTGTTGCATCTGAAAGCAGAAACTCGCCCGATTACAATGGTGTGTGTACTTTTCCGCTAGCCCATTCCAGTTATTGGTTTCGAGTATCAGATTCCGAAAATTTTGATGGTTTCTCAACCATTCCTCAATTTCAAAGTCGCATATCTCGCGAACAGATTGACGGACTCGAGAAATTCCTGTTGCATCTGAAAGCAGAAACTCGCCCGATTACAACGGTATGTGTATTTTTGCCCTGGACCATAGTAGTTATTGGTTTCGAGTATCAGATTCCGAAAATTTTGATGGTTTCTCAACCATTCCTTAACTTCAAACTCCCATATCTCGCGAACGGATTGGCGAAATCGAGAAATTCCTGTTGCATCTGAAAGTAGAAACTTGCCCGATTACAATGGTGTGTGTACTTTTCCCCTAGGCCATTCCAGTTATTGGTTTCGAGTATCAGACTTGCGAAATTTTTGATTATTTCTCTACCATTCCTTAATTTCAAACTCGCATATCTCGCAAACGGATTGACGAACTCGAGAAATTCCTGTTGCATCTGAAAGTATAAACTCGCCCGATTACAAAGGTATGTGTATTTTTCCCCTAGGGCTTTGTAGTTATTGGTTTCGAGTATCAGAATTGCGAAAATTTTGATGGTTTCTCAACCATTCCTTAACTTCAAACTCCGATACCTCGCGAACGGATTGGCGAACTCGCGAAATTCCTGTTGCATTTGAAAGTAGAAACTGGCCCGATTACAATGGTGTGTGTACTTTTCCCCTAGGCCGTTCCGGTTATTGGTTTCGAGTATCAGACTTGCGAAAATTTTGATGGTTTCTCAACCATTCCTTAACTTCAAACTCCCATATCTCGCGAACGGATTGGCGAAATCGAGAAATTCCTGTTGCATCTGAAAGTAGAAACTTGCCCGATTACAATGGTGTGTGTACTTTTCCCCTAGGCCATTCCAGTTATTGGTTTCGAGTATCAGACTTGCGAAATTTTTGATTATTTCTCTACCATTCCTTAATTTCAAACTCGCATATCTCGCAAACGGATTGACGAACTCGAGAAATTCCTGTTGCATCTGAAAGTATAAACTCGCCCGATTACAAAGGTATGTGTATTTTTCCCCTAGGGCTTTGTAGTTATTGGTTTCGAGTATCAGACTTGCGAAAATTTTGATGGTTTCTCAACCATTCCTCAACTTCAAACTCCGATACCTCGCGAACGGATTGGCGAACTCGAGAAAGTCCTGTTGCATTTGAAAGTAGAAACTTGCCCGATGACAATGGTGTGTATACTTTGCCCCTAGGCCGTTCCAGTTAGTGGTTTCGAGTTTCAGACTTACGAAAATTTTGATGGTTTCTCAACCATTCCTTAACTTCAAACTCCCATATCTCGCGAACGGATTGACGAGCTCGAGAAATTCCTGTTGCATCTGAAAGTATAAACTCGCCCGATTACAAAGGTATGTGTATTTTTCCACCAGGGCTTTGTAGTTATTGGTTTCGAGTATCAGACTTGCGAAAATTTTGATGGTTTCTCAAGCATTCCTTAACGTCAAACTCCCATATCTCGCGAACGGATTGACGAACTCAATTATTTCCTGTTGCATCTGAAAGTAGAAAGTCTACCGATTACAATGGTGTGTATACTCTTCCCCTAGGTCATTCCAGTTATTCGTTTCTAGCATCAGAATTGCGAAAATTTTTATGGTTTCTCAGCAATTCCTTAACTTCAAACTCCCATATCTCGCGAACGGATTGACGAACTCGAGAAATTCCTATTGCATCTGAAAGTAGATACTCGCCCGATTACAAAGGTATGTGCATTTTTCCCCTTGGCCATTCCAGTTATTGGTTTCGAGTATCACACTTGCGAAAATTTTGATGGTTTCTCAAGCATTCCTTAACTTCAAACTCCCATATCTCGCGAACGGATTGACGAGCTCGATAAATTCCTGTTGCATCTGAAAGTATAAACTCACCCGATTACAAAGGTATGTGTATTTTTCCCCTAGGGATTTGTAGTTATTGATTTCGAGTATCAGACTTGAGAAAATTTTGATGGTTTCTCAACCATTCCTTAACTTCAAACTCCCATATCTCGCGAACGGATTGACGAACTCGAGAAGTTCCTATTGCATCTGAAAGTAGAAACTCGCCCGATTACAAACGTATGTGCATTTTTACCCTAGGCAATGGTAGTTATTGGTTTCGAGTATCAGACTTGCGAAAATTTTGATGGTTTCTCAACCAGTCCTTAACTTCAAACTCCCATATCTCGCGAACGGATTGACGAGCTCGAGAAATTCCTGTTGCATCTGAAAGTATAAACTCGCCCGATTACAAAGGTATGTGTATTTTTCCCCTAGGGCTTTGTAGTTATTGGTTTCGAGTATCAGACTTGCGAAAACTTTGATGGTTTCTCAACCATTCCTTAACTTCAAACCCCGATACCTCGCGAACGGATTGGCGAACTCGCGAAATTCCTGTTGCATTTGAAAGTAGAAACTGGCCCGATTACAATGGTGTGTGTACTTTTCCCCTAAGCCTTTGTAGTTATTGGTTTCGAGTATCAGACTTGCGACAATTTTGATGGTTTCTCAACCGTTCCTTAATTTCAAACTCCCATATCTCGCGAACGGATTGACGAACTCGAGAAATTCCTGTTGCATCTAAAAGCAGAACCTCGCCCGATTACAACGGTATGTGTATTTTTGCCCTAGGCCATAGTAGTTATTGGTTTCGAGTGTCAGACTTGCGAAAATTTTGATGGTTTCTCAACCATTCTTTAACTTCAAACTCCGACACCTCGCGAACGGATTGGCGAACTCGAGAAGTTCCTGCCGCCTCTGAAAGTAGATACTTGCCCGATTACAATGGTGTCTGTACTTTTCCCCTAGGTCATTCCAGTTATTCGTTTCTAGCATCAGACTTGCGAAAATTTTGATGGTTTCTCAACCATTCCTTAACTTCAAACTCCCATATCTCACGAACGGATTGACGAGCTCGAGAAATTCCTGTTGCATCTGAAAGTAGATACTCGCCCGATTACAAAGGTATGTGTAGTTTTCCCCTAGGCCTTTGTAGTTATTGGTTTCGAGTATCAGACTTGCGAAAATTTTGATGGTTTCTCAACCATTCTTTAACTTCAAACTCCGACACCTCGCGAACGGATTGGCGAACTCGAGAAGTTCCTGCCGCCTCTGAAAGTAGATACTTGCCCGATTACAATGGTGTGTATACTTTTCCCCAAGGTCATTCCAGTTATTCGTTTCTAGCATCAGAATTGCGAAAATTTTGATGGTTTCTCAGCAATTCCTTAACTTCAAACTCCCATATCTCGCGAACGGATTGACGAACTCGAGAAATTCCTATTGCATCTGAAAGTGGATACTCGCCCGATTACAAAGGTATGTGCATTTTTCCCCTTGGCCATTCCAGTTATTGGTTTCGAGTATCACACTTGCGAAAATTTTGATGGTTTCTCAACCATTCCTTAACTTCAAACCCCGATACCTCGCGAACGGATTGGCGAACTCGCGAAATTCCTGTTGCATTTGAAAGTAGAAACTGGCCCGATTACAATGGTGTGTGTACTTTTCCCCTAGGCCGTTCCGGTTATTGGTTTCGAGTATCAGAATTGCGAAAATTTTGATGGTTTCTCAACCGTTCCTTAATTTCAAACTCCCATATCTCGCGAACGGATTGACGAACTCGAGAAATTCCTGTTGCATCTAAAAGCAGAACCTCGCCCGATTACAACGGTATGTGTATTTTTGCCCTAGGCCATAGTAGTTATTGGTATCGAGTGTCAGACTTGCGAAAATTTTGATGGTTTCTCAACCATTCTTTAACTTCAAACTCCGACACCTCGCGAACGGATTGGCGAACTCGAGAAGTTCCTGCCGCCTCTGAAAGTAGATACTTGCCCGATTACAATGGTGTGTGTACTTTTCCCCTAGGTCATTCCAGTGATTCGTTTCTAGCATCAGACTTGCGAAAATTTTGATGGTTTCTCAACCATTCCTTAACTTCAAACTCCCATATCTCGCGAACGGATTGACGAATTCGAGAAATTCCTGTTGCATCAGAAAGTAGAAACTCGCCCCATTACAATGGTGTGTGTACTTTTCCCCTAGGCCATTCCAGTTATTGGTTTCGAGTATCAGACTTTCGAAAATTTTGATGTTTTCTCAACCGTTCCTTAATTTCAAACTCCCATATCTCGCGAACGAATTGACGAACTCGAGGAATTCCTGTTGCATCTGAAAGCAGAAACTCGTCCGACTACAACGGTATGTGTATTTTTGCCCTAGGCCATAGTAGTTATTGGTTTCGAGTATCAGACTTGCGAAAATTTTGATGGTTTCTCAACCATTCCTTAACTTCAAACTCCGATACCTCGCGAACGGATTGGCGAACGCGAGAAATTCCTGTTGCATTTGAAAGTAGAAACTCGCCCCATTACAATGGTGTGTGTACTCTTCCCCTAAGCCTTTGTAGTTATTGGTTTCGAGTATCAGACTTGCGACAATTTTGATGGTTTCTCAACCGTTCCTTAATTTCAAACTCCCATATCTCGCGAACGGATTGGCGAACTCGAGAAGTTCCTGCCGCCTCTGAAAGTAGATACTTGCCCGATTACAACGGTATGTGTATTTTTGCCCTAGGCCATAGTAGTTATTGGTTTCGAGTATCAGACTTGCGAAAATTTTGATGGTTTCTCAACCATTCCTTAACTTCAAACTCCGATACCTCGCGAACGGATTGGCGAACGCGAGAAATTCCTGTTGCATTTGAAAGTAGAAACTAGCCCCATTACAATGGTGTGTGTACTCTTCCCCTAGGCCGTTCCAGTTATTGGTTTCGAGTATCAGACTTGCGAAAATTTTGATGGTTTCTCAACCATTCCTTAACTTCAAACTCCCATATCTCGCGAACGGATTGACGCGCTCGAGAAATTCCTGTAGCATCTGAAAGTAGATACTCGCCCGATTACAAAGGTATGTGTAGTTTTCCCCTAGGCCTTTGTAGTTATTGGTTTCGAGTATCAGACTTGCGAAAATTTTGATGGTTTCTCAAGCATTCCTTAACTTCAAACTCCCATATCTCGCGAACGGATTGACGAACTCGCTTATTTCCTGTTGCATCTGAAAGTAGAAAGTCGACCGATTACAATGGTGTGGGTACTTTTTCCCTACGTCATTCCAGTTATTCGTTTCTAGCATCAGAATTGCGAAAATTTTGATGGTTTCTCAACCATTCCTTAACTTCAAACTCCCATATCTCGCGAACGGATTGACGAATTCGAGAAATTCCTGTTGCATCAGAAAGTAGAAACTCGCCCCATTACAATGGTGTGTGTACTTTTCCCCTAGGCCATTCCAGTTATTGGTTTCGAGTATCAGACTTTCGAAAATTTTGATGTTTTCTCAACCGTTCCTTAATTTCAAACTCCCATATCTCGCGAACGAATTGACGAACTCGAGAAATTCCTGTTGCATCTGAAAGCAGAAACTCGTCCGACTACAACGGTATGTGTATTTTTGCCCTAGGCCATAGTAGTTATTGGTTTCGAGTATCAGACTTGCGAAAATTTTGATGGTTTCTCAACCATTCCTTAACTTCAAACTCCGATACCTCGCGAACGGATTGGCGAACGCGAGAAATTCCTGTTGCATTTGAAAGTAGAAACTCGCCCCATTACAATGGTGTGTGTACTCTTCCCCTAAGCCTCTGTAGTTATTGGTTTCGAGTATCAGACTTGCGACAATTTTGATGGTTTCTCAACCGTTCCTTAATTTCAAACTCCCATATCTCGCGAACGGATTGACGAACTCGAGAAATTCCTGTTGCATCTAAAAGCAGAAACTCGCCCGATTACAACGGTATGTGTATTTTTGCCCTAGGCCATAGTAGTTATTGGTTTCGAGTGTCAGACTTGCGAAAATTTTGATGGTTTCTCAACCATTCTTTAACTTCAAACTCCGATACCTCGCGAACGGATTGGCGAACTCGAGAAGTTCCTGCCGCCTCTGAAAGTAGATACTTGCCCGATTACAATGGTGTGTGTACTTTTCCCCTAGGTCATTCCAGTTATTCGTTTCTAGCATCAGACTTGCGAAAATTTTGATGGTTTCTCAACCATTCCTCAACTTCAAACTCCCATATCTCACGAACGGATTGACGAGCTCGAGAAATTCCTGTTGCATCAGAAAGTAGAAACTCGCCCCATTACAATGGTGTGTGTACTTTTCCCCTAGGCCATTCCAGTTATTGGTTTCGAGTATCAGACTTTCGAAAATTTTGATGTTTTCTCAACCGTTCCTTAATTTCAAACTCCCATATCTCGCGAACGAATTGACGAACTCGAGAAATTCCTGTTGCATCTGAAAGCAGAAACTCGTCCGATTACAACGGTATGTGAATTTTTGCCCTAGGCCATAGTAGTTATTGGTTTCGAGTATCAGACTTTCGAAAATTTTGATGGTTTCTCAACCATTCCTTAACTTCAAACTCCGATACCTCGCGAACGGATTGGCGAACGCGAGAAATTCCTGTTGCATTTGAAAGTAGAAACTCGCCCCATTACAATGGTGTGTGTACTCTTCCCCTAAGCCGTTCCAGTTATTGGTTTCGAGTATCAGACTTGCGAAAATTTTGATGGTTTCTCAACCATTCCTTAACTTCAAACTCCCATATCTCGCGAACGGATTGACGAGCTCGAGAAATTCCTGTTGCATCTGAAAGTAGATACTCGCCCGATTACAAAGGTATGTGTAGTTTTCCCCTAGGCCTTTGTAGTTATTGGTTTCGAGTATCAGATTTGCGAAAATTTTGATGGTTTCTCAAGCATTCCTTAACTTCAAACTCCCATATCTCGCGAACGGATTGACGAACTCGCTTATTTCCTGTTGCATGTGAAAGTAGAAAGTCGACCGATTACAATGGTGTGGGTACTTTTTCCCTACGTCATTCCAGTTATTCGTTTCTAGCATCAGAATTGCGAAAATTTTGATGGTTTCTCAACCATTCCTTAACTTCAAACTCCCATATCTCGCGAATAGATTGACGAATTCGAGAAATTCCTGTTGCATCAGAAAGTAGAAACTCGCCCCATTACAATGGTGTGTGTACTTTTCCCCTAGGCCATTCCAGTTATTGGTTCCGAGTATCAGACTTTCGAAAATTTTGATGTTTTCTCAACCGTTCCTTAATTTCAAACTCCCATATCACGCGAACGAATTGACGAACTCGAGAAATTCCTGTTGCATCTGAAAGCAGAAACTCGTCCGACTACAACGGTATGTGTATTTTTGCCCTAGGCCATAGTAGTTATTGGCTTCGAGTATCAGACTTGCGAAAATTTTGATGGTTTCTCAACCATTCCTTAACTTCAAACTCCGATACCTCGCGAACGGATTGGCGAACGCGAGAAATTCCTGTTGCATTTGAAAGTAGAAACTCGCCCCATTACAATGGTGTGTGTACTCTTCCCCTAAGCCTCTGTAGTTATTGGTTTCGAGTATCAGACTTGCGACAATTTTGATGGTTTCTCAACCTTTCCTTAATTTCAAACTCCCATATCTCGCGAACGGATTGACGAACTCGAGAAATTCCTGTTGCATCTAAAAGCAGAAACTCGCCCGATTACAACGGTATGTGTATTTTTGCCCTAGGCCATAGTAGTTATTGGTTTCGAGGGTCAGACTTGCGAAAATTTTGATGGTTTCTCAACCATTCTTTAACTTCAAACTCCGATACCTCGCGAACGTATTGGCGAACGCGAGAAATTCCTGTTGCATTTGAAAGTAGAAACTCGCCCCATTACAGTGGTGTGTGTACTCTTCCCCTAAGCCGTTCCAGTTATTGGTTTCGAGTATCAGACTTGCGAAAATTTTGATGGTTTCTCAACCATTCCTTAACTTCAAACTCCGATACCTCGCGAACGGATTGGCGAACGCGAGAAATTCCTGTTGCATTTGAAAGTAGAAACTCGCCCCATTACAGTGGTGTGTGTACTTTTCCCCTAGGCCATTCCAGTTATTGGTTTCGAGTATCAGACTTTCGAAAATTTTGATGTTTTCTCAACCGTTCCTTAATTTCAAACTCCCATATCTCGCGAACGGATTGACGAACTCGAGAAATTCCTGTTGCATCTGAAAGCAGAAACTCGCCCGATTACAACGGTATGTGTATTTTTGCCCTGGACCATAGTAGTTATTGTTTTCGAGAATAAGACATGCGAAAATTTTGATGGTTTCTCAACCAATCCTTAACTTCAAAATCCCATATCTCGCGAACGGATTGACGAACTCGAGAAATTCCTGTTGCATCTGAAAGCAGAAATTCGCCCGATTACAACGGTATGTGCATTTTTGCCCTAGGCCATAGTAGTTATTGTTTTCGAGAATAAGACATGCGAAAATTTTGATGGTTTCTCAACCAATCCTTAACTTCAAAATCCCATATCTCGCGAACGGATTGACGAACTCGAGAAATTCCTGTTGCATCTGAAAGCAGAAACTTGCCCGATTACAATGGTGTGTGTACTTTTCCCCTAGGCCATTCCAGTTGTTGGTTTCGAGTATCAGACTTGCGAAAATTTTGATGGTTTCTCAACCATTCCATAACTTCAAACTCCCATATCACGCGAACGGATTGACGAACTCGAGAAATTCCTGTTGCATCTGAAAGCAGAAACTCGCCCGATTACAACGGTTTGTGGATTTTTGCCCTAGGCCATTGTAGTTATTGTTTTCGAGTATAAGACTTGCGAAAATTTGGATGGTTCCTCAACCATTCCTCAATTTCAAACTCGCATATCTCGCGAACGGATTGACGAACTCGAGAAATTCCTGTTGCATCTGAAAGCAGAAACTCGCCCGATTACAACGGTATGTGTATTTTTGCCCTGGACCATAGTAGTTATTGGTTTCGGGTATCAGATTCCGAAAATTTTGATGGTTTCTCAACCATTCCTTAACTTCAAACTCCCATATCTCGCGAACGGATTGACGAACTCGAGAAATTCCTGTTGCAACTGAAAGTAGAAACTTGCCCGATTACAATGGTGTGTGTACTTTTCCCCTAGGCCATTCCAGTTATTGGTTTCGAGTATCAGACTTGCGAAAATTTTGATGGTTTCTCAACCATTCCATAACTTCAAACTCACATATATGCGAACGGATTGACGAACTCGAGAAATTCCTGTTGCATCTGAAAGCAGAAACTCGCCCGACTACAAAGGTTTGTGCATTTTTGCCCTAGGCCATAGTAGTTATTGGTTTCGAGTATAAAACATGCGAAAATTTTGATGGTTTCTCAACCATTCCATAACTTCAAACTCCCATATCACGCGAACGGATTGACGAACTCGAGAAATTCCTGTTGCATCTGAAAGCAGAAACTCGCCCGATTACAACGGTATGTGTATTTTTGCCCTGGACCATAGTAGTTATTGGTTTCGAGTATCAGATTCCGAAAATTTTGATGGTTTCTCAACCATTCCTTAACTACAAACTCCCATATCTCGCGAACGGATTGGCGAAATCGAGAAATTCCTGTTGCATCTGAAAGTAGAAACTTGCCCGATTACAATGGTGTGTGTACTTTTCCCCTAGGCCATTCCAGTTATTGGTTTCGAGTATCAGACTTGCGAAAATTTTGATGGTTTCTCAACCATTCCTTAACTTCAAACTCCCATATCTCGCGAACGGATTGACGAACTCGAGATATTCATGTTGCATCTGAAAGTAGAAACTCGCCCGATTACAATGGTGTGTGTACTTTTCCCCTAGGCCATTCCAGTTATTGGTTTCTAGTATCAGACTTGCGAAATTTTTGATTATTTCTCTACCATTCCTTAATTTCAAACTCGCATATCTCGCGAACGGATTGACGAACTCGAGAAATTCCTGTTGCATCTGAAAGTAGAAATTTGCCCGATTACAATGGTGTGTGTACTTTTCCCCTAGGCCATTCCAGTTGTTGGTTTCGAGTATCAGACTTGCGAAAATTTTGATGGTTTCTCAACCATTCCATAACTTCAAACTCCCATATCACGCGGACGGATTGACGAACTCGAGAAATTCCTGTTGCATCTGAAAGCAGAAACTCGCCCGATTACAACGGTTTGTGCATTTTTGCCCTAGGCCATAGTAGTTATTGGTTTCGAGTATCAGACTTTCGAAAATTTTGATGGTTTCTCAACCATTCCTTAACTTCAAACTCCGATACCTCGCGAACGGATTGGCGAACGCGAGAAATTCCTGTTGCATTTGAAAGTAGAAACTCGCCCCATTACAATGGTGTGTGTACTCTTCCCCTAAGCCGTTCCAGTTATTGGTTTCGAGTATCAGACTTGCGAAAATTTTGATGGTTTCTCAACCATTCCTTAACTTCAAACTCCCATATCTCGCGAACGGATTGACGAGCTCGAGAAATTCCTGTTGCATCTGAAAGTAGATACTCGCCCGATTACAAAGGTATGTGTAGTTTTCCCCTAGGCCTTTGTAGTTATTGGTTTCGAGTATCAGATTTGCGAAAATTTTGATGGTTTCTCAAGCATTCCTTAACTTCAAACTCCCATATCTCGCGAACGGATTGACGAACTCGCTTATTTCCTGTTGCATGTGAAAGTAGAAAGTCGACCGATTACAATGGTGTGGGTACTTTTTCCCTACGTCATTCCAGTTATTCGTTTCTAGCATCAGAATTGCGAAAATTTTGATGGTTTCTCAACCATTCCTTAACTTCAAACTCCCATATCTCGCGAACAGATTGACGAATTCGAGAAATTCCTGTTGCATCAGAAAGTAGAAACTCGCCCCATTACAATGGTGTGTGTACTTTTCCCCTAGGCCATTCCAGTTATTGGTTCCGAGTATCAGACTTTCGAAAATTTTGATGTTTTCTCAACCGTTCCTTAATTTCAAACTCCCATATCTCGCGAACGAATTGACGAACTCGAGAAATTCCTGTTGCATCTGAAAGCAGAAACTCGTCCGACTACAACGGTATGTGTATTTTTGCCCTAGGCCATAGTAGTTATTGGCTTCGAGTATCAGACTTGCGAAAATTTTGATGGTTTCTCAACCATTCCTTAACTTCAAACTCCGATACCTCGCGAACGGATTGGCGAACGCGAGAAATTCCTGTTGCATTTGAAAGTAGAAACTCGCCCCATTACAATGGTGTGTGTACTCTTCCCCTAAGCCTCTGTAGTTATTGGTTTCGAGTATCAGACTTGCGACAATTTTGATGGTTTCTCAACCGTTCCTTAATTTCAAACTCCCATATCTCGCGAACGGATTGACGAACTCGAGAAATTCCTGTTGCATCTAAAAGCAGAAACTCGCCCGATTACAACGGTATGTGTATTTTTGCCCTAGGCCATAGTAGTTATTGGTTTCGAGGGTCAGACTTGCGAAAATTTTGATGGTTTCTCAACCATTCTTTAACTTCAAACTCCGATACCTCGCGAACGTATTGGCGAACGCGAGAAATTCCTGTTGCATTTGAAAGTAGAAACTCGCCCCATTACAGTGGTGTGTGTACTCTTCCCCTAAGCCGTTCCAGTTATTGGTTTCGAGTATCAGACTAGCGAAAATTTTGATGGTTTCTCAACCATTCCTTAACTTCAAACTCCCATATCTCGCGAACGGATTGACGAGCTCGAGAAATTCCTGTTGCATCTGAAAGTAGAAACTTGCCCGATTACAAAGGTATGTGCATTTTTCCCCTATGTCATGGTAGTTATTGGTTTCGAGTACCAGACTTGCGAAAATTTTGATGGTTTCTCAAACATTCCTTAACTTCAAACTGCCATATCTCGCGAACGGATGGACGAACTCGCTTATTTCCTGTTGCATCTGAAAGTAGAAAGTCGACCGA
This sequence comes from Ptiloglossa arizonensis, assembly GCF_051014685.1. Lineage (NCBI taxonomy): Eukaryota > Metazoa > Arthropoda > Insecta > Hymenoptera > Colletidae > Ptiloglossa > Ptiloglossa arizonensis. The sequence continues at coordinate 80,374 of NW_027478811.1, read as the reverse complement.
TTACAATGGTGTGGGTACTTTTTCCCTACGTCATTCCAGTTATTCGTTTCTAGCATCAGAATTGCGAAAATTTTGATGTTTTCTCAACCGTTCCTTAATTTCAAACTCCCATATCTCGCGAACGGATTGACGAACTCGAGAAATTCCTGTTGCATCTAAAAGCAGAAACTCGCCCGATTACAACGGTATGTGTATTTTTGCCCTAGGCCATAGTAGTTATTGGTTTCGAGTGTCAGACTTGCGAAAATTTTGATGGTTTCTCAACCATTCTTTAACTTCAAACTCCGAAACCTCGCGAACGGATTGGCGTACTCGAGAAGTTCCTGCCGCCTCTGAAAGTAGATACTTGCCCGATTACAATGGTGTGTGTACTTTTCCCCTAGGTCATTCCAGTTATTCGTTTCTAGAATCAGACTTGCGAAAATTTTGATGGTTTCTCAACCATTCTTTAACTTCAAACTCCGATACCTCGCGAACGGATTGACGAATTCGAGAAATTCCTGTTGCATCAGAAAGTAGAAACTCGCCCCATTACAATGGTGTGTGTACTTTTCCCCTAGGCCATTCCAGTTATTGGTTTCGAGTATCAGACTTTCGAAAATTTTGATGTTTTCTCAACCGTTCCTTAATTTCAAACTCCCATATCTCGCGAACGGATTGACGAACTCGAGAAATTCCTGTTGCATCTGAAAGCAGAAACTCGCCCGATTACAACGGTATGTGTATTTTTGCCCTGGACCATAGTAGTTATTGTTTTCGAGAATAAGACATGCGAAAATTTTGATGGTTTCTCAACCAATCCTTAACTTCAAAATCCCATATCTCGCGAACGGATTGACGAACTCGAGAAATTCCTGTTGCATCTGAAAGCAGAAATTCGCCCGATTACAACGGTATGTGCATTTTTGCCCTAGGCCATAGTAGTTATTGTTTTCGAGAATAAGACATGCGAAAATTTTGATGGTTTCTCAACCAATCCTTAACTTCAAAATCCCATATCTCGCGAACGGATTGACGAACTCGAGAAATTCCTGTTGCATCTGAAAGCAGAAACTTGCCCGATTACAATGGTGTGTGTACTTTTCCCCTAGGCCATTCCAGTTGTTGGTTTCGAGTATCAGACTTGCGAAAATTTTGATGGTTTCTCAACCATTCCATAACTTCAAACTCCCATATCACGCGAACGGATTGACGAACTCGAGAAATTCCTGTTGCATCTGAAAGCAGAAACTCGCCCGATTACAACGGTTTGTGGATTTTTGCCCTAGGCCATTGTAGTTATTGTTTTCGAGTATAAGACTTGCGAAAATTTGGATGGTTCCTCAACCATTCCTCAATTTCAAACTCGCATATCTCGCGAACGGATTGACGAACTCGAGAAATTCCTGTTGCATCTGAAAGCAGAAACTCGCCCGATTACAACGGTATGTGTATTTTTGCCCTGGACCATAGTAGTTATTGGTTTCGGGTATCAGATTCCGAAAATTTTGATGGTTTCTCAACCATTCCTTAACTTCAAACTCCCATATCTCGCGAACGGATTGACGAGCTCGAGAAATTCCTGTTGCAACTGAAAGTAGAAACTTGCCCGATTACAATGGTGTGTGTACTTTTCCCCTAGGCCATTCCAGTTATTGGTTTCGAGTATCAGACTTGCGAAAATTTTGATGGTTTCCCAACCATTCCATAACTTCAAACTCACATATATGCGAACGGATTGACGAACTCGAGAAATTCCTGTTGCATCTGAAAGCAGAAACTCGCCCGACTACAAAGGTTTGTGCATTTTTGCCCTAGGCCATAGTAGTTATTGGTTTCGAGTATCAGATTCCGAAAATTTTGATGCTTTCTCAGCCATTCCTTAACTTCAAACTCCCATATCTCGCGAACGGATTGGCGAAATCGAGAAATTCCTGTTGCATCTGAAAGTAGTAACTTGCCCAATTACAACGGGATGTGCATTTTTGCCCTAGGCCATAGTAGTTATTGGTTTCGAGTATAAAACATGCGAAAATTTTGATGGTTTCTCAACCATTCCATAACTTCAAACTCCCATATCACGCGAACGGATTGACGAACTCGAGAAATTCCTGTTGCATCTGAAAGCAGAAACTCGCCCGATTACAACGGTATGTGTATTTTTGCCCTGGACCATAGTAGTTATTGGTTTCGAGTATCAGATTCCGAAAATTTTGATGGTTTCTCAACCATTCCTTAACTACAAACTCCCATATCTCGCGAACGGATTGGCGAAATCGAGAAATTCCTGTTGCATCTGAAAGTAGAAACTTGCCCGATTACAATGGTGTGTGTACTTTTCCCCTAGGCCATTCCAGTTATTGGTTTCGAGTATCAGACTTGCGAAAATTTTGATGGTTTCTCAACCATTCCTTAACTTCAAACTCCCATATCTCGCGAACGGATTGACGAACTCGAGATATTCATGTTGCATCTGAAAGTAGAAACTCGCCCGATTACAATGGTGTGTGTACTTTTCCCCTAGGCCATTCCAGTTATTGGTTTCTAGTATCAGACTTGCGAAATTTTTGATTATTTCTCTACCATTCCTTAATTTCAAACTCGCATATCTCGCGAACGGATTGACGAACTCGAGAAATTCCTGTTGCATCTGAAAGTAGAAATTTGCCCGATTACAATGGTGTGTGTACTTTTCCCCTAGGCCATTCCAGTTGTTGGTTTCGAGTATCAGACTTGCGAAAATTTTGATGGTTTCTCAACCATTCCATAACTTCAAACTCCCATATCACGCGAACGGATTGACGAACTCGAGAAATTCCTGTTGCATCTGAAAGCAGAAACTCGCCCGATTACAACGGTTTGTGCATTTTTGCCCTAGGCCATAGTAGTTATTGGTTTCGAGTATAAGACTTGCGAAAATTTTGATGGTTTCTCAACCATTCCTCAATTTCAAACTCGCATATCTCGCGAACGGATTGACGAACTCGAGAAATTCCTGTTGCATCTGAAAGCAGAAACTCGCCCGATTACAACGGTATGTGTATTTTTGCCCTGGACCATAGTAGTTATTGGTTTCGAGTATCAGATTCCGAAAATTTTGATGGTTTCTCAGCCATTCCTTAACTTCAAACTCCCATATCTCGCGAACGGATTGGCGAAATCGAGAAATTCCTGTTGCATCTGATAGTAGTAACTTGCCCGATTACAATGGTGCGTGTACTTTTCCCCTAGGCCATTCCAGTTATTGGTTTCGAGTATCAGACTTGCGAAAATTTTGATGGTTTCTCAACCATTCCATAACTTCAAACTCCCATATATGCGAACGGATTGACGAAATCGAGACATTCCTTTCGCATCTGAAAGCAGAAACTCGCCCGATTACAACGGGATGTGCATTTTTGCCCTAGGCCATAGTAGTTATTGGTTTCGAGTATAAGACATGCGAAAATTTTGATGGTTTCTCAACCATTCCTTAACTTCAAACTCCCATATCTCGCGAACGGATTGACGAACTCGAGAAATTCCTGTTGCATCTGAAAGCAGAAACTCGCCCGATTACAACGGTATTTGTATTTTTCCCCTGGGCCATTGTAGTTATTGCTTTCGAGTATCAGACTTGCGAAAACTTTGATGGTTTCTCAACCATTCCTTAACTTCAAACTCCCATATCTCGCGAACGGATTGACGAACTCGAGAAATTCCTGTTGCATCTGAAAGTAGAAACTCGCCCGATTACAATGGTGTGTGTACTTTTCCCTTAGGCCATTCCAGTTATTGGTTTCGTGTATCAGGCTTGCGAAATTTTTGATTGTTCCTCAACCATTCCTTAACTTCAAACTGCCATATCTCGCGAACGGATTGACGAACTGGAGAAATTCCTGTTGCATCTGAAAGTAGAAACTTGCCCGATTACAATGGTGTGTGTACATTTCCCCTAGGCCATTCCAGTTATTGATTTCGAGTATTAGACTTGCGAAAATTTTGATGGTTTCTCAACCATCTCTTATCCCCAAACTCCGATATTTCGCGAACGGATTGACGAACTGGAGGAATTCCTGACGCATGTGAAAGTATAAACTTGCCCGATTACAATGGTGTGTGTACTTTTCCCCTAGGCCATTCCAGTTGTTGGTTTCGAGTATCAGACTTGCGAAAATTTTGATGGTTTCTCAACCATTCCATAACTTCAAACTCCCATATCACGCGAACGGATTGACGAACTCGAGAAATTCCTGTTGCATCTGAAAGCAGAAATTCGCCCGGTTACAATGGTGTGTGTACTTTTCCCCTAGGCCATTCCAGTTGTTGGTTTCGAGTATCAGACTTGCGAAAATTTTGATGGTTTCTCAACCATTCCATAACTTCAAACTCCCATATCACGCGAACGGATTGACGAACTCGAGAAATTCCTGTTGCATCTGAAAGCAGAAACTCGCCCGATTACAACGGTATGTGTATTTTTGCCCTGGACCATAGTAGTTATTGGTTTCGAGTATCAGATTCCGAAAATTTTGATGGTTTCTCAGCCATTCCTTAACCTCAAACTCCCATATCTCGCGAACGGATTGGCGAAATCGAGAAATTCCTGTTGCATCTGAAAGTAGTAACTTGCCCGATTACAATGGTGTGTGTACTTTTCCCCTAGGCCATTCCAGTTATTGGTTTCGAGTATCAGACTTGCGAAAATTTTAATGGTTTCTCAACCATTCCATAACTTCAAACTCCCATATCACGCGAACGGATTGACGAACTCGAGAAATTCCTGTTGCATCTGAAAGCAGAAATTCGCCCGATTACAATGGTGTGTGTACTTTTCCCCTAGGCCATTCCAGTTGTTGGTTTCGAGTATCAGACTTGCGAAAATTTTGATGGTTTCTCAACCATTCCATAACTTCAAACTCCCATATCACGCGAACGGATTGACGAACTCGAGAAATTCCTGTTGCATCTGAAAGCAGAAACTCGCCCGATTACAACGGTATGTGTATTTTTGACCTGGACCATAGTAGTTATTGGTTTCGAGTATCAGATTCCGAAAATTTTGATGGTTTCTCAGCCATTCCTTAACTTCAAACTCCCATATCTCGCGAACGGATTGGCGAAATCGAGAAATTCCTGTTGCATCTGAAAGTAGTAACTTGCCCGATTACAATGGTGTGGGTACTTTTCCCCTAGGCCATTCCAGTTATTGGTTTCGAGTATCAGACTTGCGAAAATTTTAATGGTTTCTCAACCATTCCATAACTTCAAACTCCCATATCACGCGAACGGATTGACGAACTCGAAAAATTCCTGTTGCATCTGAAAGTAGAAATTTGCAAGATTACAATGGTGTGTGTACTTTTCCCCTAGGCCATTCCAGTTGTTGGTTTCGAGTATCAGACTTGCGAAAATTTTGATGGTTTCTCAACCATTCCATAACTTCAAACTCCCATATCACGCGAACGGATTGACGAACTCCAGAAATTCCTGTTGCATCTGAAAGCAGAAATTCGCCCGATTACAATGGTGTGTGTACTTTTCCCCAAGGCCATTCCAGTTGTTGGTTTCGAGTATCAGACTTGCGAAAATTTTGATGGTTTCTCAACCATTCCTCAATTTCAAACTCGCATATCTCGCGAACGGATTGACGAACTCGAGAAATTCCTGTTGTATCTGAAAGCAGAAACTCGCCCGATTACAAAGGTTTGTGCATCTTTGCCCTAGGCCATAGTAGTTATTGGTTTCGAGTATCAGATTCCGAAAATTTTGATGGTTTCTCAACCATTCCTCAATTTCAAAGTCGCATATCTCGCGAAGAGATTGACGGACTCGAGAAATTCCTGTTGCATCTGAAAGCAGAAACTCGCCCGACTACAACGGTATGTGTATTTTTGCCCTGGACCGTAGTAGTTATTGGTTTCGAGTATCAGATTCCGAAAATTTTGATGGTTTCTCAACCATTCCTTAACTTCAAACTCCCATATCTCGCGAACGGATTGGCGAAATCGAGAAATTCCTGTTGCATCTGAAAGTAGAAACTTGCCCGATTACAATGGTGTGTGTACTTTTCCCCTAGGCCATTCCAGTTATTGGTTTCGAGTATCAGACTTGCGAAAATTTTGATGGTTTCTCAACCATTCCTTAACTTCAAACTCGCATATCTCGCGAACGGATTGACGAACTCGAGAAATTCCTGTTGCATCTGAAAGCAGAAACTCGCCCGATTACAAAGGTTTGTGCATTTTTGCCCTAGGCCATAGTAGTTATTGGTTTCGAGTATCAGATTCCGAAAATTTTGATGGTTTCTCAACCATTCCTCAATTTCAAAGTCGCATATCTCGCGAACCGATTGACGGACTCGAGAAATTCCTGTTGCATCTGAAAGCAGAAACTCGCCCGATTACAACGGTATGTGTATTTTTGCCCTGGACCATAGTAGTTATTGGTTTCGAGTATCAGATTCCGAAAATTTTGATGGTTTCTCAACCATTCCTTAACTTCAAACTCCCATATCTCGCGAACGGATTGGCGAAATCGAGAAATTCCTGTTGCATCTGAAAGTAGAAACTTGCCCGATTACAATGGTGTGTGTACTTTTCCCCTAGGCCATTCCAGTTATTGGTTTCGAGTATCAGACTTGCGAAATTTTTGATTATTTCTCTACCATTCCTTAATTTCAAACTCGCATATCTCGCAAACGGATTGACGAACTCGAGAAATTCCTGTTGCATCTGAAAGTAGAAACTCCCCCGATTAGAATGGTGTGTGTACTTTTCCCCTAGGCCATTCCAGTTATTGGTTTCGAGTATCAGACTTGCGAAAATTTTGATGGTTTCTCAACCATTCCTTAATTTCAAACTCACATATCTCGCGAACGGATTGACGAACTCGAGAAATTCCTGTTGCATCTGAAAGTAGAAACTCCCCCGATTAGAATGGTGTGTGTACTTTTCCCCTAGGCCATTCCAGTTATTGGTTTCGTGTATCAGACTTGCGAAAACTTTGATGGTTTCTCAACCATTCCTTAACTTCAAACTCCCATATCTCGCGAACGGATTGGCGAAATCGAGAAATTCCTGTTGCATCTGAAAGTAGAAACTTGCCCGATTACAATGGTGTGTGTACTTTTCCCCTAGGCCATTCCAGTTATTGGTTTCGAGTATCAGACTTGCGAAAATTTTGATGGTTTCTCAACCATTCCTTAACTTCAAACTCCCATATCTCGCGAACGGATTGACGAACTCGAGAAATTCTTGTTGCATCTGAAAGTAGAAACTCGCCCCATTACAATGGTGTGTGTACTTTTCCCCTAGGCCTTTCCAATTATTGGTTTCGAGTATCAGACTTGCGAAATTTTTGATTATTTGTCTACCATTCCTTAATTTCAAACTCTCATATCTCGCGAACGGATTGACGAACTCGAGAAATTCCTGTTGCATCTGAAAGTAGAAATTTGCCCGATTACAATCGTGTGTGTACTTTTCCCCTAGGCCGTTCCAGTTATTGGTTTCGAGTATCAGATTCCGAAAATTTTGATGGTTTCTCAGCCATTCCTTAACTTCAAACTCCCATATCGCGCGAACGGATTGGCGAAATCGAGAAATTCCTGTTGCATCTGAAAGTAGTAACTTGCCCGATTACAATGGTGTGTGTACTTTTCCCCTAGGCCATTCCAGTTATTGGTTTCGAGTATCAGACTTGCGAAAATTTTGATGGTTTCTCAACCATTCCATAACTTCAAACTCCCATATATGCGAACGGATTGACGAAATCGAGACATTCCTTTCGCATCTGAAAGCAGAAACTCGCCCGATTACAACGGGATGTGCATTTTTGCCCTAGGCCATAGTAGTTATTGGTTTCGAGTATAAGACATGCGAAAATTTTGATGGTTTCTCAACCATTCCTTAACTTCAAACTCCCATATCTCGCGAACGGATTGACGAACTCGAGAAATTCCTGTTGCATCTGAAAGCAGAAACTCGCCCGATTACAACGGTATTTGTATTTTTCCCCTGGGCCATTGTAGTTATTGCTTTCGAGTATCAGACTTGCGAAAACTTTGATGGTTTCTCAACCATTCCTTAACTTCAAACTCCCATATCTCGCGAACGGATTGACGAACTGGAGAAATTCCTGTTGCATCTGAAAGTAGAAACTTGCCCGATTACAATGGTGTGTGTACATTTCCCCTAGGCCATTCCAGTTATTGATTTCGAGTATTAGACTTGCGAAAATTTTGATGGTTTCTCAACCATCTCTTATCTCCAAACTCCGATATTTCGCGAACGGATTGACGAACTGGAGAAATTCCTGACGCATGTGAAAGTATAAACTTGCCCGATTACAATGGTGTGTGTACTTTTCCCCTAGGCCATTCCAGTTGTTGGTTTCGAGTATCAGACTTGCGAAAATTTTGATGGTTTCTCAACCATTCCATAACTTCAAACTCCCATATCACGCGAACGGATTGACGAACTCGAGAAATTCCTGTTGCATCTGAAAGCAGAAATTCGCCCGGTTACAATGGTGTGTGTACTTTTCCCCTAGGCCATTACAGTTGTTGGTTTCGAGTATCAGACTTGCGAAAATTTTGATGGTTTCTAAACCATTCCATAACTTCAAACTCCCATATCACGCGAACGGATTGACGAACTCGAGAAATTCCTGTTGCATCTGAAAGCAGAAACTCGCCCGATTACAACGGTATGTGTATTTTTGCCCTGGACCATAGTAGTTATTGGTTTCGAGTATCAGATTCCGAAAATTTTGATGGTTTCTCAGCCATTCCTTAACCTCAAACTCCCATATCTCGCGAACGGATTGGCGAAATCGAGAAATTCCTGTTGCATCTGAAAGTAGTAACTTGCCCGATTACAATGGTGTGTGTACTTTTCCCCTAGGCCATTCCAGTTATTGGTTTCGAGTATCAGACTTGCGAAAATTTTAATGGTTTCTCAACCATTCCATAACTTCAAACTCCCATATCACGCGAACGGATTGACGAACTCGAGAAATTCCTGTTGCATCTGAAAGCAGAAATTCGCCCGATTACAATGGTGTGTGTACTTTTCCCCTAGGCCATTCCAGTTGTTGGTTTCGAGTATCAGACTTGCGAAAATTTTGATGGTTTCTCAACCATTCCATAACTTCAAACTCCCATATCACGCGAACGGATTGACGAACTCGAGAAATTCCTGTTGCATCTGAAAGCAGAAACTCGCCCGATTACAACGGTATGTGTATTTTTGCCCTGGACCATAGTAGTTATTGGTTTCGAGTATCAGATTCCGAAAATTTTGATGGTTTCTCAGCCATTCCTTAACTTCAAACTCCCATATCTCGCGAACGGATTGGCGAAATCGAGAAATTCCTGTTGCATCTGAAAGTAGTAACTTGCCCGATTACAATGGTGTGGGTACTTTTCCCCTAGGCCATTCCAGTTATTGGTTTCGAGTATCAGACTTGCGAAAATTTTAATGGTTTCTCAACCATTCCATAACTTCAAACTCCCATATCACGCGAACGGATTGACGAACTCGAGAAATTCCTATTGCATCTGAAAGCAGAAACTCGCCCGATTACAACGGGATGTGCATTTTTCCCCTAGGCCATTCCAGTTATTGGTTTCGAGTATCAGACTTGCGAAAATTTTGATGGTTTCTCAACCATTCCTTAACTTCAAACTCCCATATCTCGCGAACGGATTGACGAACTCGAGAAATTCTTGTTGCATCTGAAAGTAGAAACTCGCCCCATTACAATGGTGTGTGTACTTTTCCCCTAGGCCTTTCCAATTATTGGTTTCGAGTATCAGACTTGCGAAATTTTTGATTATTTGTCTACCATTCCTTAATTTCAAACTCGCATATCTCGCGAACGGATTGACGAACTCGAGAAATTCCTGTTGCATCTGAAAGTAGAAATTTGCCCGATTACAATCGTGTGTGTACTTTTCCCCTAGGCCGTTCCAGTTATTGGTTTCGAGTATCAGATTCCGAAAATTTTGATGGTTTCTCAGCCATTCCATAACTTCAAACTCCCATATATGCGAACGGATTGACGAAATCGAGAAATTCCTGTTGCATCTGAAAGTAGTAACTTGCCCGATTACAATGGTGTGTGTACTTTTCCCCTAGGCCATTCCAGTTATTGGTTTCGAGTATCAGACTTGCGAAAATTTTGATGGTTTCTCAACCATTCCATAACTTCAAACTCCCATATATGCGAACGGATTGACGAAATCGAGACATTCCTTTCGCATCTGAAAGCAGAAACTCGCCCGATTACAACGGGATGTGCATTTTTGCCCTAGGCCATAGTAGTTATTGGTTTCGAGTATAAGACATGCGAAAATTTTGATGGTTTCTCAACCATTCCTTAACTTCAAACTCCCATATCTCGCGAACGGATTGACGAACTCGAGAAATTCCTGTTGCATCTGAAAGCAGAAACTCGCCCGATTACAACGGTATTTGTATTTTTCCCCTGGGCCATTGTAGTTATTGCTTTCGAGTATCAGACTTGCGAAAACTTTGATGGTTTCTCAACCATTCCTTAACTTCAAACTCCCATATCTCGCGAACGGATTGACGAACTGGAGAAATTCCTGTTGCATCTGAAAGTAGAAACTTGCCCGATTACAATGGTGTGTGTACTTTTCCCCTAGGCCATTCCAGTTATTGGTTTCGAGTATCAGACTTGCGAAATTTTTGATTATTTCTCTACCATTCCTTAATTTCAAACTCGCATATCTCGCAAACGGATTGACGAACTCGAGAAATTCCTGTTGCATCTGAAAGTAGAAACTCCCCCGATTAGAATGGTGTGTGTACTTTTCCCCTAGGCCATTCCAGTTATTGGTTTCGAGTATCAGACTTGCGAAAATTTTGATGGTTTCTCAACCATTCCTTAATTTCAAACTCACATATCTCGCGAACGGATTGACGAACTCGAGAAATTCCTGTTGCATCTGAAAGTAGAAACTCCCCCGATTAGAATGGTGTGTGTACTTTTCCCCTAGGCCATTCCAGTTATTGGTTTCGTGTATCAGACTTGCGAAAACTTTGATGGTTTCTCAACCATTCCTTAACTTCAAACTCCCATATCTCGCGAACGGATTGGCGAAATCGAGAAATTCCTGTTGCATCTGAAAGTAGAAACTTGCCCGATTACAATGGTGTGTGTACTTTTCCCCTAGGCCATTCCAGTTATTGGTTTCGAGTATCAGACTTGCGAAAATTTTGATGGTTTCTCAACCATTCCTTAACTTCAAACTCCCATATCTCGCGAACGGATTGACGAACTCGAGAAATTCTTGTTGCATCTGAAAGTAGAAACTCGCCCCATTACAATGGTGTGTGTACTTTTCCCCTAGGCCTTTCCAATTATTGGTTTCGAGTATCAGACTTGCGAAATTTTTGATTATTTGTCTACCATTCCTTAATTTCAAACTCTCATATCTCGCGAACGGATTGACGAACTCGAGAAATTCCTGTTGCATCTGAAAGTAGAAATTTGCCCGATTACAATCGTGTGTGTACTTTTCCCCTAGGCCGTTCCAGTTATTGGTTTCGAATATCAGATTCCGAAAATTTTGATGGTTTCTCAGCCATTCCTTAACTTCAAACTCCCATATCGCGCGAACGGATTGGCGAAATCGAGAAATTCCTGTTGCATCTGAAAGTAGTAACTTGCCCGATTACAATGGTGTGTGTACTTTTCCCCTAGGCCATTCCAGTTATTGGTTTCGAGTATCAGACTTGCGAAAATTTTGATGGTTTCTCAACCATTCCATAACTTCAAACTCCCATATATGCGAACGGATTGACGAAATCGAGACATTCCTTTCGCATCTGAAAGCAGAAACTCGCCCGATTACAACGGGATGTGCATTTTTGCCCTAGGCCATAGTAGTTATTGGTTTCGAGTATAAGACATGCGAAAATTTTGATGGTTTCTCAACCATTCCTTAACTTCAAACTCCCATATCTCGCGAACGGATTGACGAACTCGAGAAATTCCTGTTGCATCTGAAAGCAGAAACTCGCCCGATTACAACGGTATTTGTATTTTTCCCCTGGGCCATTGTAGTTATTGCTTTCGAGTATCAGACTTGCGAAAACTTTGATGGTTTCTCAACCATTCCTTAACTTCAAACTCCCATATCACGCGAACGGATTGACGAACTCGAGAAATTCCTGTTGCATCTGAAAGCAGAAATTCGCCCGGTTACAATGGTGTGTGTACTTTTCCCCTAGGCCATTACAGTTGTTGGTTTCGAGTATCAGACTTGCGAAAATTTTGATGGTTTCTAAACCATTCCATAACTTCAAACTCCCATATCACGCGAACGGATTGACGAACTCGAGAAATTCCTGTTGCATCTGAAAGCAGAAACTCGCCCGATTACAACGGTAGGTGTATTTTTGCCCTGGACCATAGTAGTTATTGGTTTCGAGTATCAGATTCCGAAAATTTTGATGGTTTCTCAGCCATTCCTTAACCTCAAACTCCCATATCTCGCGAACGGATTGGCGAAATCGAGAAATTCCTGTTGCATCTGAAAGTAGTAACTTGCCCGATTACAATGGTGTGGGTACTTTTCCCCTAGGCCATTCCAGTTATTGGTTTCGAGTATCAGACTTGCGAAAATTTTAATGGTTTCTCAACCATTCCAAAACTTCAAACTCCCATATCACGCGAACGGATTGACGAACTCGAGAAATTCCTATTGCATCTGAAAGCAGAAACTCGCCCGATTACAACGGGATGTGCATTTTTCCCCTAGGCCATTCCAGTTATTGGTTTCGAGTATCAGACTTGCGAAAATTTTGATGGTTTCTCAACCATTCCATAACTTCAAACTCCCATATATGCGAACGGATTGACGAAATCGAGACATTCCTTTCGCATCTGAAAGCAGAAACTCGCCCGATTACAACGGGATGTGCATTTTTGCCCTAGGCCATAGTAGTTATTGGTTTCGAGTATAAGACATGCGAAAATTTTGATGGTTTCTCAACCATTCCTTAACTTCAAACTCCCATATCTCGCGAACGGATTGACGAACTCGAGAAATTCCTGTTGCATCTGAAAGCAGAAACTCGCCCGATTACAACGGTATTTGTATTTTTCCCCTGGGCCATTGTAGTTATTGCTTTCGAGTATCAGACTTGCGAAAACTTTGATGGTTTCTCAACCATTCCTTAACTTCAAACTCCCATATCTCGCGAACGGATTGACGAACTGGAGAAATTCCTGTTGCATCTGAAAGTAGAAACTTGCCCGATTACAATGGTGTGTGTACATTTCCCCTAGGCCATTCCAGTTATTGATTTCGAGTATTAGACTTGCGAAAATTTTGATGGTTTCTCAACCATCTCTTATCTCCAAACTCCGATATTTCGCGAACGGATTGACGAACTGGAGGAATTCCTGACGCATGTGAAAGTATAAACTTGCCCGATTACAATGGTGTGTGTACTTTTCCCCTAGGCCATTCCAGTTGTTGGTTTCGAGTATCAGACTTGCGAAAATTTTGATGGTTTCTCAACCATTCCATAACTTCAAACTCCCATATCACGCGAACGGATTGACGAACTCGAGAAATTCCTGTTGCATCTGAAAGCAGAAATTCGCCCGGTTACAATGGTGTGTGTACTTTTCCCCTAGGCCATTACAGTTGTTGGTTTCGAGTATCAGACTTGCGAAAATTTTGATGGTTTCTCAACCATTCCATAACTTCAAACTCCCATATCACGCGAACGGATTGACGAACTCGAGAAATTCCTGTTGCATCTGAAAGCAGAAACTCGCCCGATTACAACGGTATGTGTATTTTTGCCCTGGACCATAGTAGTTATTGGTTTCGAGTATCAGATTCCGAAAATTTTGATGGTTTCTCAGCCATTCCTTAACCTCAAACTCCCATATCTCGCGAACGGATTGGCGAAATCGAGAAATTCCTGTTGCATCTGAAAGTAGTAACTTGCCCGATTACAATGGTGTGTGAACTTTTCCCCTAGGCCATTCCAGTTATTGGTTTCGAGTATCAGACTTGCGAAAATTTTAATGGTTTCTCAACCATTCCATAAATTCAAACTCCCATATCACGCGAACGGATTGACGAACTCGAGAAATTCCTGTTGCATCTGAAAGCAGAAATTCGCCCGATTACAATGGTGTGTGTACTTTTCCCCTAGGCCATTCCAGTTGTTGGTTTCGAGTATCAGACTTGCGAAAATTTTGATGGTTTCTCAACCATTCCATAACTTCAAACTCCCATATCACGCGAACGGATTGACGAACTCGAGAAATTCCTGTTGCATCTGAAAGCAGAAACTCGCCCGATTACAACGGTATGTGTATTTTTGCCCTGGACCATAGAAGTTATTGGTTTCGAGTATCAGATTCCGAAAATTTTGATGGTTTCTCAGCCATTCCTTAACTTCAAACTCCCATATCTCGCGAACGGATTGACGAACTCGAAAAATTCCTGTTGCATCTGAAAGTAGAAATTTGCAAGATTACAATGGTGTGTGTACTTTTCCCCTAGGCCATTCCAGTTGTTGGTTTCGAGTATCAGACTTGCGAAAATTTTGATGGTTTCTCAACCATTCCATAACTTCAAACTCCCATATCACGCGAACGGATTGACGAACTCGAGAAATTCCTGTTGCATCTGAAAGCAGAAATTCGCCCGATTACAATGGTGTGTGTACTTTTCCCCTAGGCCATTCCAGTTGTTGGTTTCGAGTATCAGACTTGCGAAAATTTTGATGGTTTCTCAACCATTCCTCAATTTCAAACTCGCATATCTCGCGAACGGATTGACGAACTCGAGAAATTCCTGTTGTATCTGAAAGCAGAAACTCGCCCGATTACAAAGGTTTGTGCATCTTTGCCCTAGGCCATAGTAGTTATTGGTTTCGAGTATCAGATTCCGAAAATTTTGATGGTTTCTCAACCATTCCTCAATTTCAAAGTCGCATATCTCGCGAACAGATTGACGGACTCGAGAAATTCCTGTTGCATCTGAAAGCAGAAACTCGCCCGATTACAACGGTATGTGTATTTTTGCCCTGGACCGTAGTAGTTATTGGTTTCGAGTATCAGATTCCGAAAATTTTGATGGTTTCTCAACCATTCCTTAACTTCAAACTCCCATATCTCGCGAACGGATTGGCGAAATCGAGAAATTCCTGTTGCATCTGAAAGTAGAAACTTGCCCGATTACAATGGTGTGTGTACTTTTCCCCTAGGCCATTCCAGTTATTGGTTTCGAGTATCAGACTTGCGAAATTTTTGATTATTTCTCTACCATTCCTTAATTTCAACCTCGCATATCTCGCAAACGGATTGACGAACTCGAGAAATTCCTGTTGCATCTGAAAGTAGAAACTCCCCCGATTAGAATGGTGTGTGTACTTTTCCCCTAGGCCATTCCAGTTATTGGTTTCGAGTATCAGACTTGCGAAAATTTTGATGGTTTCTCAACCATTCCTTAATTTCAAACTCACATATCTCGCGAACGGATTGACGAACTCGAGAAATTCCTGTTGCATCTGAAAGTAGAAACTCCCCCGATTAGAATGGTGTGTGTACTTTTCCCCTAGGCCATTCCAGTTGTTGGTTTCGAGTATCAGACTTGCGAAAATTTTGATGGTTTCTCAGCCATTCCTTAACTTCAAACTCCCATATCTCGCGAACGGATTGGCGAAATCGAGAAATTCCTGTTGCATCTGAAAGTAGTAACTTGCCCGATTACAATGGTGTGTGTACTTTTCCCCTAAGCCTTTGTAGTTATTGGTTTCGAGTATCAGACTTGCGACAATTTTGATGGTTTCTCAACCGTTCCTTAATTTCAAACTCCCATATCACGCGAACGGATTGACGAACTCGAGAAATTCCTGTTGCATCTGAAAGTAGAAACTCCCCCGATTAGAATGGTGTGTGTACTTTTCCCCTAGGCCATTCCAGTTATTGGTTTCGAGTATCAGACTTGCGAAAATTTTGATGGTTTCTCAACCATTCCATAACTTCGAACTCCCATATCACGCGAACGGATTGACGAACTCGAGAAATTCCTGTTGCATCTGAAAGCAGAAATTCGCCCGATTACAATGGTGTGTGTACTTTTCCCCTAGGCCATTCCAGTTGTTGGTTTCGAGTATCAGACTTGCGAAAATTTTGATGGTTTCTCAACCATTCCATAACTTCAAACTCCCATATCACGCGAACGGATTGACGAACTCGAGAAATTCCTGTTGCATCTGAAAGCAGAAACTCGCCCGATTACAATGGTGTGTGTACTTTTCCCCTAGGCCATTCCAGTTATTGGTTTCGAGTATCAGACTTGCGAAAATTTTGATGGTTTCTCAACCATTCCTCAATTTCAAACTCGCATATCTCGCGAACGGATTGACGAACTCGAGAAATTCCTGTTGCATCTGAAAGCAGAAACTCGCCCGATTACAAAGGTTTGTGCATTTTTGCCCTAGGCCATAGTAGTTATTGGTTTCGAGTATCAGATTCCGAAAATTTTGATGGTTTCTCAACCATTCCTCAATTTCAATGTCGCATATCTCGCGAACCGATTGACGGACTCGAGAAATTCCTGTTGCATCTGAAAGCAGAAACTCGCCCGATTACAACGGTATGTGTATTTTTGCCCTGGACCATAGTAGTTATTGGTTTCGAATATCAGATTCCGAAAATTTTGATGGTTTCTCAACCATTCCTTAATTTCAAACTCCCATATCTCGCGAACGGATTGGCGAAATCGAGAAATTCCTGTTGCATCTGAAAGTAGAAACTTGCCCGATTACAATGGTGTGTGTACTTTTCCCCTAGGCCATTCCAGTTATTGGTTTCGAGTATCAGACTTGCGAAATTTTTGATTATTTCTCTACCATTCCTTAATTTCAAACTCGCATATCTCGCAAACGGATTGACGAACTCGAGAAATTCCTGTTGCATCTGAAAGTAGAAACTCCCCCGATTAGAATGGTGTGTGTACTTTTCCCCTAGGCCATTCCAGTTATTGGTTTCGAGTATCAGACTTGCGAAAATTTTGATGGTTTCTCAACCATTCCTTAATTTCAAACTCACATATCTCGCGAACGGATTGACGAACTCGAGAAATTCCTGTTGCATCTGAAAGTAGAAAATCCCCCGATTAGAATGGTGTGTGTACTTTTCCCCTAGGCCATTCCAGTTATTGGTTTCGAGTATCAGACTTGCGAAAACTTTGATGGTTTCTCAACCATTCCTTAACTTCAAACTCCCATATCTCGCGAACGGATTGGCGAAATCGAGAAATTCCTGTTGCATCTGAAAGTAGAAACTCGCCCCATTACAATGGTGTGTGTACTTTTCCCCTAGGCCTTTCCAATTATTGGTTTCGAGTATCAGACTTGCGAAATTTTTGATTATTTGTCTACCATTCCTTAATTTCAAACTCGCATATCTCGCGAACGGATTGACGAACTCGAGAAATTCCTGTTGCATCTGAAAGTAGAAATTTGCCCGATTACAATCGTGTGTGTACTTTTCCCCTAGGCCGTTCCAGTTATTGGTTTCGAGTATCAGATTCCGAAAATTTTGATGGTTTCTCAGCCATTCCTTAACTTCAAACTCCCATATCTCGCGAACGGATTGTCGAAATCGAGAAATTCCTGTTGCATCTGAAAGTAGAAACTCGCCCGATTACAATGGTGTGTGTACTTTTCCCTTAGGCCATTCCAGTTATTGGTTTCGTGTATCAGCCTTGCGAAATTTTTGATTGTTTCTCAACCATTCCTTAACTTCAAACTCCCATATCTCGCGAACGGATTCACGAACTGGAGAAATTCCTGTTGCATCTGAAAGTAGAAACTTGCCCGATTACAATGTGTGTGTACATTTCCCCTAGGCCATTCCAGTTATTGGTTTCGAGTATTAGACTTGCGAAAATTTTGATGGTTTCTCAACCATCTCTTAAATCCAAACTCCGATATTTCGCGAACGGATTGACGAACTGGAGGAATTCCTGTTGCATCTGAAAGTAGAAACTCCCCCGATTAGAATGGTGTGTGTACTTTTCCCCTAGGCCATTCCAGTTATTGGTTTCGAGTATCAGACTTGCGAAAACTTTGATGGTTTCTCAACCATTCCTTAACTTCAAACTCCCATATCTCGCGAACGGATTGGCGAAATCGAGAAATTCCTGTTGCATCTGAAAGTAGAAACTTGCCCGATAACAATGGTGTGTGTACTTTTCCCCTAGGCCATTCCAGTTATTGGTTTCGAGTATCAGACTTGCGAAAATTTTGATGGTTTCTCAACCATTCCTTAACTTCAAACTCCCATATCTCGCGAACGGATTGACGAACTCGAGAAATTCATGTTGCATCTGAAAGTAGAAACTCGCCCCATTACAATGGTGTGTGTACTTTTCCCCTAGGCCTTTCCAGTTATTGGTTTCGAGTATCAGACTTGCGAAATTTTTGATTATTTGTCTACCATTCCTTAATTTCAAACTCGCATATCTCGCGAACGGATTGACGAACTCGAGAAATTCCTGTTGCATCTGAAAGAAGAAATTTGCCCGATTACAATCGTGTGTGTACTTTTCCCCTAGGCCATTCCAGTTATTGGTTTCGAGTATCAGACTTGCGAAAATTTTGATGGTTTCTCAACCATTCCTTAATTTCAAACTCACATATCTCGCGAACGGATTGACGAACTCGAGAAATTCCTGTTGCATCTGAAAGTAGAAACTCCCCCGATTAGAATGGTGTGTGTACTTTTCCCCTAGGCCATTCCAGTTATTGGTTTCGAGTATCAGACTTGCGAAAACTTTGATGGTTTCTCAACCATTCCTTAACTTCAAACTCCCATATCTCGCGAACGGATTGGCGAAATCGAGAAATTCCTGTTGCATCTGAAAGTAGAAACTTGCCCGATTACAATGGTGTGTGTACTTTTCCCCTAGGCCACTCCAGTTATTGGTTTCGAGTATCAGACTTGCGAAAATTTTGATGCTTTCTCAACCATTCCTTAACTTCAAACTCCCATATCTCGCGAACGGATTGACGAACTCGAGAAATTCATGTTGCATCTGAAAGTAGAAACTCGCCCCATTACAATGGTGTGTGTACTTTTCCCCTAGGCCTTTCCAATTATTGGTTTCGAGTATCAGACTTGCGAAATTTTTGATTATTTGTCTACCATTCCTTAATTTCAAACTCGCATATCTCGCGAACGGATTGACGAACTCGAGAAATTCCTGTTGCATCTGAAAGTAGAAATTTGCCCGATTACAATGGTGTGTGTACTTTTCCCCTAGGCCATTCCAGTTATTGGTTTCGAGTATCAGACTTGCGAAAATTTTGATGGTTTCTCAACCATTCCATAACTTCAAACTCCCATATATGCGAACGGATTGACGAAATCGAGACATTCCTTTCGCATCTGAAAGCAGAAACTCGCCCGATTACAACGGGATGTGCATTTTTGCCCTAGGCCATAGTAGTTATTGGTTTCGAGTATAAGACATGCGAAAATTTTGATGGTTTCTCAACCATTCCTTAACTTCAAACTCGCATATCTCGCGAACGGATTGACGAACTCGAGAAATTCCTGTTGCATCTGAAAGCAGAAACTCGCCCGATTACAACGGTATTTGTATTTTTCCCCTGGGCCATTGTAGTTATTGCTTTCGAGTATCAGACTTGCGAAAACTTTGATGGTTTCTCAACCATTCCTTAACTTCAAACTCCCATATCTCGCGAACGGATTGACGAACTCGAGAAATTCCTGTTGCATCTGAAAGTAGAAACTCGCCCGATTACAATGGTGTGTGTACTTTTCCCTTAGGCCATTCCAGTTATTGGTTTCGTGTATCAGCCTTGCGAAATTTTTGATTGTTTCTCAACCATTCCTTAACTTCAAACTCCCATATCTCGCGAACGGATTCACGAACTGGAGAAATTCCTGTTGCATCTGAAAGTAGAAACTTGCCCGATTACAATGTGTGTGTACATTTCCCCTAGGCCATTCCAGTTATTGGTTTCGAGTATTAGACTTGCGAAAATTTTGATGGTTTCTCAACCATCTCTTAACTCCAAACTCCGATATTTCGCGAACGGATTGACGAACTGGAGGAATTCCTGTTGCATCTGAAAGTAGAAACTCCCCCGATTAGAATGGTGTGTGTACTTTTCCCCTAGGCCATTCCAGTTATTGGTTTCGAGTATCAGACTTGCGAAAACTTTGATGGTTTCTCAACCATTCCTTAACTTCGAACTCCCATATCTCGCGAACGGATTGACGAACTCGAGAAATTCATGTTGCATCTGAAAGTAGAAACTCGCCCCATTACAATGGTGTGTGTACTTTTCCCCTAGGCCTTTCCAGTTATTGGTTTCGAGTATCAGACTTGCGAAATTTTTGATTATTTGTCTACCATTCCTTAATTTCAAACTCGCATATCTCGCGAACGGATTGACGAACTCGAGAAATTCCTGTTGCATCTGAAAGAAGAAATTTGCCCGATTACAATCGTGTGTGTACTTTTCCCCTAGGCCATTCCAGTTATTGGTTTCGAGTATCAGATTCCGAAAATTTTGATGGTTTCTCAGCCATTCCTTAACTTCAAACTCCCATATCTCGCGAACGGATTGGCGAAATCGAGAAATTCCTGTTGCATCTGAAAGTAGTAACTTGCCCGATTACAATGGTGTGTGTACTTTTCCCCTAGGCCATTCCAGTTATTGGTTTCGAGTATCAGACTTGCGAAAATTTTGATGGTTTCTCAACCATTCCATAACTTCAAACTCCCATATATGCGAACGGATTGACGAAATCGAGACATTCCTTTCGCATCTGAAAGCAGAAACTCGCCCGATTACAACGGGATGTGCATTTTTGCCCTAGGCCATAGTGGTTATTGGTTTCGAGTATAAGACATGCGAAAATTTTGATGGTTTCTCAACCATTCCTTAACTTCAAACTCCCATATCTCGCGAACGGATTGACGAACTCGAGAAATTCCTGTTGCATCTGAAAGCAGAAACTCGACCGATTACAACGGTATTTGTATTTTTCCCCTGGGCCATTGTAGTTATTGCTTTCGCGTATCAGACTTGCGAAAACTTTGATGGTTTCTCAACCATTCCTTAACTTCAAACTCCCATATCTCGCGAACGGATTGACGAACTCGAGAAATTCCTGTTGCATCTGAAAGTAGAAACTCGCCCGATTACAATGGTGTGTGTACTTTTCCCTTAGGCCATTCCAGTTATTGGTTTCGTGTATCAGCCTTGCGACATTTTTGATTGTTTCTCAACCATTCCTTAACTTCAAACTCCCATATCTCGCGAACGGATTCACGAACTGGAGAAATTCCTGTTGCATCTGAAAGTAGAAACTTGCCCGATTACAATGTGTGTGTACATTTCCCCTAGGCCATTCCAGTTATTGGTTTCGAGTATTAGACTTGCGAAAATTTTGATGGTTTCTCAACCATCTCTTAACTCCAAACTCCGATATTTCGCGAACGGATTGACGAACTGGAGGAATTCCTGTTGCATCTGAAAGTAGAAACTCCCCCGATTAGAATGGTGTGTGTACTTTTCCCCTAGGCCATTCCAGTTATTGGTTTCGAGTATCAGACTTGCGAAAACTTTGATGGTTTCTCAACCATTCCTTAACTTCAAACTCCCATATCTCGCGAACGGATTGGCGAAATCGAGAAATTCCTGTTGCATCTGAAAGTAGAAACTTGCCCGATAACAATGGTGTGTGTACTTTTCCCCTAGGCCATTCCAGTTATTGGTTTCGAGTATCAGACTTGCGAAAATTTTGATGGTTTCTCAACCATTCCTTAACTTCAAACTCCCATATCTCGCGAACGGATTGACGAACTCGAGAAATTCATGTTGCATCTGAAAGTAGAAACTCGCCCCATTACAATGGTGTGTGTACTTTTCCCCTAGGCCTTTCCAGTTATTGGTTTCGAGTATCAGACTTGCGAAATTTTTGATTATTTGTCTACCATTCCTTAATTTCAAACTCGCATATCTCGCGAACGGATTGACGAACTCGAGAAATTCCTGTTGCATCTGAAAGAAGAAATTTGCCCGATTACAATCGTGTGTGTACTTTTCCCCTAGGCCGTTCCAGTTATTGGTTTCGAGTATCAGATTCCGAAAATTTTGATGGTTTCTCAGCCATTCCTTAACTTCAAACTCCCATATCTCGCGAACGGATTCACGAACTGGAGAAATTCCTGTTGCATCTGAAAGTAGAAACTTGCCCGATTACAATGGTGTGTGTACATTTCCCCTAGTCCATTCCAGTTGTTGGTTTCGAGTATCAGACTTGCGAAAATTTTGATGGTTTCTCAACCATTCCATAACTTCAAACTCCCATATATGCGAACGGATTGACGAAATCGAGAAATTCCTGTTGCATCTGAAAGCAGAAACTCGCCCGATTACAACGGTATGTGTATTTTTGCCCTGGACCATAGTAGTTATTGGTTTCGAGTATCAGATTCCGAAAATTTTGATGGTTTCTCAGCCATTCCTTAACTTCAAACTCCCATATCTCGCGAACGGATTGGCGAAATCGAGAAATTCCTGTTGCATCTGAAAGTAGTAACTTGCCCGATTACAATGGTGTGTGTACTTTTCCCCTAGGCCATTCCAGTTATTGGTTTCGAGTATCAGACTTGCGAAAATTTTGATGGTTTCTCAACCATTCCATAACTTCAAACTCCCATATATGCGAACGGATTGACGAAATCGAGACATTCCTTTCGCATCTGAAAGCAGAAACTCGCCCGATTACAACGGGATGTGCATTTTTGCCCTAGGCCATAGTAGTTATTGGTTTCGAGTATAAGACATGCGAAAATTTTGATGGTTTCTCAACCATTCCTTAACTTCAAACTCCCATATCTCGCGAACGGATTGACGAACTCGAGAAATTCCTGTTGCATCTGAAAGCAGAAACTCGCCCGATTACAACGGTATTTGTATTTTTCCCCTGGGCCATTGTAGTTATTGCTTTCGAGTATCAGACTTGCGAAAACTTTGATGGTTTCTCAACCATTCCTTAACTTCAAACTCCCATATCTCGCGAACGGATTGACGAACTCGAGAAATTCCTGTTGCATCTGAAAGTAGAAACTCGCCCGATTACAATGGTGTGTGTACTTTTCCCTTAGGCCATTCCAGTTATAGGTTTCGTGTATCAGCCTTGCGAAATTTTTGATTGTTTCTCAACCATTCCTTAACTTCAAACTCCCATATCTCGCGAACGGATTGACGAACTGGAGAAATTCCTGTTGCATCTGAAAGTAGAAACTTGCCCGATTACAATGGTGTGTGTACATTTCCCCTAGGCCATTCCAGTTGTTGGTTCCGAGTATCAGACTTGCGAAAACTTTGATGGTTTCTCAACCATTCCATAACTTCAAACTCCCATATCACGCGAACGGATTGACGAACTCGAGAAATTCCTGTTGCATCTGAAAGCAGAAACTCGCCCGATTACAACGGTATGTGTATTTTTGCCCTGGACCATAGTAGTTATTGGTTTCGAGTATCAGATTCCGAAAATTTTGATGGTTTCTCAGCCATTCCTTAACTTCAAACTCCCATATCTCGCGAACGGATTGGCGAAATCGAGAAATTCCTGTTGCATCTGAAAGTAGTAACTTGCCCGATTACAATGGTGTGTGTACTTTTCCCCTAGGCCATTCCAGTTATTGGTTTCGAGTATCAGACTTGCGAAAATTTTAATGGTTTCTCAACCATTCCATAACTTCAAACTCCCATATCACGCGAACGGATTGACGAACTCGAGAAATTCCTGTTGCATCTGAAAGCAGAAACTCGCCCGATTACAACGGTTTGTGCATTTTTGCCCTAGGCCATAGTAGTTATTGGTTTCGAGTATAAGACTTGCGAAAATTTTGATGGTTTCTCAACCATTCCTTAACTTCAAACTCCCATATCTCGCGAACGGATTGACGAACTCGAAAAATTCCTGTTGCATCTGAAAGTAGAAATTTGCAAGATTACAATGGTGTGTGTACTTTTCCCCTAGGCCATTCCAGTTGTTGGTTTCGAGTATCAGACTTGCGAAAATTTTGATGGTTTCTCAACCATTCCATAACTTCAAACTCCCATATCACGCGAACGGATTGACGAACTCGAGAAATTCCTGTTGCATCTGAAAGCAGAAATTCGCCCGATTACAATGGTGTGTGTACTTTTCCCCTAGGCCATTCCAGTTGTTGGTTTCGAGTATCAGACTTGCGAAAATTTTGATGGTTTCTCAACCATTCCATAACTTCAAACTCCCATATCACGCGAACGGATTGACGAACTCGAGAAATTCCTGTTGCATCTGAAAGCAGAAACTCGCCCGATTACAATGGTGTGTGTACTTTTCCCCTAGGCCATTCCAGTTATTGGTTTCGAGTATCAGACTTGCGAAAATTTTGATGGTTTCTCAACCATTCCTCAATTTCAAACTCGCATATCTCGCGAACGGATTGACGAACTCGAGAAATTCCTGTTGCATCTGAAAGCAGAAACTCGCCCGATTACAAAGGTTTGTGCATTTTTGCCCTAGGCCATAGTAGTTATTGGTTTCGAGTATCAGATTCCGAAAATTTTGATGGTTTCTCAACCATTCCTCAATTTCAAAGTCGCATATCTCGCGAACCGATTGACGGACTCGAGAAATTCCTGTTGCATCTGAAAGCAGAAACTCGCCCGATTACAACGGTATGTGTATTTTTGCCCTGGACCATAGTAGTTATTGGTTTCGAGTATCAGATTCCGAAAATTTTGATGGTTTCTCAACCATTCCTTAACTTCAAACTCCCATATCTCGCGAACGGATTGGCGAAATCGAGAAATTCCTGTTGCATCTGAAAGTAGAAACTTGCCCGATTACAATGGTGTGTGTACTTTTCCCCTAGGCCATTCCAGTTATTGGTTTCGAGTATCAGACTTGCGAAAATTTTGATGGTTTCTCAACCATTCCTTAACTTCAAACTCCCATATCTCGCGAACGGATTGACGAACTCGAGAAATTCTTGTTGCATCTGAAAGTAGAAACTCGCCCCATTACAATGGTGTGTGTACTTTTCCCCTAGGCAATTCCAGTTATTGGTTTCGAGTATCAGACTTGCGAAATTTTTGATTATTTCTCTACCATTCCTTAATTTCAAACTCGCATATCTCGCAAACGGATTGACGAACTCGAGAAATTCCTGTTGCATCTGAAAGTAGAAACTCCCCCGATTAGAATGGTGTGTGTACTTTTCCCCTAGGCCATTCCAGTTATTGGTTTCGAGTATCAGACTTGCGAAAATTTTGATGGTTTCTCAACCATTCCTTAATTTCAAACTCACATATCTCGCGAACGGATTGACGAACTCGAGAAATTCCTGTTGCATCTGAAAGTAGAAACTCCCCCGATTAGAATGGTGTGTGTACTTTTCCCCTAGGCCATTCCAGTTATTGGTTTCGAGTATCAGACTTGCGAAAACTTTGATGGTTTCTCAAACATTCCTTAACTTCAAACTCCCATATCTCGCGAACGGATTGGCGAAATCGAGAAATTCCTGTTGCATCTGAAAGTAGAAACTTGCCCGATTACAATGGTGTGTGTACTTTTCCCCTAGGCCATTCCAGTTATTGGTTTCGAGTATCAGACTTGCGAAAATTTTGATGGTTTCTCAACCATTCCTTAACTTCAAACTCCCATATCTCGCGAACGGATTGACGAACTCGAGAAATTCATGTTGCATCTGAAAGTAGAAACTCGCCCCATTACAATGGTGTGTGTACTTTTCCCCTAGGCCTTTCCAGTTATTGGTTTCGAGTATCAGACTTGCGAAATTTTTGATTATTTGTCTACCATTCCTTAATTTCAAACTCGCATATCTCGCAAACGGATTGACGAACTCGAGAAATTCCTGTTGCATCTGAAAGCAGAAACTCGCCCGATTACAACGGTATTTGTATTTTTCCCCTGGGCCATTGTAGTTATTGCTTTCGAGTATCAGACTTGCGAAAACTTTGATGGTTTCTCAACCATTCCTTAACTTCAAACTCCCATATCTCGCGAACGGATTGACGAACTGGAGAAATTCCTGTTGCATCTGAAAGTAGAAACTTGCCCGATTACAATGGTGTGTGTACTTTTCCCCTAGGCCATTCCAGTTATTGGTTTCGAGTATCAGACTTGCGAAATTTTTGATTATTTCTCTACCATTCCTTAATTTCAAACTCGCATATCTCGCAAACGGATTGACGAACTCGAGAAATTCCTGTTGCATCTGAAAGTAGAAACTCCCCCGATTAGAATGGTGTGTGTACTTTTCCCCTAGGCCATTCCAGTTATTGGTTTCGAGTATCAGACTTGCGAAAATTTTGATGGTTTCTCAACCATTCCTTAATTTCAAACTCACATATCTCGCGAACGGATTGACGAACTCGAGAAATTCCTGTTGCATCTGAAAGTAGAAACTCCCCCGATTAGAATGGTGTGTGTACTTTTCCCCTAGGCCATCCCAGTTATTGGTTTCGTGTATCAGACTTGCGAAAACTTTGATGGTTTCTCAACCATTCCTTAACTTCAAACTCCCATATCTCGCGAACGGATTGGCGAAATCGAGAAATTCCTGTTGCATCTGAAAGTAGAAACTTGCCCGATTACAATGGTGTGTGTACTTTTCCCCTAGGCCATTCCAGTTATTGGTTTCGAGTATCAGACTTGCGAAAATTTTGATGGTTTCTCAACCATTCCTTAACTTCAAACTCCCATATCTCGCGAACGGATTGACGAACTCGAGAAATTCTTGTTGCATCTGAAAGTAGAAACTCGCCCCATTACAATGGTGTGTGTACTTTTCCCCTAGGCCTTTCCAATTATTGGTTTCGAGTATCAGACTTGCGAAATTTTTGATTATTTGTCTACCATTCCTTAATTTCAAACTCTCATATCTCGCGAACGGATTGACGAACTCGAGAAATTCCTGTTGCATCTGAAAGTAGAAATTTGCCCGATTACAATCGTGTGTGTACTTTTCCCCTAGGCCGTTCCAGTTATTGGTTTCGAGTATCAGATTCCGAAAATTTTGATGGTTTCTCAGCCATTCCTTAACTTCAAACTCCCATATCGCGCGAACGGATTGGCGAAATCGAGAAATTCCTGTTGCATCTGAAAGTAGTAACTTGCCCGATTACAATGGTGTGTGTACTTTTCCCCTAGGCCATTCCAGTTATTGGTTTCGAGTATCAGACTTGCGAAAATTTTGATGGTTTCTCAACCATTCCATAACTTCAAACTCCCATATATGCGAACGGATTAACGAAATCGAGACATTCCTTTCGCATCTGAAAGCAGAAACTCGCCCGATTACAACGGGATGTGCATTTTTGCCCTAGGCCATAGTAGTTATTGGTTTCGAGTATAAGACATGCGAAAATTTTGATGGTTTCTCAACCATTCCTTAACTTCAAACTCCCATATCTCGCGAACGGATTGACGAACTCGAGAAATTCCTGTTGCATCTGAAAGCAGAAACTCGCCCGATTACAACGGTATTTGTATTTTTCCCCTGGGCCATTGTAGTTATTGCTTTCGAGTATCAGACTTGCGAAAACTTTGATGGTTTCTCAACCATTCCTTAACTTCAAACTCCCATATCACGCGAACGGATTGACGAACTCGAGAAATTCCTGTTGCATCTGAAAGCAGAAATTCGCCCGGTTACAATGGTGTGTGTACTTTTCCCCTAGGCCATTACAGTTGTTGGTTTCGAGTATCAGACTTGCGAAAATTTTGATGGTTTCTAAACCATTCCATAACTTCAAACTCCCATATCACGCGAACGGATTGACGAACTCGAGAAATTCCTGTTGCATCTGAAAGCAGAAACTCGCCCGATTACAACGGTATGTGTATTTTTGCCCTGGACCATAGTAGTTATTGGTTTCGAGTATCAGATTCCGAAAATTTTGATGGTTTCTCAGCCATTCCTTAACCTCAAACTCCCATATCTCGCGAACGGATTGGCGAAATCGAGAAATTCCTGTTGCATCTGAAAGTAGTAACTTGCCCGATTACAATGGTGTGTGTACTTTTCCCCTAGGCCATTCCAGTTATTGGTTTCGAGTATCAGACTTGCGAAAATTTTAATGGTTTCTCAACCATTCCATAACTTCAAACTCCCATATCACGCGAACGGATTGACGAACTCGAGAAATTCCTGTTGCATCTGAAAGCAGAAATTCGCCCGATTACAATGGTGTGTGTACTTTTCCCCTAGGCCATTCCAGTTGTTGGTTTCGAGTATCAGACTTGCGAAAATTTTGATGGTTTCTCAACCATTCCATAACTTCAAACTCCCATATCACGCGAACGGATTGACGAACTCGAGAAATTCCTGTTGCATCTGAAAGCAGAAACTCGCCCGATTACAACGGTATGTGTATTTTTGCCCTGGACCATAGTAGTTATTGGTTTCGAGTATCAGATTCCGAAAATTTTGATGGTTTCTCAGCCATTCCTTAACTTCAAACTCCCATATCTCGCGAACGGATTGGCGAAATCGAGAAATTCCTGTTGCATCTGAAAGTAGTAACTTGCCCGATTACAATGGTGTGGGTACTTTTCCCCTAGGCCATTCCAGTTATTGGTTTCGAGTATCAGACTTGCGAAAATTTTAATGGTTTCTCAACCATTCCAAAACTTCAAACTCCCATATCACGCGAACGGATTGACGAACTCGAGAAATTCCTATTGCATCTGAAAGCAGAAACTCGCCCGATTACAACGGGATGTGCATTTTTCCCCTAGGCCATTCCAGTTATTGGTTTCGAGTATCAGACTTGCGAAAATTTTGATGGTTTCTCAACCATTCCTTAACTTCAAACTCCCATATCTCGCGAACGGATTGACGAACTCGAGAAATTCTTGTTGCATCTGAAAGTAGAAACTCGCCCCATTACAATGGTGTGTGTACTTTTCCCCTAGGCCTTTCCAATTATTGGTTTCGAGTATCAGACTTGCGAAATTTTTGATTATTTGTCTACCATTCCTTAATTTCAAACTCGCATATCTCGCGAACGGATTGACGAACTCGAGAAATTCCTGTTGCATCTGAAAGTAGAAATTTGCCCGATTACAATCGTGTGTGTACTTTTCCCCTAGGCCGTTCCAGTTATTGGTTTCGAGTATCAGATTCCGAAAATTTTGATGGTTTCTCAGCCATTCCTTAACTTCAAACTCCCATATCTCGCGAACGGATTGGCGAAATCGAGAAATTCCTGTTGCATCTGAAAGTAGTAACTTGCCCGATTACAATGGTGTGTGTACTTTTCCCCTAGGCCATTCCAGTTATTGGTTTCGAGTATCAGACTTGCGAAAATTTTGATGGTTTCTCAACCATTCCATAACTTCAAACTCCCATATATGCGAACGGATTGACGAAATCGAGACATTCCTTTCGCATCTGAAAGCAGAAACTCGCCCGATTACAACGGGATGTGCATTTTTGCCCTAGGCCATAGTAGTTATTGGTTTCGAGTATAAGACATGCGAAAATTTTGATGGTTTCTCAACCATTCCTTAACTTCAAACTCCCATATCTCGCGAACGGATTGACGAACTCGAGAAATTCCTGTTGCATCTGAAAGCAGAAACTCGCCCGATTACAACGGTATTTGTATTTTTCCCCTGGGCCATTGTAGTTATTGCTTTCGAGTATCAGACTTGCGAAAACTTTGATGGTTTCTCAACCATTCCTTAACTTCAAACTCCCATATCTCGCGAACGGATTGACGAACTGGAGAAATTCCTGTTGCATCTGAAAGTAGAAACTTGCCCGATTACAATGGTGTGTGTACATTTCCCCTAGGCCATTCCAGTTATTGATTTCGAGTATTAGACTTGCGAAAATTTTGATGGTTTCTCAACCATCTCTTATCTCCAAACTCCGATATTTCGCGAACGGATTGACGAACTGGAGGAATTCCTGACGCATGTGAAAGTATAAACTTGCCCGATTACAATGGTGTGTGTACTTTTCCCCTAGGCCATTCCAGTTGTTGGTTTCGAGTATCAGACTTGCGAAAATTTTGATGGTTTCTCAACCATTCCATAACTTCAAACTCCCATATCACGCGAACGGATTGACGAACTCGAGAAATTCCTGTTGCATCTGAAAGCAGAAATTCGCCCGGTTACAATGGTGTGTGTACTTTTCCCCTAGGCCATTACAGTTGTTGGTTTCGAGTATCAGACTTGCGAAAATTTTGATGGTTTCTCAACCATTCCATAACTTCAAACTCCCATATCACGCGAACGGATTGACGAACTCGAGAAATTCCTGTTGCATCTGAAAGCAGAAACTCGCCCGATTACAACGGTATGTGTATTTTTGCCCTGGACCATAGTAGTTATTGGTTTCGAGTATCAGATTCCGAAAATTTTGATGGTTTCTCAGCCATTCCTTAACCTCAAACTCCCATATCTCGCGAACGGATTGGCGAAATCGAGAAATTCCTGTTGCATCTGAAAGTAGTAACTTGCCCGATTACAATGGTGTGTGAACTTTTCCCCTAGGCCATTCCAGTTATTGGTTTCGAGTATCAGACTTGCGAAAATTTTAATGGTTTCTCAACCATTCCATAAATTCAAACTCCCATATCACGCGAACGGATTGACGAACTCGAGAAATTCCTGTTGCATCTGAAAGCAGAAATTCGCCCGATTACAATGGTGTGTGTACTTTTCCCCTAGGCCATTCCAGTTGTTGGTTTCGAGTATCAGACTTGCGAAAATTTTGATGGTTTCTCAACCATTCCATAACTTCAAACTCCCATATCACGCGAACGGATTGACGAACTCGAGAAATTCCTGTTGCATCTGAAAGCAGAAACTCGCCCGATTACAACGGTATGTGTATTTTTGCCCTGGACCATAGAAGTTATTGGTTTCGAGTATCAGATTCCGAAAATTTTGATGGTTTCTCAGCCATTCCTTAACTTCAAACTCCCATATCTCGCGAA
Source organism: Ptiloglossa arizonensis (assembly GCF_051014685.1). Taxonomy (NCBI): domain Eukaryota; kingdom Metazoa; phylum Arthropoda; class Insecta; order Hymenoptera; family Colletidae; genus Ptiloglossa; species Ptiloglossa arizonensis. The sequence goes on along the minus strand of NW_027478811.1, from coordinate 49,328 downwards.
CGGATTGACGAACTCGAAAAATTCCTGTTGCATCTGAAAGTAGAAATTTGCAAGATTACAATGGTGTGTGTACTTTTCCCCTAGGCCATTCCAGTTGTTGGTTTCGAGTATCAGACTTGCGAAAATTTTGATGGTTTCTCAACCATTCCATAACTTCAAACTCCCATATCACGCGAACGGATTGACGTACTCGAGAAATTCATGTTGCATCTGAAAGCAGAAATTCGCCCGATTACAATGGTGTGTGTACTTTTCCCCTAGGCCATTCCAGTTGTTGGTTTCGAGTATCAGACTTGCGAAAATTTTGATGGTTTCTCAACCATTCCTCAATTTCAAACTCGCATATCTCGCGAACGGATTGACGAACTCGAGAAATTCCTGTTGTATCTGAAAGCAGAAACTCGCCCGATTACAAAGGTTTGTGCATCTTTGCCCTAGGCCATAGTAGTTATTGGTTTCGAGTATCAGATTCCGAAAATTTTGATGGTTTCTCAACCATTCCTCAATTTCAAAGTCGCATATCTCGCGAACAGATTGACGGACTCGAGAAATTCCTGTTGCATCTGAAAGCAGAAACTTGCCCGATTACAATGGTGTGTGTACTTTTCCCCTAGGCCATTCCAGTTATTGGTTTCGAGTATCAGACTTGCGAAATTTTTGATTATTTCTCTACCATTCCTTAATTTCAACCTCGCATATCTCGCAAACGGATTGACGAACTCGAGAAATTCCTGTTGCATCTGAAAGTAGAAACTCCCCCGATTAGAATGGTGTGTGTACTTTTCCCCTAGGCCATTCCAGTTATTGGTTTCGAGTATCAGACTTGCGAAAATTTTGATGGTTTCTCAACCATTCCTTAATTTCAAACTCACATATCTCGCGAACGGATTGACGAACTCGAGAAATTCCTGTTGCATCTGAAAGTAGAAACTCCCCCGATTAGAATGGTGTGTGTACTTTTCCCCTAGGCCATTCCAGTTGTTGGTTTCGAGTATCAGACTTGCGAAAATTTTGATGGTTTCTCAGCCATTCCTTAACTTCAAACTCCCATATCTCGCGAACGGATTGGCGAAATCGAGAAATTCCTGTTGCATCTGAAAGTAGTAACTTGCCCGATTACAATGGTGTGTGTACTTTTCCCCTAAGCCTTTGTAGTTATTGGTTTCGAGTATCAGACTTGCGACAATTTTGATGGTTTCTCAACCGTTCCTTAATTTCAAACTCCCATATCACGCGAACGGATTGACGAACTCGAGAAATTCCTGTTGCATCTGAAAGTAGAAACTCCCCCGATTAGAATGGTGTGTGTACTTTTCCCCTAGGCCATTCCAGTTATTGGTTTCGAGTATCAGACTTGCGAAAATTTTGATGGTTTCTCAACCATTCCATAACTTCGAACTCCCATATCACGCGAACGGATTGACGAACTCGAGAAATTCCTGTTGCATCTGAAAGCAGAAATTCGCCCGATTACAATGGTGTGTGTACTTTTCCCCTAGGCCATTCCAGTTGTTGGTTTCGAGTATCAGACTTGCGAAAATTTTGATGGTTTCTCAACCATTCCATAACTTCAAACTCCCATATCACGCGAACGGATTGACGAACTCGAGAAATTCCTGTTGCATCTGAAAGCAGAAACTCGCCCGATTACAATGGTGTGTGTACTTTTCCCCTAGGCCATTCCAGTTATTGGTTTCGAGTATCAGACTTGCGAAAATTTTGATGGTTTCTCAACCATTCCTCAATTTCAAACTCGCATATCTCGCGAACGGATTGACGAACTCGAGAAATTCCTGTTGCATCTGAAAGCAGAAACTCGCCCGATTACAAAGGTTTGTGCATTTTTGCCCTAGGCCATAGTAGTTATTGGTTTCGAGTATCAGATTCCGAAAATTTTGATGGTTTCTCAACCATTCCTCAATTTCAATGTCGCATATCTCGCGAACCGATTGACGGACTCGAGAAATTCCTGTTGCATCTGAAAGCAGAAACTCGCCCGATTACAACGGTATGTGTATTTTTGCCCTGGACCATAGTAGTTATTGGTTTCGAGTATCAGATTCCGAAAATTTTGATGGTTTCTCAACCATTCCTTAACTTCAAACTCCCATATCTCGCGAACGGATTGGCGAAATCGAGAAATTCCTGTTGCATCTGAAAGTAGAAACTTGCCCGATTACAATGGTGTGTGTACTTTTCCCCTAGGCCATTCCAGTTATTGGTTTCGAGTATCAGACTTGCGAAATTTTTGATTATTTCTCTACCATTCCTTAATTTCAAACTCGCATATCTCGCAAACGGATTGACGAACTCGAGAAATTCCTGTTGCATCTGAAAGTAGAAACTCCCCCGATTAGAATGGTGTGTGTACTTTTCCCCTAGGCCATTCCAGTTATTGGTTTCGAGTATCAGACTTGCGAAAATTTTGATGGTTTCTCAACCATTCCTTAATTTCAAACTCACATATCTCGCGAACGGATTGACGAACTCGAGAAATTCCTGTTGCATCTGAAAGTAGAAAATCCCCCGATTAGAATGGTGTGTGTACTTTTCCCCTAGGCCATTCCAGTTATTGGTTTCGAGTATCAGACTTGCGAAAACTTTGATGGTTTCTCAACCATTCCTTAACTTCAAACTCCCATATCTCGCGAACGGATTGGCGAAATCGAGAAATTCCTGTTGCATCTGAAAGTAGAAACTCGCCCCATTACAATGGTGTGTGTACTTTTCCCCTAGGCCTTTCCAATTATTGGTTTCGAGTATCAGACTTGCGAAATTTTTGATTATTTGTCTACCATTCCTTAATTTCAAACTCGCATATCTCGCGAACGGATTGACGAACTCGAGAAATTCCTGTTGCATCTGAAAGTAGAAATTTGCCCGATTACAATCGTGTGTGTACTTTTCCCCTAGGCCGTTCCAGTTATTGGTTTCGAGTATCAGATTCCGAAAATTTTGATGGTTTCTCAGCCATTCCTTAACTTCAAACTCCCATATCTCGCGAACGGATTGGCGAAATCGAGAAATTCCTGTTGCATCTGAAAGTAGAAACTCGCCCGATTACAATGGTGTGTGTACTTTTCCCTTAGGCCATTCCAGTTATTGGTTTCGTGTATCAGCCTTGCGAAATTTTTGATTGTTTCTCAACCATTCCTTAACTTCAAACTCCCATATCTCGCGAACGGATTCACGAACTGGAGAAATTCCTGTTGCATCTGAAAGTAGAAACTTGCCCGATTACAATGTGTGTGTACATTTCCCCTAGGCCATTCCAGTTATTGGTTTCGAGTATTAGACTTGCGAAAATTTTGATGGTTTCTCAACCATCTCTTAAATCCAAACTCCGATATTTCGCGAACGGATTGACGAACTGGAGGAATTCCTGTTGCATCTGAAAGTAGAAACTCCCCCGATTAGAATGGTGTGTGTACTTTTGCCCTAGGCCATTCCAGTTATTGGTTTCGAGTATCAGACTTGCGAAAACTTTGATGGTTTCTCAACCATTCCTTAACTTCAAACTCCCATATCTCGCGAACGGATTGGCGAAATCGAGAAATTCCTGTTGCATCTGAAAGTAGAAACTTGCCCGATAACAATGGTGTGTGTACTTTTCCCCTAGGCCATTCCAGTTATTGGTTTCGAGTATCAGACTTGCGAAAATTTTGATGGTTTCTCAACCATTCCTTAACTTCAAACTCCCATATCTCGCGAACGGATTGACGAACTCGAGAAATTCATGTTGCATCTGAAAGTAGAAACTCGCCCCATTACAATGGTGTGTGTACTTTTCCCCTAGGCCTTTCCAGTTATTGGTTTCGAGTATCAGACTTGCGAAATTTTTGATTATTTGTCTACCATTCCTTAATTTCAAACTCGCATATCTCGCGAACGGATTGACGAACTCGAGAAATTCCTGTTGCATCTGAAAGAAGAAATTTGCCCGATTACAATCGTGTGTGTACTTTTCCCCTAGGCCATTCCAGTTATTGGTTTCGAGTATCAGACTTGCGAAAATTTTGATGGTTTCTCAACCATTCCTTAATTTCAAACTCACATATCTCGCGAACGGATTGACGAACTCGAGAAATTCCTGTTGCATCTGAAAGTAGAAACTCCCCCGATTAGAATGGTGTGTGTACTTTTCCCCTAGGCCATTCCAGTTATTGGTTTCGAGTATCAGACTTGCGAAAACTTTGATGGTTTCTCAACCATTCCTTAACTTCAAACTCCCATATCTCGCGAACGGATTGGCGAAATCGAGAAATTCCTGTTGCATCTGAAAGTAGAAACTTGCCCGATTACAATGGTGTGTGTACTTTTCCCCTAGGCCACTCCAGTTATTGGTTTCGAGTATCAGACTTGCGAAAATTTTGATGCTTTCTCAACCATTCCTTAACTTCAAACTCCCATATCTCGCGAACGGATTGACGAACTCGAGAAATTCCTGTTGCATCTGAAAGCAGAAATTCGCCCGATTACAATGGTGTGTGTACTTTTCCCCTAGGCCATTCCAGTTGTTGGTTTCGAGTATCAGACTTGCGAAAATTTTGATGGTTTCTCAACCATTCCATAACTTCAAACTCCCATATCACGCGAACGGATTGACGAACTCGAGAAATTCCTGTTGCATCTGAAAGCAGAAACTCGCCCGATTACAACGGTATGTGTATTTTTGCCCTGGACCATAGAAGTTATTGGTTTCGAGTATCAGATTCCGAAAATTTTGATGGTTTCTCAGCCATTCCTTAACTTCAAACTCCCATATCTCGCGAACGGATTGACGAACTCGAAAAATTCCTGTTGCATCTGAAAGTAGAAATTTGCAAGATTACAATGGTGTGTGTACTTTTCCCCTAGGCCATTCCAGTTGTTGGTTTCGAGTATCAGACTTGCGAAAATTTTGATGGTTTCTCAACCATTCCATAACTTCAAACTCCCATATCACGCGAACGGATTGACGTACTCGAGAAATTCCTGTTGCATCTGAAAGCAGAAATTCGCCCGATTACAATGGTGTGTGTACTTTTCCCCTAGGCCATTCCAGTTGTTGGTTTCGAGTATCAGACTTGCGAAAATTTTGATGGTTTCTCAACCATTCCTCAATTTCAAACTCGCATATCTCGCGAACGGATTGACGAACTCGAGAAATTCCTGTTGTATCTGAAAGCAGAAACTCGCCCGATTACAAAGGTTTGTGCATCTTTGCCCTAGGCCATAGTAGTTATTGGTTTCGAGTATCAGATTCCGAAAATTTTGATGGTTTCTCAACCATTCCTCAATTTCAAAGTCGCATATCTCGCGAACAGATTGACGGACTCGAGAAATTCCTGTTGCATCTGAAAGCAGAAACTCGCCCGATTACAACGGTATGTGTATTTTTGCCCTGGACCGTAGTAGTTATTGGTTTCGAGTATCAGATTCCGAAAATTTTGATGGTTTCTCAACCATTCCTTAACTTCAAACTCCCATATCTCGCGAACGGATTGGCGAAATCGAGAAATTCCTGTTGCATCTGAAAGTAGAAACTTGCCCGATTACAATGGTGTGTGTACTTTTCCCCTAGGCCATTCCAGTTATTGGTTTCGAGTATCAGACTTGCGAAATTTTTGATTATTTCTCTACCATTCCTTAATTTCAACCTCGCATATCTCGCAAACGGATTGACGAACTCGAGAAATTCCTGTTGCATCTGAAAGTAGAAACTCCCCCGATTAGAATGGTGTGTGTACTTTTCCCCTAGGCCATTCCAGTTATTGGTTTCGAGTATCAGACTTGCGAAAATTTTGATGGTTTCTCAACCATTCCTTAATTTCAAACTCACATATCTCGCGAACGGATTGACGAACTCGAGAAATTCCTGTTGCATCTGAAAGTAGAAACTCCCCCGATTAGAATGGTGTGTGTACTTTTCCCCTAGGCCATTCCAGTTGTTGGTTTCGAGTATCAGACTTGCGAAAATTTTGATGGTTTCTCAGCCATTCCTTAACTTCAAACTCCCATATCTCGCGAACGGATTGGCGAAATCGAGAAATTCCTGTTGCATCTGAAAGTAGTAACTTGCCCGATTACAATGGTGTGTGTACTTTTCCCCTAAGCCTTTGTAGTTATTGGTTTCGAGTATCAGACTTGCGACAATTTTGATGGTTTCTCAACCGTTCCTTAATTTCAAACTCCCATATCACGCGAACGGATTGACGAACTCGAGAAATTCCTGTTGCATCTGAAAGTAGAAACTCCCCCGATTAGAATGGTGTGTGTACTTTTCCCCTAGGCCATTCCAGTTATTGGTTTCGAGTATCAGACTTGCGAAAATTTTGATGGTTTCTCAACCATTCCATAACTTCGAACTCCCATATCACGCGAACGGATTGACGAACTCGAGAAATTCCTGTTGCATCTGAAAGCAGAAATTCGCCCGATTACAATGGTGTGTGTACTTTTCCCCTAGGCCATTCCAGTTGTTGGTTTCGAGTATCAGACTTGCGAAAATTTTGATGGTTTCTCAACCATTCCATAACTTCAAACTCCCATATCACGCGAACGGATTGACGAACTCGAGAAATTCCTGTTGCATCTGAAAGCAGAAACTCGCCCGATTACAATGGTGTGTGTACTTTTCCCCTAGGCCATTCCAGTTATTGGTTTCGAGTATCAGACTTGCGAAAATTTTGATGGTTTCTCAACCATTCCTCAATTTCAAACTCGCATATCTCGCGAACGGATTGACGAACTCGAGAAATTCCTGTTGCATCTGAAAGCAGAAACTCGCCCGATTACAAAGGTTTGTGCATTTTTGCCCTAGGCCATAGTAGTTATTGGTTTCGAGTATCAGATTCCGAAAATTTTGATGGTTTCTCAACCATTCCTCAATTTCAATGTCGCATATCTCGCGAACCGATTGACGGACTCGAGAAATTCCTGTTGCATCTGAAAGCAGAAACTCGCCCGATTACAACGGTATGTGTATTTTTGCCCTGGACCATAGTAGTTATTGGTTTCGAGTATCAGATTCCGAAAATTTTGATGGTTTCTCAACCATTCCTTAACTTCAAACTCCCATATCTCGCGAACGGATTGGCGAAATCGAGAAATTCCTGTTGCATCTGAAAGTAGAAACTTGCCCGATTACAATGGTGTGTGTACTTTTCCCCTAGGCCATTCCAGTTATTGGTTTCGAGTATCAGACTTGCGAAATTTTTGATTATTTCTCTACCATTCCTTAATTTCAAACTCGCATATCTCGCAAACGGATTGACGAACTCGAGAAATTCCTGTTGCATCTGAAAGTAGAAACTCCCCCGATTAGAATGGTGTGTGTACTTTTCCCCTAGGCCATTCCAGTTATTGGTTTCGAGTATCAGACTTGCGAAAATTTTGATGGTTTCTCAACCATTCCTTAATTTCAAACTCACATATCTCGCGAACGGATTGACGAACTCGAGAAATTCCTGTTGCATCTGAAAGTAGAAAATCCCCCGATTAGAATGGTGTGTGTACTTTTCCCCTAGGCCATTCCAGTTATTGGTTTCGAGTATCAGACTTGCGAAAACTTTGATGGTTTCTCAACCATTCCTTAACTTCAAACTCCCATATCTCGCGAACGGATTGGCGAAATCGAGAAATTCCTGTTGCATCTGAAAGTAGAAACTCGCCCCATTACAATGGTGTGTGTACTTTTCCCCTAGGCCTTTCCAATTATTGGTTTCGAGTATCAGACTTGCGAAATTTTTGATTATTTGTCTACCATTCCTTAATTTCAAACTCGCATATCTCGCGAACGGATTGACGAACTCGAGAAATTCCTGTTGCATCTGAAAGTAGAAATTTGCCCGATTACAATCGTGTGTGTACTTTTCCCCTAGGCCGTTCCAGTTATTGGTTTCGAGTATCAGATTCCGAAAATTTTGATGGTTTCTCAGCCATTCCTTAACTTCAAACTCCCATATCTCGCGAACGGATTGGCGAAATCGAGAAATTCCTGTTGCATCTGAAAGTAGAAACTCGCCCGATTACAATGGTGTGTGTACTTTTCCCTTAGGCCATTCCAGTTATTGGTTTCGTGTATCAGCCTTGCGAAATTTTTGATTGTTTCTCAACCATTCCTTAACTTCAAACTCCCATATCTCGCGAACGGATTCACGAACTGGAGAAATTCCTGTTGCATCTGAAAGTAGAAACTTGCCCGATTACAATGTGTGTGTACATTTCCCCTAGGCCATTCCAGTTATTGGTTTCGAGTATTAGACTTGCGAAAATTTTGATGGTTTCTCAACCATCTCTTAAATCCAAACTCCGATATTTCGCGAACGGATTGACGAACTGGAGGAATTCCTGTTGCATCTGAAAGTAGAAACTCCCCCGATTAGAATGGTGTGTGTACTTTTGCCCTAGGCCATTCCAGTTATTGGTTTCGAGTATCAGACTTGCGAAAACTTTGATGGTTTCTCAACCATTCCTTAACTTCAAACTCCCATATCTCGCGAACGGATTGGCGAAATCGAGAAATTCCTGTTGCATCTGAAAGTAGAAACTTGCCCGATAACAATGGTGTGTGTACTTTTCCCCTAGGCCATTCCAGTTATTGGTTTCGAGTATCAGACTTGCGAAAATTTTGATGGTTTCTCAACCATTCCTTAACTTCAAACTCCCATATCTCGCGAACGGATTGACGAACTCGAGAAATTCATGTTGCATCTGAAAGTAGAAACTCGCCCCATTACAATGGTGTGTGTACTTTTCCCCTAGGCCTTTCCAGTTATTGGTTTCGAGTATCAGACTTGCGAAATTTTTGATTATTTGTCTACCATTCCTTAATTTCAAACTCGCATATCTCGCGAACGGATTGACGAACTCGAGAAATTCCTGTTGCATCTGAAAGAAGAAATTTGCCCGATTACAATCGTGTGTGTACTTTTCCCCTAGGCCATTCCAGTTATTGGTTTCGAGTATCAGACTTGCGAAAATTTTGATGGTTTCTCAACCATTCCTTAATTTCAAACTCACATATCTCGCGAACGGATTGACGAACTCGAGAAATTCCTGTTGCATCTGAAAGTAGAAACTCCCCCGATTAGAATGGTGTGTGTACTTTTCCCCTAGGCCATTCCAGTTATTGGTTTCGAGTATCAGACTTGCGAAAACTTTGATGGTTTCTCAACCATTCCTTAACTTCAAACTCCCATATCTCGCGAACGGATTGGCGAAATCGAGAAATTCCTGTTGCATCTGAAAGTAGAAACTTGCCCGATTACAATGGTGTGTGTACTTTTCCCCTAGGCCACTCCAGTTATTGGTTTCGAGTATCAGACTTGCGAAAATTTTGATGCTTTCTCAACCATTCCTTAACTTCAAACTCCCATATCTCGCGAACGGATTGACGAACTCGAGAAATTCATGTTGCATCTGAAAGTAGAAACTCGCCCCATTACAATGGTGTGTGTACTTTTCCCCTAGGCCTTTCCAATTATTGGTTTCGAGTATCAGACTTGCGAAATTTTTGATTATTTGTCTACCATTCCTTAATTTCAAACTCGCATATCTCGCGAACGGATTGACGAACTCGAGAAATTCCTGTTGCATCTGAAAGTAGAAATTTGCCCGATTACAATGGTGTGTGTACTTTTCCCCTAGGCCATTCCAGTTATTGGTTTCGAGTATCAGACTTGCGAAAATTTTGATGGTTTCTCAACCATTCCATAACTTCAAACTCCCATATATGCGAACGGATTGACGAAATCGAGACATTCCTTTCGCATCTGAAAGCAGAAACTCGCCCGATTACAACGGGATGTGCATTTTTGCCCTAGGCCATAGTAGTTATTGGTTTCGAGTATAAGACATGCGAAAATTTTGATGGTTTCTCAACCATTCCTTAACTTCAAACTCGCATATCTCGCGAACGGATTGACGAACTCGAGAAATTCCTGTTGCATCTGAAAGCAGAAACTCGCCCGATTACAACGGTATTTGTATTTTTCCCCTGGGCCATTGTAGTTATTGCTTTCGAGTATCAGACTTGCGAAAACTTTGATGGTTTCTCAACCATTCCTTAACTTCAAACTCCCATATCTCGCGAACGGATTGACGAACTCGAGAAATTCCTGTTGCATCTGAAAGTAGAAACTCGCCCGATTACAATGGTGTGTGTACTTTTCCCTTAGGCCATTCCAGTTATTGGTTTCGTGTATCAGCCTTGCGAAATTTTTGATTGTTTCCCAACCATTCCTTAACTTCAAACTCCCATATCTCGCGAACGGATTCACGAACTGGAGAAATTCCTGTTGCATCTGAAAGTAGAAACTTGCCCGATTACAATGTGTGTGTACATTTCCCCTAGGCCATTCCAGTTATTGGTTTCGAGTATTAGACTTGCGAAAATTTTGATGGTTTCTCAACCATCTCTTAACTCCAAACTCCGATATTTCGCGAACGGATTGACGAACTGGAGGAATTCCTGTTGCATCTGAAAGTAGAAACTCCCCCGATTAGAATGGTGTGTGTACTTTTCCCCTAGGCCATTCCAGTTATTGGTTTCGAGTATCAGACTTGCGAAAACTTTGATGGTTTCTCAACCATTCCTTAACTTCGAACTCCCATATCTCGCGAACGGATTGACGAACTCGAGAAATTCATGTTGCATCTGAAAGTAGAAACTCGCCCCATTACAATGGTGTGTGTACTTTTCCCCTAGGCCTTTCCAGTTATTGGTTTCGAGTATCAGACTTGCGAAATTTTTGATTATTTGTCTACCATTCCTTAATTTCAAACTCGCATATCTCGCGAACGGATTGACGAACTCGAGAAATTCCTGTTGCATCTGAAAGAAGAAATTTGCCCGATTACAATCGTGTGTGTACTTTTCCCCTAGGCCATTCCAGTTATTGGTTTCGAGTATCAGATTCCGAAAATTTTGATGGTTTCTCAGCCATTCCTTAACTTCAAACTCCCATATCTCGCGAACGGATTGGCGAAATCGAGAAATTCCTGTTGCATCTGAAAGTAGTAACTTGCCCGATTACAATGGTGTGTGTACTTTTCCCCTAGGCCATTCCAGTTATTGGTTTCGAGTATCAGACTTGCGAAAATTTTGATGGTTTCTCAACCATTCCATAACTTCAAACTCCCATATATGCGAACGGATTGACGAAATCGAGACATTCCTTTCGCATCTGAAAGCAGAAACTCGCCCGATTACAACGGGATGTGCATTTTTGCCCTAGGCCATAGTGGTTATTGGTTTCGAGTATAAGACATGCGAAAATTTTGATGGTTTCTCAACCATTCCTTAACTTCAAACTCCCATATCTCGCGAACGGATTGACGAACTCGAGAAATTCCTGTTGCATCTGAAAGCAGAAACTCGACCGATTACAACGGTATTTGTATTTTTCCCCTGGGCCATTGTAGTTATTGCTTTCGCGTATCAGACTTGCGAAAACTTTGATGGTTTCTCAACCATTCCTTAACTTCAAACTCCCATATCTCGCGAACGGATTGACGAACTCGAGAAATTCCTGTTGCATCTGAAAGTAGAAACTCGCCCGATTACAATGGTGTGTGTACTTTTCCCTTAGGCCATTCCAGTTATTGGTTTCGTGTATCAGCCTTGCGAAATTTTTGATTGTTTCTCAACCATTCCTTAACTTCAAACTCCCATATCTCGCGAACGGATTCACGAACTGGAGAAATTCCTGTTGCATCTGAAAGTAGAAACTTGCCCGATTACAATGTGTGTGTACATTTCCCCTAGGCCATTCCAGTTATTGGTTTCGAGTATTAGACTTGCGAAAATTTTGATGGTTTCTCAACCATCTCTTAACTCCAAACTCCGATATTTCGCGAACGGATTGACGAACTGGAGGAATTCCTGTTGCATCTGAAAGTAGAAACTCCCCCGATTAGAATGGTGTGTGTACTTTTCCCCTAGGCCATTCCAGTTATTGGTTTCGAGTATCAGACTTGCGAAAACTTTGATGGTTTCTCAACCATTCCTTAACTTCAAACTCCCATATCTCGCGAACGGATTGGCGAAATCGAGAAATTCCTGTTGCATCTGAAAGTAGAAACTTGCCCGATAACAATGGTGTGTGTACTTTTCCCTAGGCCATTCCAGTTATTGGTTTCGAGTATCAGACTTGCGAAAATTTTGATGGTTTCTCAACCATTCCTTAACTTCAAACTCCCATATCTCGCGAACGGATTGACGAACTCGAGAAATTCATGTTGCATCTGAAAGTAGAAACTCGCCCCATTACAATGGTGTGTGTACTTTTCCCCTAGGCCTTTCCAGTTATTGGTTTCGAGTATCAGACTTGCGAAATTTTTGATTATTTGTCTACCATTCCTTAATTTCAAACTCGCATATCTCGCGAACGGATTGACGAACTCGAGAAATTCCTGTTGCATCTGAAAGAAGAAATTTGCCCGATTACAATCGTGTGTGTACTTTTCCCCTAGGCCGTTCCAGTTATTGGTTTCGAGTATCAGATTCCGAAAATTTTGATGGTTTCTCAGCCATTCCTTAACTTCAAACTCCCATATCTCGCGAACGGATTGGCGAACTCGAGAAATTCCTGTTGCATCTGAAAGTAGTAACTTGCCCGATTACAATGGTGTGTGTACTTTTCCCCTAGGCCATTCCAGTTATTGGTTTCGAGTATCAGACTTGCGAAAATTTTGATGGTTTCTCAACCATTCCATAACTTCAAACTCCCATATATGCGAACGGATTGACGAAATCGAGACATTCCTTTCGCATCTGAAAGCAGAAACTCGCCCGATTACAACGGGATGTGCATTTTTGCCCTAGGCCATAGTAGTTATTGGTTTCGAGTATAAGACATGCGAAAATTTTGATGGTTTCTCAACCATTCCTTAACTTCAAACTCCCATATCTCGCGAACGGATTGACGAACTCGAGAAATTCCTGTTGCATCTGAAAGCAGAAACTCGCCCGATTACAACGGTATTTGTATTTTTCCCCTGGGCCATTGTAGTTATTGCTTTCGAGTATCAGACTTGCGAAAACTTTGATGGTTTCTCAACCATTCCTTAACTTCAAACTCCCATATCTCGCGAACGGATTGACGAACTCGAGAAATTCCTGTTGCATCTGAAAGTAGAAACTCGCCCGATTACAATGGTGTGTGTACTTTTCCCTTAGGCCATTCCAGTTATTGGTTTCGTGTATCAGCCTTGCGAAATTTTTGATTGTTTCTCAACCATTCCTTAACTTCAAACTCCCATATCTCGCGAACGGATTCACGAACTGGAGAAATTCCTGTTGCATCTGAAAGTAGAAACTTGCCCGATTACAATGTGTGTGTACATTTCCCCTAGGCCATTCCAGTTATTGGTTTCGAGTATTAGACTTGCGAAAATTTTGATGGTTTCTCAACCATCTCTTAACTCCAAACTCCGATATTTCGCGAACGGATTGACGAACTGGAGGAATTCCTGTTGCATCTGAAAGTAGAAACTCCCCCGATTAGAATGGTGTGTGTACTTTTCCCCTAGGCCATTCCAGTTATTGGTTTCGAGTATCAGACTTGCGAAAACTTTGATGGTTTCTCAACCATTCCTTAACTTCAAACTCCCATATCTCGCGAACGGATTGGCGAAATCGAGAAATTCCTGTTGCATCTGAAAGTAGAAACTTGCCCGATAACAATGGTGTGTGTACTTTTCCCCTAGGCCATTCCAGTTATTGGTTTCGAGTATCAGACTTGCGAAAATTTTGATGGTTTCTCAACCATTCCTTAACTTCAAACTCCCATATCTCGCGAACGGATTGACGAACTCGAGAAATTCATGTTGCATCTGAAAGTAGAAACTCGCCCCATTACAATGGTGTGTGTACTTTTCCCCTAGGCCTTTCCAGTTATTGGTTTCGAGTATCAGACTTGCGAAATTTTTGATTATTTGTCTACCATTCCTTAATTTCAAACTCGCATATCTCGCGAACGGATTGACGAACTCGAGAAATTCCTGTTGCATCTGAAAGAAGAAATTTGCCCGATTACAATCGTGTGTGTACTTTTCCCCTAGGCCGTTCCAGTTATTGGTTTCGAGTATCAGACTTGCGAAAATTTTGATGGTTTCTCAACCATTCCATAACTTCAAACTCCCATATATGCGAACGGATTGACGAAATCGAGACATTCCTTTCGCATCTGAAAGCAGAAACTCGCCCGATTACAACGGGATGTGCATTTTTGCCCTAGGCCATAGTAGTTATTGGTTTCGAGTATAAGACATGCGAAAATTTTGATGGTTTCTCAACCATTCCTTAACTTCAAACTCCCATATCTCGCGAACGGATTGACGAACTCGAGAAATTCCTGTTGCATCTGAAAGCAGAAACTCGCCCGATTACAACGGTATTTGTATTTTTCCCCTGGGCCATTGTAGTTATTGCTTTCGAGTATCAGACTTGCGAAAACTTTGATGGTTTCTCAACCATTCCTTAACTTCAAACTCCCATATCTCGCGAACGGATTGACGAACTCGAGAAATTCCTGTTGCATCTGAAAGTAGAAACTCGCCCGATTACAATGGTGTGTGTACTTTTCCCTTAGGCCATTCCAGTTATTTGTTTCGTGTATCAGCCTTGCGAAATTTTTGATTGTTTCTCAACCATTCCTTAACTTCAAACTCCCATATCTCGCGAACGGATTGACGAACTGGAGAAATTCCTGTTGCATCTGAAAGTAGAAACTTGCCCGATTACAATGGTGTGTGTACATTTCCCCTAGTCCATTCCAGTTGTTGGTTTCGAGTATCAGACTTGCGAAAATTTTGATGGTTTCTCAACCATTCCATAACTTCAAACTCCCATATATGCGAACGGATTGACGAAATCGAGAAATTCCTGTTGCATCTGAAAGCAGAAACTCGCCCGATTACAACGGTATGTGTATTTTTGCCCTGGACCATAGTAGTTATTGGTTTCGAGTATCAGATTCCGAAAATTTTGATGGCTTCTCAGCCATTCCTTAACTTCAAACTCCCATATCTCGCGAACGGATTGGCGAAATCGAGAAATTCCTGTTGCATCTGAAAGTAGTAACTTGCCCGATTACAATGGTGTGTGTACTTTTCCCCTAGGCCATTCCAGTTATTGGTTTCGAGTATCAGACTTGCGAAAATTTTGATGGTTTCTCAACCATTCCATAACTTCAAACTCCCATATATGCGAACGGATTGACGAAATCGAGACATTCCTTTCGCATCTGAAAGCAGAAACTCGCCCGATTACAACGGGATGTGCATTTTTGCCCTAGGCCATAGTAGTTATTGGTTTCGAGTATAAGACATGCGAAAATTTTGATGGTTTCTCAACCATTCCTTAACTTCAAACTCCCATATCTCGCGAACGGATTGACGAACTCGAGAAATTCCTGTTGCATCTGAAAGCAGAAACTCGCCCGATTACAACGGTATTTGTATTTTTCCCCTGGGCCATTGTAGTTATTGCTTTCGAGTATCAGACTTGCGAAAACTTTGATGGTTTCTCAACCATTCCTTAACTTCAAACTCCCATATCTCGCGAACGGATTGACGAACTCGAGAAATTCCTGTTGCATCTGAAAGTAGAAACTCGCCCGATTACAATGGTGTGTGTACTTTTCCCTTAGGCCATTCCAGTTATAGGTTTCGTGTATCAGCCTTGCGAAATTTTTGATTGTTTCTCAACCATTCCTTAACTTCAAACTCCCATATCTCGCGAACGGATTGACGAACTGGAGAAATTCCTGTTGCATCTGAAAGTAGAAACTTGCCCGATTACAATGGTGTGTGTACATTTCCCCTAGGCCATTCCAGTTGTTGGTTCCGAGTATCAGACTCGCGAAAACTTTGATGGTTTCTCAACCATTCCATAACTTCAAACTCCCATATCACGCGAACGGATTGACGAACTCGAGAAATTCCTGTTGCATCTGAAAGCAGAAACTCGCCCGATTACAACGGTATGTGTATTTTTGCCCTGGACCATAGTAGTTATTGGTTTCGAGTATCAGATTCCGAAAATTTTGATGGTTTCTCAGCCATTCCTTAACTTCAAACTCCCATATCTCGCGAACGGATTGGCGAAATCGAGAAATTCCTGTTGCATCTGAAAGTAGTAACTTGCCCGATTACAATGGTGTGTGTACTTTTCCCCTAGGCCATTCCAGTTATTGGTTTCGAGTATCAGACTTGCGAAAATTTTAATGGTTTCTCAACCATTCCATAACTTCAAACTCCCATATCACGCGAACGGATTGACGAACTCGAGAAATTCCTGTTGCATCTGAAAGCAGAAACTCGCCCGATTACAACGGTTTGTGCATTTTTGCCCTAGGCCATAGTAGTTATTGGTTTCGAGTATAAGACTTGCGAAAATTTTGATGGTTTCTCAACCATTCCTTAACTTCAAACTCCCATATCTCGCGAACGGATTGACGAACTCGAAAAATTCCTGTTGCATCTGAAAGTAGAAATTTGCAAGATTACAATGGTGTGTGTACTTTTCCCCTAGGCCATTCCAGTTGTTGGTTTCGAGTATCAGACTTGCGAAAATTTTGATGGTTTCTCAACCATTCCATAACTTCAAACTCCCATATCACGCGAACGGATTGACGAACTCGAGAAATTCCTGTTGCATCTGAAAGCAGAAATTCGCCCGATTACAATGGTGTGTGTACTTTTCCCCTAGGCCATTCCAGTTGTTGGTTTCGAGTATCAGACTTGCGAAAATTTTGATGGTTTCTCAACCATTCCATAACTTCAAACTCCCATATCACGCGAACGGATTGACGAACTCGAGAAATTCCTGTTGCATCTGAAAGCAGAAACTCGCCCGATTACAATGGTGTGTGTACTTTTCCCCTAGGCCATTCCAGTTATTGGTTTCGAGTATCAGACTTGCGAAAATTTTGATGGTTTCTCAACCATTCCTCAATTTCAAACTCGCATATCTCGCGAACGGATTGACGAACTCGAGAAATTCCTGTTGCATCTGAAAGCAGAAACTCGCCCGATTACAAAGGTTTGTGCATTTTTGCCCTAGGCCATAGTAGTTATTGGTTTCGAGTATCAGATTCCGAAAATTTTGATGGTTTCTCAACCATTCCTCAATTTCAAAGTCGCATATCTCGCGAACCGATTGACGGACTCGAGAAATTCCTGTTGCATCTGAAAGCAGAAACTCGCCCGATTACAACGGTATGTGTATTTTTGCCCTGGACCATAGTAGTTATTGGTTTCGAGTATCAGATTCCGAAAATTTTGATGGTTTCTCAACCATTCCTTAACTTCAAACTCCCATATCTCGCGAACGGATTGGCGAAATCGAGAAATTCCTGTTGCATCTGAAAGTAGAAACTTGCCCGATTACAATGGTGTGTGTACTTTTCCCCTAGGCCATTCCAGTTATTGGTTTCGAGTATCAGACTTGCGAAAATTTTGATGGTTTCTCAACCATTCCTTAACTTCAAACTCCCATATCTCGCGAACGGATTGACGAACTCGAGAAATTCTTGTTGCATCTGAAAGTAGAAACTCGCCCCATTACAATGGTGTGTGTACTTTTCCCCTAGGCCATTCCAGTTATTGGTTTCGAGTATCAGACTTGCGAAATTTTTGATTATTTCTCTACCATTCCTTAATTTCAAACTCGCATATCTCGCAAACGGATTGACGAACTCGAGAAATTCCTGTTGCATCTGAAAGTAGAAACTCCCCCGATTAGAATGGTGTGTGTACTTTTCCCCTAGGCCATTCCAGTTATTGGTTTCGAGTATCAGACTTGCGAAAATTTTGATGGTTTCTCAACCATTCCTTAATTTCAAACTCACATATCTCGCGAACGGATTGACGAACTCGAGAAATTCCTGTTGCATCTGAAAGTAGAAACTCCCCCGATTAGAATGGTGTGTGTACTTTTCCCCTAGGCCATTCCAGTTATTGGTTTCGAGTATCAGACTTGCGAAAACTTTGATGGTTTCTCAAACATTCCTTAACTTCAAACTCCCATATCTCGCGAACGGATTGGCGAAATCGAGAAATTCCTGTTGCATCTGAAAGTAGAAACTTGCCCGATTACAATGGTGTGTGTACTTTTCCCCTAGGCCATTCCAGTTATTGGTTTCGAGTATCAGACTTGCGAAAATTTTGATGGTTTCTCAACCATTCCTTAACTTCAAACTCCCATATCTCGCGAACGGATTGACGAACTCGAGAAATTCATGTTGCATCTGAAAGTAGAAACTCGCCCCATTACAATGGTGTGTGTACTTTTCCCCTAGGCCTTTCCAGTTATTGGTTTCGAGTATCAGACTTGCGAAATTTTTGATTATTTGTCTACCATTCCTTAATTTCAAACTCGCATATCTCGCGAACGGATTGACGAACTCGAGAAATTCCTGTTGCATCTGAAAGTAGAAATTTGCCCGATTACAATCGTGTGTGTACTTTTCCCCTAGGCCGTTCCAGTTATTGGTTTCGAGTATCAGATTCCGAAAATTTTGATGGTTTCTCAGCCATTCCTTAACTTCAAACTCCCATATCTCGCGAACGGATTGGCGAAATCGAGAAATTCCTGTTGCATCTGAAAGTAGTAACTTGCCCGATTACAATGGTGTGTGTACTTTTCCCCTAGGCCATTCCAGTTATTGGTTTCGAGTATCAGACTTGCGAAAATTTTGATGGTTTCTCAACCATTCCATAACTTCAAACTCCCATATATTCGAACGGATTGACGAAATCGAGACATTCCTTTCGCATCTGAAAGCAGAAACTCGCCCGATTACAACGGGATGTGCATTTTTGCCCTAGGCCATAGTAGTTATTGGTTTCGAGTATAAGACATGCGAAAATTTTGATGGTTTCTCAACCATTCCTTAACTTCAAACTCCCATATCTCGCGAACGGATTGACGAACTCGAGAAATTCCTGTTGCATCTGAAAGCAGAAACTCGCCCGATTACAACGGTATTTGTATTTTTCCCCTGGGCCATTGTAGTTATTGCTTTCGAGTATCAGACTTACGAAAACTTTGATGGTTTCTCAACCATTCCTTAACTTCAAACTCCCATATCTCGCGAACGGATTGACGAACTCGAGAAATTCCTGTTGCATCTGAAAGTAGAAACTCGCCCGATTACAATGGTGTGTGTACTTTTCCCTTAGGCCATTCCAGTTATTGGTTTCGTGTATCAGCCTTGCGAAATTTTTGACTGTTTCTCAACCATTCCTTAACTTCAAACTCCCATATCTCGCGAACGGATTGACGAACTGGAGAAATTCCTGTTGCATCTGAAAGTAGAAACTTGCCCGATTACAATGGTGTGTGTACATTTCCTCTAGGCCATTACAGTTGTTGGTTTCGAGTATCAGATTCCGAAAATTTTGATGGTTTCTCAACCATTCCTTAACTTCAAACTCCCATATCTCGCGAACGGATTGGCGAAATCGAGAAATTCCTGTTGCATCTGAAAGTAGAAACTTGCCCGATTACAATGGTGTGTGTACTTTTCCCCTAGGCCATTCCAGTTATTGGTTTCGAGTATCAGACTTGCGAAATTTTTGATTATTTCTCTACCATTCCTTAATTTCAAACTCGCATATCTCGCAAACGGATTGACGAACTCGAGAAATTCCTGTTGCATCTGAAAGTAGAAACTCCCCCGATTAGAATGGTGTGTGTACTTTTCGCCTAGGCCAGTCCAGTTATTGGTTTCGAGTATCAGACTTGCGAAAATTTTGATGGTTTCTCAACCATTCCTTAATTTCAAACTCACATATCTCGCGAACGGATTGACGAACTCGAGTAATTCCTGTTGAATCTGAAAGCAGAGACTCGCCCGATTACAACGGCATGTGTATTTTTGCCCTAGGCCATAGTAGTTATTGGTTTCGAGTATCAGACTTGCGAAAATTTTGATGGTTTCTCAACCATTCCTTAACTTCAAACTCCCATATCTCGCGAACGGATTGGAGAAATCGAGAAATTCCTGTTGCATCTGAAAGTAGAAACTTGCCCGATTACAATGGTGTGTGTACTTTTCCCATAGGCCATTCCAGTTATTGGTTTCGAGTATCAGACTTGCGAAAATTTTGATGGTTTCTCAACCATTCCTTAACTTCAAACTCCCATATCTGGCGAACGGATTAACGAGCTCGAGAAATTCCTGTTGCATCTGATGTATAAACTCGCCCGATTACAAAGGTATGTGTATTTTTCCCCTAGGGCTTTGTAGTTATTGGTTTCGAGTATCAGACTTGCGAAAATTTTGATGGTTTCTCAACCATTCCTTAACTTCAAACTCCGATACCTCGCGAACGGATTGGCGAACCCGCGAAATTCCTGTTGCATTTGAAAGTAGAAACTGGCCCGATTACAATGGTGTGTGTACTTTTCCCCTAGGCCGTTCCGGTTATTGGTTTCGAGTACCAGACTTGCGAAAATTTTGATGGTTTCTCAACCATTCCTTAACTTCAAACTCCCATATCTCGCGAACGGATTGACGAACTCGAGAAATTCCTGTTGCATCTGAAAGTAGAAACTCGCCCGATTACAATGGTGTGTGTACTTTTCCCTTAGGCCATTCCAGTTATTGGTTTCGTGTATCAGCCTTGCGAAATTTTTGATTGTTTCTCAACCATTCCTTAACTTCAAACTCCCATATCTCGCGAACGGATTGACGAACTGGAGAAATTCCTGTTGCATCTGAAAGTAGAAACTTGCCCGATTACAATGGTGTGTGTACATTTCCTCTAGGCCATTCCAGTTGTTGGTTTCGAGTATCAGACTTGCGAAAACTTTGATGGTTTCTCAACCATTCCATAACTTCAAACTCCCATATCACGCGAACGGATTGACGAACTCAATTATTTCCTGTTGCATCTGAAAGTAGAAAGTCTACCGATTACAATGGTGTGTATACTTTTCCCCTAGGTCATTCCAGTTATTCGTTTCTAGCATCAGAATTGCGAAAATTTTGATGGTTTCTCAGCAATTCCTTAACTTCAAACTCCCATATCTCGCGAACGGATTGACGAACTCGAGAAATTCCTATTGCATCTGAAAGTAGATACTCGCCCGATTACAAAGGTATGTGCATTTTTCCCCTTGGCCATTCCAGTTATTGGTTTCGAGTATCACACTTGCGAAAATTTTGATGGTTTCTCAACCATTCCTTAATTTCAAACTCCCATATCTCGCGAACGGATTGACGAGCTCGAGAAATTCCTGTTGCATCTGAAAGTATAAACTCGCCCGATTACAAAGATATGTGTATTTTTCCCCTAGGGCTTTGTAGTTATTGATTTCGAGTATCAGACTTGAGAAAATTTTGATGGTTTCTCAACCATTCCTTAACTTCAAACTCCCATATCTCGCGAACGGATTGACGAAATCGAGAAGTTCCTATTGCATCTGAAAGTAGAAACTCGCCCGATTACAAACGTATGTGCATTTTTACCCTAGGCAATGGTAGTTATTGGGTTCGAGTATCAGACTTGCGAAAATTTTGATGGTTTCTCAACCATTCCTTAACTTCAAACTCCCATATCTCGCGAACGGATTGACGAGCTCGAGAAATTCCTGTTGCATCTGAAAGTATAAACTCGTCCGATTACAAAGTTATGTGTATTTTTCCCCTAGGGCTTTGTAGTTATTGGTTTCGAGTATCAGACTTGCGAAAATTTTGATGGTTTCTCAACCATTCCTTAACTTCAAACCCCGATACCTCGCGAACGGATTGGCGAACTCGCGAAATTCCTGTTGCATTTGAAAGTAGAAACTGGCCCGATTACAATGGTGTGTGTACTTTTCCCCTAGGCCGTTCCGGTTATTGGTTTCGAGTATCAGAATTGCGAAAATTTTGATGGTTTCTCAACCGTTCCTTAACTTCAAACTCCCATATCTCGCGAACGGTTTGACGAACTCGCTTATTTCCTGTTGCATCTGGAACCAGAAACTCGTCCGATTACAACGGTATGTGTATTTTTGCCCTAGGCCATAGTAGTTATTGGTTTCGAGTATCAGACTTGCGAAAATTTTGATGGTTTCTCAACCATTCCTTAACTTCAAACTCCGATACCTCGCGAACGGATTGGCGAACTCGAGAAATTCCTGTTGCATTTGAAAGTAGAAACTGGCCCGATTACAATGGTGTGTGTACTTTTCCCCTAAGCCTTTGTAGTTATTGGTTTCGAGTATCAGACTTGCGACAATTTTGATGGTTTCTCAACCGTTCCTTAATTTCAAACTCCCATATCTCGCGAACGGATTGACGAACTCGAGAAATTCCTGTTGCATCTAAAAGCAGAACCTCGCCCGATTACAACGGTATGTGTATTTTTGCCCTAGGCCATAGTAATTATTGGTATCGAGTGTCAGACTTGCGAAAATTTTGATGGTTTCTCAACCATTCTTTAACTTCAAACTCCGACACCTCGCGAACGGATTGGCGAACTCGAGAAGTTCCTGCCGCCTCTGAAAGTAGATACTTGCCCGATTACAATGGTGTGTGTACTTTTCCCCTAGGTCATTCCAGTTATTCGTTTCTAGCATCAGACTTGCGAAAATTTTGATGGTTTCTCAACCATTCCTTAACTTCAAACTCCCATATCTCACGAACGGATTGACGAGCTCGAGAAATTCCTGTTGCATCTGAAAGTAGATACTCGCCCGATTACAAAGGTATGTGTAGTTTTCCCCTAGGCCTTTGTAGTTATTGGTTTCGAGTATCAGACTTGCGAAAATTTTGATGGTTTCTCAAGCATTCCTTAACTTCAAACTCCCATATCTCGCGAACGGATTGACGAACTCGCTTATTTCCTGTTGCATCTGAAAGTAGAAAGTCGACCGATTACAATGATGTGTGTACTTTTTCCCTACGTCATTCCAGTTATTCGTTTCTAGCATTAGAATTGCGAAAATTTTGATGGTTTCTCAACCATTCCTTAACTTCAAACTCCCATATCTCGCGAACGGATTGACGAACTCGAGAAATTCCTATTGCATCTGAAAGTAGATACTCGCCCGATTACAAAGGTATGTGCATTTTTCCCCTTGGCCATTCCAGTTATTGGTTTCGAGTATCACACTTGCGAAAATTTTGATGGTTTCTCAACCATTCCTTAATTTCAAACTCCCATATCTCGCGAACGGATTGACGAGCTCGAGAAATTCCTGTTGCATCTGAAAGTATAAACTCGCCCGATTACAAAGATATGTGTATTTTTCCCCTAGGGCTTTGTAGTTATTGATTTCGAGTATCAGACTTGAGAAAATTTTGATGGTTTCTCAACCATTCCTTAACTTCAAACTCCCATATCTCGCGAACGGATTGACGAAATCGAGAAGTTCCTATTGCATCTGAAAGTAGAAACTCGCCCGATTACAAACGTATGTGCATTTTTACCCTAGGCAATGGTAGTTATTGGTTTCGAGTATCAGACTTGCGAAAATTTTGATGGTTTCTCAACCATTCCTTAACTTCAAACTCCCATATCTCGCGAACGGATTGACGAGCTCGAGAAATTCCTGTTGCATCTGAAAGTATAAACTCGTCCGATTACAAAGTTATGTGTATTTTTCCCCTAGGGCTTTGTAGTTATTGGTTTCGAGTATCAGACTTGCGAAAATTTTGATGGTTTCTCAACCATTCCTTAACTTCAAACCCCGATACCTCGCGAACGGATTGGCGAACTCGCGAAATTCCTGTTGCATTTGAAAGTAGAAACTGGCCCGATTACAATGGTGTGTGTACTTTTCCCCTAGGCCGTTCCGGTTATTGGTTTCGAGTATCAGAATTGCGAAAATTTTGATGGTTTCTCAACCGTTCCTTAACTTCAAACTCCCATATCTCGCGAACGGTTTGACGAACTCGCTTATTTCCTGTTGCATCTGGAACCAGAAACTCGTCCGATTACAACGGTATGTGTATTTTTGCCCTAGGCCATAGTAGTTATTGGTTTCGAGTATCAGACTTGCGAAAATTTTGATGGTTTCTCAACCATTCCTTAACTTCAAACTCCGATACCTCGCGAACGGATTGGCGAACTCGAGAAATTCCTGTTGCATTTGAAAGTAGAAACTGGCCCGATTACAATGGTGTGTGTACTTTTCCCCTAAGCCTTTGTAGTTATTGGTTTCGAGTATCAGACTTGCGACAATTTTGATGGTTTCTCAACCGTTCCTTAATTTCAAACTCCCATATCTCGCGAACGGATTGACGAACTCGAGAAATTCCTGTTGCATCTAAAAGCAGAACCTCGCCCGATTACAACGGTATGTGTATTTTTGCCCTAGGCCATAGTAATTATTGGTATCGAGTGTCAGACTTGCGAAAATTTTGATGGTTTCTCAACCATTCTTTAACTTCAAACTCCGACACCTCGCGAACGGATTGGCGAACTCGAGAAGTTCCTGCCGCCTCTGAAAGTAGATACTTGCCCGATTACAATGGTGTGTGTACTTTTCCCCTAGGTCATTCCAGTTATTCGTTTCTAGCATCAGACTTGCGAAAATTTTGATGGTTTCTCAACCATTCCTTAACTTCAAACTCCCATATCTCACGAACGGATTGACGAGCTCGAGAAATTCCTGTTGCATCTGAAAGTAGATACTCGCCCGATTACAAAGGTATGTGTAGTTTTCCCCTAGGCCTTTGTAGTTATTGGTTTCGAGTATCAGACTTGCGAAAATTTTGATGGTTTCTCAAGCATTCCTTAACTTCAAACTCCCATATCTCGCGAACGGATTGACGAACTCGCTTATTTCCTGTTGCATCTGAAAGTAGAAAGTCGACCGATTACAATGATGTGTGTACTTTTTCCCTACGTCATTCCAGTTATTCGTTTCTAGCATTAGAATTGCGAAAATTTTGATGGTTTCTCAACCATTCCTTAACTTCAAACTCCCATATCTCGCGAACGGATTGACGAACTCGAGAAATTCCTGTCGCATCTGAAAGTAGAAATTCGCCCGATTACAATGGTGTGTGTACTTTTCCCCTAGGCCATCCCAGTTATTGGTTTCGAGTATCAAACTTGCGAAAATTTTGATTGTTTCTCAACCATTCCTTAACTTCAAACTCCCATATCTCGCGAACGGATTGACGAATTCGAGAAATTCCTGTTGCATCAGAAAGTAGAAACACGTCCCATTACAATGGTGTGTGTACTTTTCCCCTAGGCCATTCCAGTTATTGGTTTCGAGTATCAGACTTTCGAAAATTTTGATGTTTTCTCAACCGTTCCTTAATTTCAAACTCCCATATCTCGCGAACGAATTGACGAACTCGAGAAATTCCTGTTGCATCTGAAAGCAGAAACTCGTCCGATTACAACGGTATGTGTATTTTTGCCCTAGGCCATAGTAGTTATTGGTTTCGAGTATCAGACTTGCGAAAATTTTGATGGTTTCTCAACCATTCCTTAACTTCAAACTCCGATACCTCGCGAACGGATTGGCGAACGCAAGAAATTCCTGTTGCATTTGAAAGTAGAAACTCGCCCCATTACAATGGTGTGTGTACTCTTCCCCTAAGCCGTTCCAGTTATTGGTTTCGAGTATCAGACATGCGAAAATTTTGATGGTTTCTCAACCATTCCTTAACTTCAAACTCCCATATCTCGCGAACGGATTGACGAGCTCGAGAAATTCCTGTTGCATCTGAAAGTAGAAACTTGCCCGATTACAAAGGTATGTGCATTTTTCCCCTATGTCATGGTAGTTATTGGTTTCGAGTACCAGACTTGCGAAAATTTTGATGGTTTCTCAACCATTCCTTAACTTCAAACTGCCATATCTCGCGAACGGATGGACGAACTCGCTTATTTCCTGTTGCATCTGAAAGTAGAAAGTCGACCGATTACAATGGTGTGGGTACTTTTTCCCTACGTCATTCCAGTTATTCGTTTCTAGCATCAGAATTGCGAAAATTTTGATGTTTTCTCAACCGTTCCTTAATTTCAAACTCCCATATCTCGCGAACGAATTGACGAACTCGAAAAATTCCTGTTGCATCTGAAACCAGAAACTCGTCCGATTACAACGGTATGTGTATTTTTGCCCTAGGCCATAGTAGTTATTGGTTTCGAGTATCAGACTTGCCAAAATTTTGATGGTTTCTCAACCATTCCTTAACTTCAAACTCCGATACCTCGCGAACGGATTGGCGAACGCGAGAAATTCCTGTTGCATTTGAAAGTAGAAACTCGCCCCATTACAATGGTGTGTGTACTCTTCCCCTAAGCCGTTCCAGTTATTGGTTTCGAGTATCAGACTTGCGAAAATTTTGATGGTTTCTCAAGCATTCCTTAAAGTCAAACTCCCATATCTCGCGAACGGATTGACGAACTCAATTATTTCCTGTTGCATCTGAAAGTAGAAAGTCTACCGATTACAATGGTGTGTATACTTTTCCCCTAGGTCATTCCAGTTATTCGTTTCTAGCATCAGAATTGCGAAAATTTTGATGGTTTCTCAGCAATTCCTTAACTTCAAACTCCCATATCTCGCGAACGGATTGACGAACTCGAGAAATTCCTATTGCATCTGAAAGTAGATACTCGCCCGATTACAAAGGTATGTGCATTTTTCCCCTTGGCCATTCCAGTTATTGGTTTCGAGTATCACACTTGCGAAAATTTTGATGGTTTCTCAACCATTCCTTAATTTCAAACTCCCATATCTCGCGAACGGATTGACGAGCTCGAGAAATTCCTGTTGCATCTGAAAGTATAAACTCGCCCGATTACAAAGATATGTGTATTTTTCCCCTAGGGCTTTGTAGTTATTGATTTCGAGTATCAGACTTGAGAAAATTTTGATGGTTTCTCAACCATTCCTTAACTTCAAACTCCCATATCTCGCGAACGGATTGACGAACTCGAGAAGTTCCTATTGCATCTGAAAGTAGAAACTCGCCCGATTACAAACGTATGTGCATTTTTACCCTAGGCAATGGTAGTTATTGGTTTCGAGTATCAGACTTGCGAAAATTTTGATGGTTTCTCAACCATTCCTTAACTTCAAACTCCCATATCTCGCGAACGGATTGACGAGCTCGAGAAATTCCTGTTGCATCTGAAAGTATAAACTCGCCCGATTACAAAGGTATGTGTATTTTTCCCCTAGGGCTTTGTAGTTATTGGTTTCGAGTATCAGACTTGCGAAAATTTTGATGGTTTCTCAACCATTCCTTAACTTCAAACCCCGATACCTCGCGAACGGATTGGCGAACTCGCGAAATTCCTGTTGCATTTGAAAGTAGAAACTGGCCCGATTACAATGGTGTGTGTACTTTTCCCCTAGGCCGTTCCGGTTATTGGTTTCGAGTATCAGAATTGCGAAAATTTTGATGGTTTCTCAACCGTTCCTTAACTTCAAACTCCCATATCTCGCGAACGGATTGACGAACTCGCTTATTTCCTGTTGCATCTGGAACCAGAAACTCGTCCGATTACAACGGTATGTGTATTTTTGCCCTAGGCCATAGTAGTTATTGGTTTCGAGTATCAGACTTGCGAAAATTTTGATGGTTTCTCAACCATTCCTTAACTTCAAACTCCGATACCTCGCGAACGGATTGGCGAACTCGAGAAATTCCTGTTGCATTTGAAAGTAGAAACTGGCCCGATTACAATGGTGTGTGTACTTTTCCCCTAAGCCTTTGTAGTTATTGGTTTCGAGTATCAGACTTGCGACAATTTTGATGGTTTCTCAACCGTTCCTTAATTTCAAACTCCCATATCTCGCGAACGGATTGACGAACTCGAGAAATTCCTGTTGCATCTAAAAGCAGAACCTCGCCCGATTACAACGGTATGTGTATTTTTGCCCTAGGCCATGGTAATTATTGGTATCGAGTGTCAGACTTGCGAAAATTTTGATGGTTTCTCAACCATTCTTTAACTTCAAACTCCGACACCTCGCGAACGGATTGGCGAACTCGAGAAGTTCCTGCCGCCTCTGAAAGTAGATACTTGCCCGATTACAATGGTGTGTGTACTTTTCCCCTAGGTCATTCCAGTTATTCGTTTCTAGCATCAGACTTGCGAAAATTTTGATGGTTTCTCAACCATTCCTTAACTTCAAACTCCCATATCTCACGAACGGATTGACGAGCTCGAGAAATTCCTGTTGCATCTGAAAGTAGATACTCGCCCGATTACAAAGGTATGTGTAGTTTTCCCCTAGGCCTTTGTAGTTATTGGTTTCGAGTATCAGACTTGCGAAAATTTTGATGGTTTCTCAAGCATTCCTTAACTTCAAACTCCCATATCTCGCGAACGGATTGACGAACTCGCTTATTTCCTGTTGCATCTGAAAGTAGAAAGTCGACCGATTACAATGATGTGTGTACTTTTTCCCTACGTCATTCCAGTTATTCGTTTCTAGCATTAGAATTGCGAAAATTTTGATGGTTTCTCAACCATTCCTTAAGTTCAAACTCCCATATCTCGCGAACGGATTGACGAACTCGAGAAATTCCTGTTGCATCTGAAAGCAGAAACTCGTCCGATTACAACGGTATGTGTATTTTTGCCCTAGGCCATAGTAGTTATTGGTTTCGAGTATCAGACTTGCGAAAATATTGATGGTTTCTCAAGCATTCCTTAACTTCAAACTCCCATATCTCGCGAACGGATTGACGAACTCGAGCAATTCCTGTTGCATTTGAAAGTAGAAACTTGCCCGATTACAACGGTGTGTGCACTTTTCCCCTAGGCCGTTCCAGTTATTGGTTTCGAGTATCAGACTTGCGAAATTTGTGATGGTTTCTCAACCATTGCTTAACTTCAAACTCCCATATCTCTCGAACGGATTGACGAACTCGAGAAATTCCTGTTGCATCTGGATCCAGAAACTCGTCCGATTACAACGGTATGTGTATTTTTGCCCTAGGCCATAGTAGTTATTGGTTTCGAGTATCAGACTTGCGGAAATTTTGATGGTTTCTCAACCATTCCTTAACTTCAAACTCCGATACCTCGCGAACGGATTGGCGAACTCGAGAAATTCCTGTTGCATTTGAAAGTAGAAACTGGCCCGATTACAATGGTGTGTGTACTTTTCCCCTAAGCCTTTGTAGTTATTGGTTTCGAGTATCAGACTTGCGACAATTTTGATGGTTTCTCAACCGTTCCTTAATTTCAAACTCCCATATCTCGCGAACGGATTGACGAACTCGAGAAATTCCTGTTGCATCTAAAAGCAGAAACTCGCCCGATTACAACGGTATGTGTATTTTTGCCCTAGGCCATAGTAGTTATTGGTTTCGAGTGTCAGACTTGCGAAAATTTTGATGGTTTCTCAACCATTCTTTAACTTCAAACTCCGAAACCTCGCGAACGGATTGGCGAACTCGAGAAATTCCTGTTGCATCTGAAAGTAGATACCCGCCCGATTACAAAGGTATGTGTAGTTTTCCCCTAGGCCTTTGTAGTTATTGGTTTCGAGTATCAGACTTGCGAAAATTTTGATGGTTTCTCAACAATTCCTTAACTTCAAACACCCATATCTCGCGAACGAATTGACGAACTCGAGAAATTCCTGTTGCATCTGGATCCAGAAACTCGTCCGATTACAACGGTATGTGTATTTTTGCCCTAGGCCATAGTAGTTATTGGTTTCGAGTGTCAGACTTGCGAAAATTTTGATGGTTTCTCAACCATTCTTTAACTTCAAACTCCGAAACCTCGCGAACGGATTGGCGAACTCGAGAAATTCCTGTTGCATCTGAAAGTAGATACCCGCCCGATTACAAAGGTATGTGTAGTTTTCCCCTAGGCCTTTGTAGTTATTGGTTTCGAGTATCAGACTTGCGAAAATTTTGATGGTTTCTCAACAATTCCTTAACTTCAAACACCCATATCTCGCGAACGAATTGACGAACTCGAGAAATTCCTGTTGCATCTGGATCCAGAAACTCGTCCGATTACAACGGTATGTGTATTTTTGCCCTAGGCCATAGTAGTTATTGGTTTCGAGTATCAGACTTGCGGAAATTTTGATGGTTTCTCAACCATTCCTTAACTTCAAACACCCATATCTCGCGAACGGATTGACGAACTCGCTTATTTCCTGTTGCATCTGAAAGTAGAAAGTCGACCGATTACAATGGTGTGTGTACTTTTTCCCTACGTCATTCCAGTTATTCGTTTCTAGCATCAGAATTGCGAAAATTTTGATGGTTTCTCAACCATTCTTTAACTTCAAACTCCGATACCTCGCGAACGGATTGGCGAACTCGAGAAGTTCCTGCCGCCTCTGAAAGTAGATACTTGCCCGATTACAATGGTGTGTGTACTTTTCCCCTAGGTCATTCCAGTTATTCGTTTGTAGCATCAGACTTGCGAAAATTTTGATGGTTTCTCAACCATTCCTTAACTTCAAACTCCCATATCTCACGAACGGATTGACGAGCTCGAGAAATTCCTGTTGCATCTGAAAGTAGATACCCGCCCGATTACAAAGGTATGTGTAGTTTTCCCCTAGGCCTTTGTAGTTATTGGTTTCGAGTATCAGACTTGCGAAAATTTTGATGGTTTCTCAAGCATTCCTTAACGTCAAACTCCCATATCTCGCGAACGGATTGACGAACTCAATTATTTCCTGTTGCATCTGAAAGTACAAAGTCTACCGATTACAACGGTGCGTGTACTTTTCCCCTAGGTCATTCCAGTTATTCGTTTCTAGCATCAGAATTGCGAAAATTTTGATGGTTTCTCAGCAATTCCTTAACTTCAAACTCCCATATCTCGCGAACGGATTGACGAACTCGAGAAATTCCTGTTGCATCAGAAAGTAGAAACTCGCCTCAATACAATGGTGTGTGTACTTTTCCCCTAGGCCATTCCAGTTATTGGTTTCGAGTATCAGACTTTCGAAAATTTTGATGTTTTCTCAACCGTTCCTTAATTTCAAACTCCCATATCTCGCGAACGAATTGACGAACTCGAGAAATTCCTGTTGCATCTGAAAGCAGAAACTCGTCCGATTACAACGGTATGTGTATTTTTGCCCTAGGCCATAGTAGTTATTGGTTTCGAGTATCAGACTTGCGAAAATTTTGATGGTTTCTCAACCATTCCTTAACTTCAAACTCCCATATCTCGCGAACGGATTGACGAACTCGCTTATTTCCTGTTGCATCTGAAAGTATAAAGTCGACCGATTACAATGGTGTGTGTACTTTTTCCCTACGTCATTCCAGTTATTCGTTTCTAGCATCAGAATTGCGAAAATTTTGATGGTTTCTCAACCATTCCTCAACTTCAAACTCCCATATCTCACGAACGGATTGACGAGCTCGAGAAATTCCTATTGCATCTGAAAGTAGATACTCGCCCGATTACAAAGGTATGTGTAGTTTTCCCCTAGGCCTTTGTAGTTATTGGTTTCGAGTATCAGACTTGCGAAAATTTTGATGGTTTCTCAACCATTCCTTAACTTCAAACTCCCATATCTCGCGAACGGATTGACGAACTCGAGAAATTCCTGTTGCATCTGAAAGTATAAACTCGCCCGATTACAAAGCTATGTGTATTTTTCCACTAGGGCTTTGTAGTTATTGGTTTCGAGTATCAGACTTGCGAAAATTTTGATGGTTTCTCAAGCATTCCTTAACGTCAAACTCCCATATCTCGCGAACGGATTGACGAACTCGCTTATTTCCTGTTGCATCTGAAAGTATAAAGTCGACCGATTACAATGGTGTGTGTACTTTTTCCCTACGTCATTCCAGTTATTCGTTTCTAGCATCAGAATTGCGAAAATTTTGATGGTTTCTCACCATTCCTCAACTTCAAACTCCCATATCTCACGAACGGATTGACGAGCTCGAGAAATTCCTATTGCATCTGAAAGTAGATACTCGCCCGATTACAAAGGTATGTGTAGTTTTCCCCTAGGCCTTTGTAGTTATTGGTTTCGAGTATCAGACTTGCGAAAATTTTGATGGTTTCTCAACCATTCCTTAACTTCAAACTCCCATATCTCGCGAACGGATTGACGAACTCGAGAAATTCCTGTTGCATCTGAAAGTATAAACTCGCCCGATTACAAAGCTATGTGTATTTTTCCACTAGGGCTTTGTAGTTATTGGTTTCGAGTATCAGACTTGCGAAAATTTTGATGGTTTCTCAAGCATTCCTTAACGTCAAACTCCCATATCTCGCGAACGGATTGACGAACTCAATTATTTCCTGTTGCATCTGAAAGTACAAAGTCTACCGATTACAACGGTGTGTGTACTTTTCCCCTAGGTCATTCCAGTTATACGTTTCTAGCATCAGAATTGCGAAAATTTTGATGGTTTCTCAGCAATTCCTTAACTTCAAACTCCCATATCTCGCGAACGGATTGACGAACTCGAGAAATTCCTATTGCATCTGAAAGTAGAAACTCGTCTGATTACAAAGGTAGGTGCATTTTTCCCCTAGGCAATGGTAGTTATTGGTTTCGAGTATCAGACTTGCGAAATTTGTGATGGTTTCTCAACCATTCCTTAACTTCAAACTCCCATATCTCGCGAACGGTTTGACGAACTCGAGAAATTCCTGTTGCATCCGAAACCAGAAACTCGTCCGATTACAACGGTATGTGTACTTTTCCCCAAGGCCATTCCATTGACTGGTTTCGAGTATCACACTTGCGAAAATTTTGATGGTTTCTCAACCATTCCTTAACTTCAAACTCCCATATCTCGCGAACGGATTGACGAACTCGAGAAATTCCTGTTGCATCTAAAAGCAGAAACTCGCCCGATTACAACGGTATGTTTATTTTTGCACTAGGCCATAGTAGTTACTGGTTTCGAGTATCAGACTTGCGAAAATTTTGATGGTTTCTCAACCATTCCTCAACTTCAAACTCCGATACCTCGCGAACGGGTTGGGGAACTCGAGAAATTCCTGTTGCATTTGAAAGTAGAAACTGGCCCGATTACAATGGTGTGTGTACTTTTCCCCTAGGTCATTCCAGTTATTCGTTTCTAGCATCAGACTTGCGAAAATTTTGATGGTTTCTCAACCATTCCTTAACTTCAAACTCCCATATCTCACGAACGGATTGACGAGCTCGAGAAATTCCTGTTGCATCTGAAAGTAGATACCCGCCCGATTACAAAGGTATGTGTAGTTTTCCCCTAGGCCTTTGTAGTTATTGGTTTCGAGTATCAGACTTGCGAAAATTTTGATGGTTTCTCAACCATTCCTTAACTTCAAACTCCCATATCTCGCGAACGGATTGACGAACTCGAGAAATTCCTGTTGCATCTGAAAGTACAAATTCGCCCGATTACAATGGTGTGTGTACTTTTCCCCTAGGCCATCCCAGTTATTGGTTTCGAGTATCACACTTGCGAAAATTTTGATTGTTTCTCAACCATTCCTTAACTTCAAACTCCCATTATTCGCGAACGGATTGACGAACTGGAGAAATTCCTGTTGCATCTGAAAGTAGAAACACCACCGATTACAGAGGTATGTGTATTTTTCCCCTAAGCCTTTGTAGTTATTGGTTTCGAGTATCAGACTTGCGACAATTTTGATGGTTTCTCAACCATTCCTTAACTTCAAACTCCCATATCTCGCGAACGGTTTGACGAACTCGAGAAATTCCTGTTGCATCTGAAACCAGAAACTCGTCCGATTACAACGGTATGTGTACTTTTCCCCTAGGCCATTCCAGTTACTGGTTTCGAGTATCACACTTGCGAAAATTTTGATGGTTTCTCAACCATTCCTTAACTTCAAACTCCCATATCTCGCGAACGGATTGACGAACTCGCTTATTTCCTGTTGCATCTGAAAGTAGAAAGTCGACCGCTTACAATGGTGTGTGTACTTTTCCCCTAGGCCATCCCAGTTATTGGTTTCGAGTATCACACTTGCGAAAATTTTGATTGTTTCTCAACCATTCCTTAACTTCAAACTCCCATATCTCGCGAACGAATTGACGAACTCGAGAAATTCCTGTTGCATCTGAAAGCAGAAACTCGTCCGATTACAACGGTATGTGTATTTTTGCCCTAGGCCATAGTAGTTATTGGTTTCGAGTTTCAGACTTGCGAAAATTTTGATGGTTTCTCAACCATTCCTTAACTTCAAACTCCGATACCTCGCGAACGGATTGGCGAACTCGAGAAATTCCTGTTGCATTTGAAAGTAGAAACTGGCCCGACTACAATGGTGTGTGTACTTTTCCCCTGAGCCTTTGTAGTTACTGGTTTCGAGTATCAGACTTGCGACAATTTTGATGGTTTCTCAACCGTTCCTTAATTTCAAACTCCCATATCTCACGAACGGATTGACGAGCTCGAGAAATTCCTGTTGCATCTGAAAGTAGATACCCGCCCGATTACAAAGGTATGTGTAGTTTTCCCCTAGGCCTTCGTAGTTATTGGTTTCGAGTATCAGACTTGCGAAAATTTTGATGGTTTCTCAAGCATTCCTTAACTTCAAACACCCATATCTCGCGAACGGATTGACGAACTCGCTTATTTCCTGTTGCATCTGAAAGTAGAAAGTCGACCGATTACAATGGTGTGTGTACTTTTTCCCTACGTCATTCCAGTTATTCGTTTCTAGCATCAGAATTGCGAAAATTTTGATGGTTTCTCAACCATTCTTTAACTTCAAACTCCGATACCTCGCGAACGGATTGGCGAACTCGAGAAGTTCCTGCCGCCTCTGAAAGTAGATACTTGCCCGATTACAATGGTGTGTGTACTTTTCCCCTAGGTCATTCCAGTTATTCGTTTCTAGCATCAGACTTGCGAAAATTTTGATGGTTTCTCAACCATTCCTTAACTTCAAACTCCCATATCTCACGAACGGATTGACGAGCTCGAGAAATTCCTGTTGCATCTGAAAGTAGATACCCGCCCGATTACAAAGGTATGTGTAGTTTTCCCCTAGGCCTTTGTAGTTATTGGTTTCGAGTATCAGACTTGCGAAAATTTTGATGGTTTCTCAAGCATTCCTTAACTTCAAACACCCATATCTCGCGAACGGATTGAGGAACTCGAGAAATTCCTGTTGCATTTGAAAGTAGAAACTGGCCCGATTACAATGGTGTGTGTACTTTTCCCCTATGCCTTTGTAGTTATTGGTTTCGAGTGTCAGACTTGCGAAAATTTTGATGGTTTCTCAACCATTCTTCAACTTCAAACTCCGAAACCTCGCGAACGGATTGGCGAACTCGAGAAGTTCCTGCCGCCTCTGAAAGTAGATACTTGCCCGATTACAATGGTGTGTGTACTTTTCCCCTAGGTCATTCCAGTTATTCGTTTCTAGCATCAGACTTGCGAAAATTTTGATGGTTTCTCAACCATTCCTTAACTTCAAACTCCCATATCTCACGAACGGATTGACGAGCTCGAGAAATTCCTGTTGCATCTGAAAGTAGATACCCGCCCGATTACAAAGGTATGTGTAGTTTTCCCCTAGGCCTTTGTAGTTATTGGTTTCGAGTATCAGACTTGCGAAAATTTTGATGGTTTCTCAACCATTCCTTAACTTCAAACTCCCATATCTCGCGAACGGATTGACGAACTCGAGAAATTCCTGTTGCATCTTAAAGTAGAAATTCGCCCGATTACAACGGTGTGTGTACTTTTCCCCTAGGCCATCCCAGTTATTGGTTTCGAGTATCACACATGCGAAAATTTTGATTGTTTCTCAACCATTCCTTAACTTCAAACTCCCATATCTCGCGAACGGATTGACGAACTCGAGAAATTCCTGTTGCATCAGAAAGTAGAAACTCGCCTCATTACAATGGTGTGTGTACTTTTCCCCTAGGCCATTCCAGTTATTGGTTTCGAGTATCAGACTTTCGAAAATTTTGATGTTTTCTCAACCGTTCCTTAATTTCAAACTCCCATATCTCGCGAACGAATTGACGAACTCGAGAAATTCCTGTTGCATCTGAAAGCAGAAACTCGTCCGATTACAACGGTATGTGTATTTTTGCCCTAGGCCATAGTAGTTATTGGTTTCGAGTATCAGACTTGCGAAAATTTTGATGGTTTCTCAACCATTCCTTAACTTCAAACTCCGATACCTCGCGAACGGATTGGCGAACGCGAGAAATTCCTGTTGCATCTGAAAGTAGATACCCGCCCGATTACAAAGGTATGTGTAGTTTTCCCCTAGGCCTTTGTAGTTATTGGTTTCGAGTATCAGACTTGCGAAAATTTTGATGGTTTCTCAACCATTCCTTAACTTCAAACTCCCATATCTCGCGAACGGATTTACGAGCTCGAGAAATTCCTGTTGCATCTGAAAGTAGAAACTTGCCCGATTACAGAGGTATGTGCATTTTTCCCCTATGTCATGGTAGTTATTGGTTTCGAGTACCAGACTTGCGAAAATTTTGATGTGTCTCAACCATTCCTTAACTTCAAACTGCCATATCTCGCGAACGGATTTACGAACTCGAGAAATTCCTGTTGCATCTGAAAGTAGAAATTCGCCCGATTACAATGGTGTGTGTACTTTTCCCCTAGGCCATCCCAGTTACTGGTTTCGAATATCACACTTGCGAAAATTTTGATTGTTTCTCAACCATTCCTTAACTTCAAACTCCCATATCTCGCGAACGAATTGACGAACTCGAGAAATTCCTGTTGCATCTGAAAGCAGAAACTCGCCCGATTACAACGGTATGTGTATTTTTGCCCTAGGCCATAGTAGTTATTGGTTTCGAGTATCAGACCTGCGAAAATTTTGATGGTTTCTCAACCATTCCTTAACTTCAAACTCCGATACCTCGCGAACGGATTGGCGAACGCGAGAAATTCCTGTTGCATTTGAAAGTAGAAACTCGCCCCATTACAATGGTGTGTGTACTCTTCCCCTAGGCCGTTCCAGTTATTGGTTTCGAGTATCAGACTTACGAAGATTTTGATGGTTTCTCAACCATTCCTTAACTTCAAACTCCCATATCTCGCGAACTGATTGACGAACTCGCTTATTTCCTGTTGCATCTGAAAGTAGGAAGTCGACCGCTTACAATGGTGTGTGTACTTTTTCCCTACGTCATTCCAGTTGTTCGTTTCTAGCATCAGAATTGCGAAAATTTTGATGGTTTCTCAACCATTCCTTAACTTCAAACTCCCATATCTCGCGAACGGATTTACGAACTCGAGAAATTCCTGTTGCATCTGAAAGTAGAAATTCGCCCGATTACAATGATGTGTGTACTTTTCCCCTAGGCCATCCCAGTTATTGGTTTCGAGTATCACAATTGCGAAAATTTTGATTGTTTCTCAACCATTCCTTAACTTCAAACTCCCATATCTCGCGAACGAATTGACGAACTCGAGAAATTCCTGTTGCATCTGAAAGCAGAAACTCGTCCGATTACAACGGTATGTGTATTTTTGCCCTAGGCCATAGTAGTTATTGGTTTCGAGTATCAGACTTGCGAAAATTTTGATGGTTTCTCAACCATTCCTTAACTTCAAACTCCGATACCTCGCGAACGGATTGGCGAACGCGAGAAATTCCTGTTGCATTTGAAAGTAGAAACTCGCCCCATTACAATGGTGTGTGTACTCTTCCCCTAGGCCGTTCCAGTTATTGGTTTCGAGTATCAGACTTACGAAAATTTTGATGGTTTCTCAACCATGCCTTAACTTCAAACTCCCATATCTCGCGAACGGATTGACGAACACGCTTATTTCCTGTTGCATCTGAAAGTAGAAAGTCGACCGCTTACAATGGTGTGTGTACTTTTTCCCTACGTCATTCCAGTTATTCGTTTCTAGCATCAGAATTGCGAAAATTTTTATGGTTTCTCAACCATTCCTTAACTTCAAACTCCCATATCTCGCGAACGGATTGACGAACTCGAGAAATTCCTGTTGCATCAGAAAGTAGAAACTCGCCCCATTACAATGGTGTGTGTACTTTTCCCCTAGGCCATTCCAGTTATTGGTTTCGAGTATCAGACTTTCGAAAATTTTGATGTTTTCTCAACCGTTCCTTAATTTCAAACTCCCATATCTCGCGAACGAATTGACGAACTCGAGAAATTCCTGTTGCATCTGAAAGCAGAAACGCGTCCGATTACAACGGTATGTGTATTTTTGCCCTAGGCCATAGTAGTTACTGGTTTCGAGTATCAGACTTGCGAAAATTTTGATAGTTTCTCAACCATTCCTTAACTTCAAACTCCGATACCTCGCGAACGGATTGGCGAACTCGAGAAATTCCTGTTGCATTTGAAAGTAGAAACTGGCCCGACTACAATGGTGTGTGTACTTTTCCCCTAAGCCTTTGTAGTTATTGGTTTCGAGTATCAGACTTGCGACAATTTTGATGGTTTCTCAACCGTTCCTTAATTTCAAACTCCCATATCTCACGAACGGATTGACGAGCTCGAGAAATTCCTGTTGCATCTGATAGTAGATACCCGCCCGATTACAAAGGTATGTGTAGTTTTCCCCTAGGCCTTTGTAGTTATTGGTTTCGAGTATCAGACTTGCGAAAATTTTGATGGTTTCTCAAGCATTCCTTAACTTCAAACACCCATATCTCGCGAACGGATTGACGAACTCGCTTATTTCCTGTTGCATCTGAAAGTAGAAAGTCGACCGATTACAATGGTGTGTGTACTTTTTCCCTACGTCATTCCAGTTATTCGTTTCTAGCATCAGAATTGCGAAAATTTTGATGGTTTCTCAACCATTCCTTAACTTCAAACTCCCATATCTCGCGAACGGATTGACGAACTCGAGAAATTCCTGTTGCATCTGAAAGTAGAAATTCGCCCGATTACAATGGTGTGTGTACTTTTCCCCTAGGCCATCCCAGTTATTGGTTTCGAGTATCACACTTGCGAAAATTTTGATTGTTTCTCAACCATTCCTTAACTTCAAACTCCCATATCTCGCGAACGGATTGACGAACTCGAGAAATTCCTGTTGCATCAGAAAGTAGAAACTCGCCCCATTACAATGGTGTGTGTACTTTTCCCCTAGGCCATCCCAGTTATTGGTTTCGAGTATCACACTTGCGAAAATTTTGATTGCTTCTCAACCATTCCTTAACTTCAAACTCCCATATCTCGCGAACGGATTGACGAACTCGAGAAATTCCTGTTGCATCAGAAAGTAGAAACTCGCCCCATTACAATGGTGTGTGTACTTTTCCCCTAGGCCATTCCAGTTATTGGTTTCGAGTATCAGACTTTCGAAAATTTTGATGTTTTCTCAACCGTTCCTTAACTTCAAACTCCCATATATCGCGAACGAATTGACGAACTCGAGAAATTCCTGTTGCATCTGAAAGCAGAAACTCGTCCGATTACAACGGTATGTGTATTATTGCCCTAGGCCATAGTAGTTACTGGTTTCGAGTATCAGACTTGCGAAAATTTTGATGGTTTCTCAACCATTCTTTAACTTCAAACTCCGATACCTCGCGAACGGATTGGCGAACTCGAGAAGTTCCTGCCGCCTCTGAAAGTAGATACTTGCCCGATTACAATGGTGTGTGTACTTTTCCCCTAGGTCATTCCAGTTATTCGTTTCTAGCATCAGACTTGCGAAAATTTTGATGGTTTCTCAACCATTCCTTAACTTCAAACTCCCATATCTCACGAACGGATTGACGAGCTCGAGAAATTCCTGTTGCATCTGAAAGTAGATACCCGCCCGATTACAAAGGTATGTGTAGTTTTCCCCTAGGCCTTTGTAGTTATTGGTTTCGAGTATCAGACTTGCGAAAATTTTGATGGTTTCTCAAGCATTCCTTAACTTCAAACACCCATATCTCGCGAACGGATTGACGAGCTCGAGAAATTCCTGTTGCATCTGAAAGTAGAAACTCGCCCGATTACAAAGGTATGTGTATTTTTGCCCTAGGCCATAGTAGTTACTGGTTTCGATTATCAGACTTGCGAAAATTTTGATGGTTTCTCAACCATTCTTTAACTTCAAACTCCGATACCTCGCGAACGGATTGGCGAACTCGAGAAATTCCTGTTACATCTGAAAGTAGAAACTCGCCCGATTACAAAGGTATGTGTAGTTTTCCCCTAGGCCTTTGTAGTTATTGGTTTCGAGTATCAGGCTTGCGAAAATTTTGATGGTTTCTCAAGCATTTCATAACTTCAAACTCCCATATCTCGCGAACGGATTGACGAACTCGAGAAATTCCTGTTGCATCTGAAAGTAGAAAATCGCCCGATTACAATGGTGTGTGTACTCTTCCCCTAGGCCGTTCCAGTTATTGGTATCGAGTATCAGACTTGCGAAAATTTTGATGGTTTCTCAACCATTCCTTAACTTCAAACTCCGATACCGCGCGAACGGATTGGCGAACGCGAGAAATTCCTGTTGCATCTGAAAGTAGAAATTCGCCCGATTACAATGGTGTGTGTACTTTTCCCCTAGGCCATCCCAGTTATTGGTTTCGAGTATCACACTTGCGAAAATTTTGATTGTTTCTCAACCATTCCTTAACTTCAAACTCCCATATCTCGCGAACGGATTGACGAACTCGAGAAATTCCTGTTGCATCAGAAAGTAGAAACTCGCCCCATTACAATGGTGTGTGTACTTTTCCCCTAGGCCATCCCAGTTATTGGTTTCGAGTATCACACTTGCGAAAATTTTGATTGCTTCTCAACCATTCCTTAACTTCAAACTCCCATATCTCGCGAACGGATTGACGAACTCGAGAAATTCCTGTTGCCTCTGAAAGTAGAAACTAGCCCGATTACAATGGTATGTGTATTTTTGCCCTAGGCCATAGTAGTTATTGGTTTCGAGTTTCAGACTTGCGAAAATTTTGATGGTTTCTCAACCATTCCTTAACTTCAAACTCCGATACCTCGCGAACGGATTGGCGAACTCGAGAAATTCCTGTTGCATTTGAAAGTAGAAACTGGCCCGACTACAACGGTGTGTGTACTTTTCCCCTGAGCCTTTGTAGTTACTGGTTTCGAGTATCAGACTTGCGACAATTTTGATGGTTTCTCAACCGTTCCTTAATTTCAAACTCCCATATCTCACGAACGGATTGACGAGCTCGAGAAATTCCTGTTGCATCTGAAAGTAGATACCCGCCCGATTACAAAGGTATGTGTAGTTTTCCCCTAGGCCTTCGTAGTTATTGGTTTCGAGTATCAGACTTGCGAAAATTTTGATGGTTTCTCAAGCATTCCTTAACTTCAAACACCCATATCTCGCGAACGGATTGACGAACTCGCTTATTTCCTGTTGCATCTGAAAGTAGAAAGTCGACCGATTACAATGGTGTGTGTACTTTTTCCCTACGTCACTCCAGTTATTCGTTTCTAGCATCAGAATTGCGAAAATTTTGATGGTTTCTCAACCATTCTTTAACTTCAAACTCCGATAACTCGCGAACGGATTGGCGAACTCGAGAATTTCCTGCCGCCTCTGAAAGTAGATACTTGCCCGATTACAATGGTGTGTGTACTTTTCCCCTAGGTCATTCCAGTTATTCGTTTCTAGCATCAGACTTGCGAAAACTTTGATGGTTTCTCAACCATTCCTTAACTTCAAACTCCCATATCTCACGAACGGATTGACGAGCTCGAGAAATTCCTGTTGCATCTGAAAGTAGATACCCGCCCGATTACAAAGGTATGTGTAGTTTTCCCCTAGGCCTTTGTAGTTATTGGTTTCGAGTATCAGACTTGCGACAATTTTGATGGTTTCTCAACCGTTCCTTAATTTCAAACTCCCATATCTCGCGAACGGATAGACGAACTCGAGAAATTCCTGTTGCATCTAAAAGCAGAAACTCGCCCGATTACAACGCTATGTGTATTTTTGCCCTAGGCCATAGTAGTTATTGGTTTCGAGTGTCAGACTTGCGAAAATTTTGATGGTTTCTCAACCATTCTTTAACTTCAAACTCCGAAACCTCGCGAACGGATTGGCGAACTCGAGAAGTTCCTGCCGCCTCTGAAAGTAGATACTTGCCCGATTACAATGGTGTGTGTACTTTTCCCCTAGGTCATTCCAGTTATTCGCTTCTAGCATCAGACTTGCGAAAATTTTGATGGTTTCTCAACCATTCCTTAACTTCAAACTCCCATATCTCACGAACGGATTGACGAGCTCGAGAAATTCCTGTTGCATCTGAAAGTAGATACCCGCCCGATTACAAAGGTATGTGTAGTTTTCCCCTAGGCCTTTGTAGTTATTGGTTTCGAGTATCAGACTTGCGAAAATTTTGATGGTTTCTCAACCATTCCTTAACTTCAAACTCCCATATCTCGCGAACGGATTGACGAACTCGAGAAATTCCTGTTGCATCTTAAAGTAGAAATTCGCCCGATTACAATGGTGTGTGTACTTTTCCCCTAGGCCATCCCAGTTATTGGTTTCGAGTATCAGACCAGTGAAAATTTTGACGGTTTCTCAAGCATTCCTTAACATCAAACTCCCATATATCGCGAACGGAATGACGAACTCGAGAAATTCCTATTGCATCTGAAAGTGGAAACTCGCCCGATTACAAAGGTGTGTGATTTCCCCTAGGCCTTTGTAGTTATTGGTTTCGAGTATCAGACTTGCGAAAATTTTGATGGTTTCTCAAGCATTCCTTAACTTCAAACACCCATATCTCGCGAACGGATTGACGAGCTCGAGAAATTCCTGTTGCATCTGAGAGTAGAAACTCGCCCGATTACAAAGGTATGTGTATTTTTGCCCTAGGCCATAGTAGTTACTGGTTTCGATTATCAGACTTGCGAAAATTTTGATGGTTTCTCAACCATTCTTTAACTTCAAACTCCGATACCTCGCGAACGGATTGGCGAACTCGAGAAATTCCTGTTGCATCTGAAAGTAGAAACTCGCCCGATTACAAAGGTATGTGTAGTTTTCCCCTAGGCCTTTGTAGTTATTGGTTTCGAGTATCAGGCTTGCGAAAATTTTGATGGTTTCTCAAGCATTTCATAACTTCAAACTCCCATATCTCGCGAACGGATTGACGAACTCGAGAAATTCCTGTTGCATCTGAAAGTAGAAAATCGCCCGATTACAATGGTGTGTGTACTCTTCCCCTAGGCCGTTCCAGTTATTGGTATCGAGTATCAGACTTGCGAAAATTTTGATGGTTTCTCAACCATTCCTTAACTTCAAACTCCGATACCGCGCGAACGGATTGGCGAACGCGAGAAATTCCTGTTGCATCTGAAAGTAGAAATTCGCCCGATTACAATGGTGTGTGTACTTTTCCCCTAGGCCATCCCAGTTATTGGTTTCGAGTATCACACTTGCGAAAATTTTGATTGTTTCTCAACCATTCCTTAACTTCAAACTCCCATATCTCGCGAACGGATTGACGAACTCGAGAAATTCCTGTTGCATCAGAAAGTAGAAACTCGCCCCATTACAATGGTGTGTGTACTTTTCCCCTAGGCCATCCCAGTTATTGGTTTCGAGTATCACACTTGCGAAAATTTTGATTGCTTCTCAACCATTCCTTAACTTCAAACTCCCATATCTCGCGAACGGATTGACGAACTCGAGAAATTCCTGTTGCCTCTGAAAGTAGAAACTAGCCCGATTACAATGGTATGTGTATTTTTGCCCTAGGCCATAGTAGTTATTGGTTTCGAGTTTCAGACTTGCGAAAATTTTGATGGTTTCTCAACCATTCCTTAACTTCAAACTCCGATACCTCGCGAACGGATTGGCG
The DNA here is from genome assembly GCF_051014685.1 of Ptiloglossa arizonensis. Lineage (NCBI taxonomy): Eukaryota > Metazoa > Arthropoda > Insecta > Hymenoptera > Colletidae > Ptiloglossa > Ptiloglossa arizonensis. The sequence goes on along the minus strand of NW_027478811.1, from coordinate 5,636 downwards.
AACTCGAGAAATTCCTGTTGCATTTGAAAGTAGAAACTGGCCCGACTACAACGGTGTGTGTACTTTTCCCCTGAGCCTTTGTAGTTACTGGTTTCGAGTATCAGACTTGCGACAATTTTGATGGTTTCTCAACCGTTCCTTAATTTCAAACTCCCATATCTCACGAACGGATTGACGAGCGCGAGAAATTCCTGTTGCATCTGAAAGTAGATACCCGCCCGATTACAAAGGTATGTGTAGTTTTCCCCTAGGCCTTCGTAGTTATTGGTTTCGAGTATCAGACTTGCGAAAATTTTGATGGTTTCTCAAGCATTCCTTAACTTCAAACACCCATATCTCGCGAACGGATTGACGAACTCGCTTATTTCCTGTTGCATCTGAAAGTAGAAAGTCGACCGATTACAATGGTGTGTGTACTTTTTCCCTACGTCACTCCAGTTATTCGTTTCTAGCATCAGAATTGCGAAAATTTTGATGGTTTCTCAACCATTCTTTAACTTCAAACTCCGATAACTCGCGAACGGATTGGCGAACTCGAGAAGTTCCTGCCGCCTCTGAAAGTAGATACTTGCCCGATTACAATGGTGTGTGTACTTTTCCCCTAGGTCATTCCAGTTATTCGTTTCTAGCATCAGACTTGCGAAAACTTTGATGGTTTCTCAACCATTCCTTAACTTCAAACTCCCATATCTCACGAACGGATTGACGAGCTCGAGAAATTCCTGTTGCATCTGAAAGTAGATACCCGCCCGATTACAAAGGTATGTGTAGTTTTCCCCTAGGCCTTTGTAGTTATTGGTTTCGAGTATCAGACTTGCGAAAATTTTGATGGTTTCTCAAGCATTCCTTAACTTCAAACACCCATATCTCGCGAACGGATTGAGGAACTCGCTTATTTCCTGTTGCATCTGAAAGTAGAAAGTCGACCGATTACAATGGTGTGTGTACTTTTTCCCTACGTCATTCCAGTTATTCGTTTCTAGCATCAGAATTGCGAAAATTTTGATGGTTTCTCAACCATTCCTTAACTTCAAACTCCCATATCTTGCGAACGGATTGACGAACTCGAGAAATTCCTGTTGCATTTGAAAGTAGAAACTGGCCCGATTACAATGGTGTGTGTACTTTTCCCCTAAGCCTTTGTAGTTATTGGTTTCGAGTATCAGACTTGCGACAATTTTGATGGTTTCTCAACCGTTCCTTAATTTCAAACTCCCATATCTCGCGAACGGATTGACGAACTCGAGAAATTCCTGTTGCATCTAAAAGCAGAAACTCGCCCGATTACAACGCTATGTGTATTTTTGCCCTAGGCCATAGTAGTTATTGGTTTCGAGTGTCAGACTTGCGAAAATTTTGATGGTTTCTCAACCATTCTTTAACTTCAAACTCCGAAACCTCGCGAACGGATTGGCGAACTCGAGAAGTTCCTGCCGCCTCTGAAAGTAGATACTTGCCCGATTACAATGGTGTGTGTACTTTTCCCCTAGGTCATTCCAGTTATTCGCTTCTAGCATCAGACTTGCGAAAATTTTGATGGTTTCTCAACCATTCCTTAACTTCAAACTCCCATATCTCACGAACGGATTGACGAGCTCGAGAAATTCCTGTTGCATCTGAAAGTAGATACCCGCCCGATTACAAAGGTATGTGTAGTTTTCCCCTAGGCCTTTGTAGTTATTGGTTTCGAGTATCAGACTTGCGAAAATTTTGATGGTTTCTCAACCATTCCTTAACTTCAAACTCCCATATCTCGCGAACGGATTGACGAACTCGAGAAATTCCTGTTGCATCTTAAAGTAGAAATTCGCCCGATTACAATGGTGTGTGTACTTTTCCCCTAGGCCATCCCAGTTATTGGTTTCGAGTATCACACTTGCGAAAATTTTGATTGTTTCTCAACCATTCCTTAACTTCAAACTCCCATATCTCGCGAACGGATTGACGAACTCGAGAAATTCCTGTTGCATCAGAAAGTAGAAACTCGCCTCATTACAATGGTGTGTGTACTTTTCCCCTAGGCCATTCCAGTTATTGGTTTCGAGTATCAGACTTTCGAAAATTTTGATGTTTTCTCAACCGTTCCTTAATTTCAAACTCCTATATCTCGCGAACGAATTGACGAACTCGAGAAATTCCTGTTGCATCTGAAAGCAGAAACTCGTCCGATTACAACGGTATGTGTATTTTTGCCCTAGGCCATAGTAGTTATTGGTTTCGAGTATCAGACTTGCGAAAATTTTGATGGTTTCTCAACCATTCATTAACTTCAAACTCCGATACCTCGCGAACGGATTGGCGAACGCGAGAAATTCCTGTTGCATCTGAAAGTAGATACCCGCCCGATTACAAAGGTATGTGTAGTTTTCCCCTAGGCCTTTGTAGTTATTGGTTTCGAGTATCAGACTTGCGAAAATTTTGATTGTTTCTCAACCATTCCTTAACTTCAAACTCCCATATCTCGCGAACGAATTGACGAACTCGAGAAATTCCTGTTGCATCTGAAAGCAGAAACTCGTCCGATTACAACGGTATGCGTATTTTTGCCCTAGGCCATAGTAGTTATTGGTTTCGAGTATCAGACTTGCGAAAATTTTGATGGTTTCTCAACCATTCCTTAACTTCAAACTCCGATACCTCGCGAACGGATTGGCGAACGCGAGAAATTCCTGTTGCATTTGAAAGTAGAAACTCGCCCCATTACAATGGTGTGTGTACTCTTCCCCTAGGCCGTTCCAGTTATTGGTTTCGAGTATCAGACTTACGAAAATTTTGATGGTTTCTCAACCATGCCTTAACTTCAAACTCCCATATCTCGCGAACGGATTGACGAACTCGCTTATTTCCTGTTGCATCTGAAAGTAGAAAGTCGACCGCTTACAATGGTGTGTGTACTTTTTCCCTACGTCATTCCAGTTATTCGTTTCTAGCATCAGAATTGCGAAAATTTTGATGGTTTCTCAACCATTCCTTAACTTCAAACTCCCATATCTCGCGAACGGATTGACGAACTCGAGAAATTCCTGTTGCATCAGAAAGTAGAAACTCGCCCCATTACAATGGTGTGTGTACTTTTCCCCTAGGCCATTCCAGTTATTGGTTTCGAGTATCAGACTTTCGAAAATTTTGATGTTTTCTCAACCGTTCCTTAATTTCAAACTCCCATATCTCGCGAACGAATTGACGAACTCGAGAAATTCCTGTTGCATCTGAAAGCAGAAACTCGTCCGATTACAACGGTATGTGTATTTTTGCCCTAGGCCATAGTAGTTACTGGTTTCGAGTATCAGACTTGCGAAAATTTTGATAGTTTCTCAACCATTCCTTAATTCAAACTCCGATACCTCGCGAACGGATTGGCGAACTCGAGAAATTCCTGTTGCATTTGAAAGTAGAAACTGGCCCGACTACAATGGTGTGTGTACTTTTCCCCTAAGCCTTTGTAGTTATTGGTTTCGAGTATCAGACTTGGGACAATTTTGATGGTTTCTCAACCGTTCCTTAATTTCAAACTCCCATATCTCACGAACGGATTGACGAGCTCGAGAAATTCCTGTTGCATCTGAAAGTAGATACCCGCCCGATTACAAAGGTATGTGTAGTTTTCCCCTAGGCCTTTGTAGTTATTGGTTTCGAGTATCAGACTTGCGAAAATTTTGATGGTTTCTCAAGCATTCCTTAACTTCAAACACCCATATCTCGCGAACGGATTGACGAACTCGCTTATTTCCTGTTGCATCTGAAAGTAGAAAGTCGACCGATTACAATGGTGTGTGTACTTTTTCCCTACGTCATTCCAGTTATTCGTTTCTAGCATCAGAATTGCGAAAATTTTGATGGTTTCTCAACCATTCTTTAACTTCAAACTCCGATACCTCGCGAACGGATTGGCGAACTCGAGAAGTTCCTGCCGCCTCTGAAAGTAGATACTTGCCCGATTACAATGGTGTGTGTACTTTTCCCCTAGGTCATTCCAGTTATTCGTTTCTAGCATCAGACTTGCGAAAATTTTGATGGTTTCTCAACCATTCCTTAACTTCAAACTCCCATATCTCACGAACGGATTGACGAGCTCGAGAAATTCCTGTTGCATCTGAAAGTAGATACCCGCCCGATTACAAAGGTATGTGTAGTTTTCCCCTAGGCCTTTGTAGTTATTGGTTTCGAGTATCAGACTTGCGAAAATTTTGATGGTTTCTCAAGCATTCCTTAACTTCAAACACCCATATCTCGCGAACGGATTGACGAACTCGCATATTTCCTGTTGCATCTGAAAGTAGAAAGTCGACCGATTACAATGGTGTGTGTACTTTTTCCCTACGTCATTCTAGTTATTCGTTTCTAGCATCAGACTTGCGAAAATTTCGATGGTTTCTCAACCATTCCTTAACTTCAAACTCCGATACCTCGCGAACGGATTGGCGAACGCGAGAAATTCCTGTTGCATTTGAAAGTAGAAACTCGCCCGATTACAAAGGTATGTGTAGTTTTCCCCTAGGCCTTTGTAGTTATTGGTTTCGAGTATCAGACTTGCGAAAATTTTGATGGTTTCTCAAGCATTTCATAACTTCAAACTCCCATATCTCGCGAACGGATTGACGAACTCGAGAAATTCCTGTTGCATCTGAAAGTAGAAAATCGCCCGATTACAATGGTGTGTGTACTCTTCCCCTAGGCCGTTCCAGTTATTGGTTTCGAGTATCAGACTTGCGAAAATTTTGATGGTTTCTCAACCATTCCTTAACTTCAAACTCCGATACCTCGCGAACGGATTGACGAACTCGAGAAATTCCTGTTGCATCAGAAAGTAGAAACTCGCCCCATTACAATGGTGTGTGTACTTTTCCCCTAGGCTATTCCAGTTACTGGTTTCGAGTATCAGACTTTCGAAAATTTTGATGTTTTCTCAACCGTTCCTTAATTTCAAACTCCCATATCTCGCGAACGAATTGACGAACTCGAGAAATTCCTGTTGCATCTGAAAGCAGAAACTCGTCCGATTACAACGGTATGTGTATTTTTGCCCTAGGCCATAGTAGTTATTGGTTTCGAGTATCAGACTTGCGAAAATTTTGATGGTTTCTCAACCATTCCTTAACTTCAAACTCCGATACCTCGCGAACGGATTGGCGAACTCGAGAAATTCCTGTTGCATCTGAAAGTAGAAACTCGCCCGATTACAATGGTGTGTGTACTTTTCCCCTAGGCCGTTCCAGTTATTGGTTTCGAGTATCAGACTTGCGAAAATTTCGATGGTTTCTCAAGCATTCCTTAACTTCAAACTCCCATATCTCGCGAACGGATTGACGAACTCGAGAAATTCCTGTTGCTATCTGAAAGTAGAAACTCGCCCGATTACAACGGTATGTGTATTTTTTCCCTAGGCCATTCTGGTTAAGCGTTAGGTGCAGCAGAAGTGCGAAAAATTTGTTGTCTTCTCAACCATTTCTTAGCTTCAAACTCCACCTCGCGAACGGATTGGCGAACTCGAGACATTCCTGTTGCATTTGAAAGTAGAAACTTGCTCGATTACAATGGTGTGTGTACTTTTCCCCTAGGCCGTTCCAGTTATATGTTTCGAGTATCACACTTGCGAAAATTTTGATGGTTTCTAAACCATTCCTTAACTTCAAACT